>NC_031994.1:21028736-21082574 GCF_001879085.1 Nicotiana attenuata | reverse complement strand
GGGGGGGGGGGTACCCATTTTTGACTCTGTTATTAGAAAAGCGACCAACGTTGGTCGCTAATTTTGGTCGCTAATTAAGTTTTGACAGTTTGACCAAAATAGCGACCAACGTTGGTCGCTATTTCTAAAAAAAATAATAATTTTTTTTCTTTTTTGGTTTTTAAATATTATATGCTATAAGAAAAATTATTTTTAGCTATAAATATTTATTTTATTTAACTACTATTATTTTAACAGAATATAATAGCATCTATGTAAAGGAATTTTTTAAGTTATATTTATGTGTATGAGTAATTTCATACACTTGCATAAACTATATTGTAATTGATGATCAATCGTATACATTACTACGTACGCATAAACTAATTATTCTATTAATTGATATAATAGTATTCATTATTTGTATTATAACACAGTATATGAATTACATTCATTCATCACTAGGTTATAAGCCGATGCATCAATTACAACAGATTAATTGATATAAGTCAAGACGTTTTGTTTTGAATATTCAACGATGCATCTAAGTAGGTTATAAGTCAATGAATCAATTTACAAGTGTATCAATCCCTAAAAGAACTCGATCCTGTGTACCTAGCGCTTCATGTTCTTATATATATATATATATATATATATATATATATAGACACACACACACGGACACATCACTGTAATACTATAACGTATATATAACTTGTTATAGTATATGTTAGTGTGTGTATATATATAACACACACACTTCGTGCTACTTTAACTACATATATAGCATGTTATAGTATATGTTACTGTATTCATTATGTGACGACCCAAAGGGTCATCACCTATTTTCTCATTCACTCCGTGCTTCCGAGGCCTTGAAAACCTCATTCTAGTCGCCTCGATTTACGTGCGCAGTCCGGGCGCATAGCCGGAAAGCTTAAATATGAATTCTGTGTGAAAACAAAATGATGAATTTTGATAGTAATATGATTAAAGTTGACTTTGGTCAACATTTTGGGTAAACGGACCCGGACCCGTGATTGGACGGTCCCGGAAGGCCCGTAGAAAAATATGAGACTCGGGCATCTGCCCGGAGTCGAATTCCGAGGTCTAGAGCCCGAGAAATGAATTTTTCTGTGAAATTGCTTTTCTAAAATTTATCAAGGGAGCTGGAAATGAAATTTGATTAAAAGACTGTGGTATCGAGCCCGTATTTTTTGTTCCGGCGCCCGTTACAAGTCTTATATATGGTTTAAACGCTTTCTGTAAAGTTTGGTTGAAATCGGACGTCGTTTGACGTGTTTCGGACTTAAAATGGAAGAAAAATTGATGTTTTATGAAAATTGGGAAGAATTCATGAGTTTTGAGGCTTGATCCGTTGTTTTGATGTATTTTGGCGATTCGATCACACGGGTAAGTCCGTAGGGTGTTTTTGGAGTTATGTGTATGTTCGGTTTGGAGCCCCGAGGGCTCGGGTGAGTTTTGAGTAGGCCCCGGAGGTCTTAGACTTAGAAATAGCAGATGTTGCAGGTTCAGGGAGTTTCAGGCTTCAGCGCGCCCGCGGTCGCCTTAGCGCGGTCCGCGGTGCGTGCTGCGCGGACGCGGTCACCTTAGTGCGGTCCGCGGTGGAAGCTGCGCGGCCGCGGTCGTCCATGCGCGGTCCTGCGTAGCTAACTTCAGAGAGCCAGCATTTCCTAGGTCTACCAGCGCGGCCGCGTCCCCCTTTGTGCGCTCCGCGCTGGAGAGTTCAGAGAGTGGTATTGGTCCAGTTCTTCTGCGCGGCCGCGGTCCATTTTTACGCGGTCCGCGCTGGGTCTTCAGAGGGTATATAAGGTCGGGAATTTCAGTCATTTTTCACTTTTTCAATACCCAAAACATAAGAGGCGATTTTCCAAACGATTCTTCTTCTCCAAAACGATTGGTAAGTGATTTCTAACTCATTTTCTTTACTCCTTAACATCTTTAAGCAAAATTTCAACTTCAAAACAAAGATTTTAATGGGGAAATTAGGGAATTTTGGGTAGAACCTAGATTTTCTAAAATTGGGGGTTTTGGACCTCAATTCGAGGTCCGATTCCAAAACAAATTGTATGTCCGGGCTCGTGGGGGAATGGGTGATATGAATTTGCTCCGAACCTCGTGTTTCGACCAAGTGGGCCCGGGGTCGATTTTGGAATTTTGGCAAGAAAACTTAGAAAACTATATTTAAGCATTGGGTTTGATTTGTTTAGCTTATATTAATGTTGTAAAGTCGTTATTTCATAGATTTGATTGAGTTGGAGCCGAATTCGAGATGGAAGGCGGTCGTTGTGGATTGAATTAGCTGTGGAAGTTGAGGTAAGTGTTTGGTTTAACTCTAGCTTGAGGGAATAGGAGTTGAGTCTTGTTTGCTATTTGCTAATTGATCGAGTACGATGTATAGGCATGGTGACGAGTATCTATACATTGGTGTCTAGCATGACCGTGAGTCCTTAAAGGGTGATTATCATGATTGTTTTTGTGGATTCCATGTTAATTGAGGACCTTTATATATTGTAAAGAACATGTGAAAAACATTATTATCATTTGATTTTCGTGGTGTATTGGCTTGGTTGTGATACGAATTGAAAAGGTATCTGAGATTATGAAATTCTTGGGAGCATTGGCTCAAGTGATAAAGTGAGATGTGAAGTAAGAATTGAAAGAAAGCTAATGAGTTATTGATTATTCCCTTGCCGGGATGCTTTGCTGTTTGGTAGACTTTTCTCCCTTGCCGGGATATTGGAATTTGTTGCTATTGTTCCCTTGCCAGGATTCCTATTTTTGTTTGTTTATTCCCTCGCCCCATTGTTTGTGATTGTTGTTTGGGTGAGGACGAGTGATAAAGCACGAAGGGTGATGCCGTGCACGATTGTGATATGAATACTAATGCACGAAGGAACATTCGTGCCATGATATGAATACTAATGCACGAAGGAAACTAATGCAGGAAGGAACATTCCGTGCCATGATATGAATACTAATGCAGGAAGGAACATTCCGTGCCATGATATGATTACTAATGCACGAAGGAACATTCTGTGCCATGATATGGGTGTTTATGCACGAAGGATCATTCCTTGCCATCATTTTGTGAGGTAAAGCACGAAGGGTGATGTCGTGCACTTTATATGATTGTTTGGGTGAGAATGAAAGTAAAAGCACGAAGGATGGAGTCGTGCAACTGTTGATTTCCTATTTTCGTTGATATTGTATTTGTACTGTTTCATTCCTTAATTATTGATTTTTTTATACCTGAACTGTTACAGCCCCTACAACATGCTCCCCCTCCCCCTTGATTGGTTAATTTCTGTATACCTTTATATTGCATACATATATATTGAACAGATCAAGGAAAGACAGGAAACCAACTAGGCATGCTGCAGAGAGTTCAAATAAGCAATTAAATCACGTAGACATGCGATATTAGACTAAACATGTGATAACTATACATGCTGGTTTAACTCAATTAAGATGAAAACAGGTTACTGCTCAATAAAAATCAGATTTTTACAACAATTACCTCGTGTACGCACACGTCACCTCGCGTACACGGCACTCACATAGCACAACAGTACCAAATTCTAAGGGGAATTCCCCTATACAAGGTTAGGCAAGCCTACCTCGAACCAAGCTCAATCAATCAGTAAGAATGCCTTTTCCAAGATTTTTCAACAACAAATGGCCAAAATCTAGCCAAAAGCAATTACATACCATAAATATAGCTATAAGAAACTAATCTAGTTAATGAAATCAAGGCTTAAGCAAGAAATTAGAAATTTGCCCCAAAAAGTCGACCCAGGCCCACGTCTCAGAATCGGGTAAAAGTCACAAAATATGAACACCCATTCACTCACGAGTTCACTCGTACCAAAATTTATCCAAATCCGATATCAAAATCCCGATCAAAACTCAAATACTTAGTTGAAGAATTTTTCCCATTTTCCTAAAATTTTCAACCCAAATCCAAAATTAAAGGATGGAATTAATGATAGATTAGTGGGATATAACCATAAACAAGTAAAGAATCATCACCAATCGATGTCTCTTAGAATCCCTCAAAATCTCGTCCAAATCCGAGCTCTCTATCTCAAGTTTTGATAAAACTGGCTAACCCTCATTTTTGAAAAGTTTAATGCTGCCCAGGCATCCCTTCTTCGCGAACGCGGAAGAACACTCGTGTTCGCAATGCACAAACCTACTCCAGCCCAAAATCCTCCATCACAACGCGATGGCCTTATTGCAAACGCGAAGGTCAGTCTGCTTGACCGCACGCGAATGCGGGACCAACATCGTGAACGCGTAGGCAAAAGGGCCTGGAGACTCAATTGACCACTTCCTCTATGCAAATGCGGGATCCTTATCGCGAACGCGTAGACCATTTGTCTCATAGCTTCGCGAACGTGGGACCTCCATCCCGAACGCAAAGCACAAAATATCACTTGCCTCCATTTCCTCTTCGCGAACGCGAGACTCTCCTCGCGAACGCGTAGAAGCAAACTAAAACTGGAGACATCAGAAAAATCTGCAAACATACCTACACGTCCTAAAATACCATAAGAACTTAGCCGAGCCCTCAAAACACATCAAACAACAACAAAAACACGAATCACCCTCCAATCCAAACTTAATGAACTTTGAAACTTCAAACTTCTATAAACGATGCCGAAACCTACCAAACCACGTCTGATTGACCTCAAATTTTGCACATAACTCACATTCGACATTACGGACCTACTCCGACTTCTGGAATCGGGATCTAACCCCGAAATCAAAATGTCCACTTCCGGTCAAACTTCCCAAAAATTCAGCTTTTGCCATTTCAAGCCTAATTCAGCTACAGCCCTCCAATTCACAAACCGGATACGCTCCTAAGTCAAAAATCACCCAATAGAGCTAACAGAACCGACGAAACTCCATTCCGGAGTCGTCTTCACACAGTTCTGACTACGGTCAAAATCCTAGAACTTCAGCTTTCGTTTTAGGGACTAAGTGTCCCAAAACACTCCGAAACCACGATCAAAACTTCCCAACAAGACACACAAGCTGAAAAGGATACGGGGAAAGCAGTAAATAGGGGATAGGGGCTAATACTCTCAAAACAACCGGACGGGTCGCTACATCCTTCCCCTCTTAAATAATTGTTCGTTCTCGAACTAGTATAGAGAGATACCTGAAATGGTAAAAAGATGAGAATAACGTCTGTGCATATCATGCTTGGTCTCCCAAGTCGCCTCCTCGACCGGCTGACCCCACCACTGAACCTTCATTGAAGCAATGTTCTTTGAGCTCAGCTTTCGAAACTACCTGTCCAATATAGCCACCCGCTCCTCAATATATGATAAATCCTTTTCCAGCTGGACTGAGCTGAAATCCAGTACTGGATACGGATTTTCGTGATACTTGTGGTGCATAGAAACATGAAATACTAGATGGACTCTTGCCAAGATGGGAGGCAAGGCAAGCTCATAAGCAACCTCCCCAACACGCCGCAACACCATGAACAGGCCAATATACCTTGGGCTCAAGTTGACCTTCTTCCCGAACCTCATAACACCGTTCATGGGAGAAACCTGGAGCAAGACTCGCTCTCCAACCATGAATGCAACATCGCGAGCTTTTTGATCCGCATAACTGCTCTGTCTGGATTGGGATGTGTGAAGTCGATCCTGAATCACTTTAATCTTCTCCAAAGCTTCCTGAACCAAGTCCCAATAGCCTAGCCTTGCCCGGCTCAAACTAACCCACTGGAGACAGAATCCTCGTACCATACAAAACATC
Organism: Nicotiana attenuata; assembly: GCF_001879085.1. Lineage (NCBI taxonomy): Eukaryota > Viridiplantae > Streptophyta > Magnoliopsida > Solanales > Solanaceae > Nicotiana > Nicotiana attenuata. Next base: position 21,076,796 of record NC_031994.1, on the reverse strand, counting down.
ATACGGTGCCATCTCAATACTCGACTGATAATTGTTGTTGTAGGCAAACTCTGCAAGTGGCAAGAACTAATCCCAAGAACCTCCTCACACACGCATGGAGCATATCCTATAGTATATTAATAGTGCGTTCGGATTGTCCGTCCTTCTAAGGGTCAAATGTTGTGCTCAACTCCACTCGAGTACCCAACTCATGCTGAACGGCCCTCAAGACCCGTGATGTAATCTGCGTACCCTAGTTAGAGATGATAGATACCAGCACACCATAAAGTTTGATAATCTCGCGGATATAAACTCGAGCTAGAACTCGGAAGAATAAGTAGTCATCACACGGATGAAATGAGCTGACTTGGTCAGCCTATCCACAATCACCCAAACTGCATCAAACTTCCGCTGAGTCTATGGGAGCCCAACAATGAAATACATAGTGAACCGCTCCCATTTCCACTGCGGAATCTCTAACTTCTAAAGCAACCCACCTGGCCGCTGATGCTCATACTTCACCTGTTGGAAAATTTGACATGGGGCTACATATTCCACTATGTCCTTCTTCATTCTCCTCTACCAATAATGCTGCCTCAAGTCCTGATACATCTCCGTGGCACCCAGATGAATGGAGTACCACGAACTGTGAGCCTTCTAGAGAATCAACTCATGCAAACCAACTACATTGGGCACACATAGCATGCCCTGTATCCTCAATGCACCATCATCTCCAATAGTGACCTCCTTAGCATCACCGTGTTGTATCTTTAAGGACAAGCAGATGGGGGTCATCATACTGACGCTCCCTGATACGATCATAAAGAGAAGACTGGGAGACCACACCAGCCAAAACTTGACTCGGCTCAGAAATATCCAATATAACAAACTGGTTGGCCAAGGCCTTAACATCCAATGCCAATGGCCTCTCTGCTGCTGGTAGATATGCTAAGCTCCTCAAACTCTCCGCCTGGCGAGTCAAGGCATCGGCCACCACATTGGCCTTCCTAGGATGGTATAAAATATATCATAATCCTTAAGCAGCTCTAACCACCTCAGCTGATGCAAGTTACGATCTTTCCGCTTGAACAAATTCTACAGACTCTGGTGATCAGTGTAGATCTCACAAGGGACACCGTAAAAGTAGTGCCGCCAAATCATCAAGGCACGAAAGATTATTGCTAACCCAAGCTCGTGGATAGGATAGTTCTTTTCATGCACCTTCAGCTCTCTGGACGCGTAGGCAATCACCCTACAGACCTGCATTAACACTGCACCGAGATCAACCGACGACGCATCACAATATACAGTATAAGACCCCGAACCCGAAGGCAATACCAATACTGGGGCTGTAATCAAAGATGTCTTGAGCTTTTGAAAGCTCTCCTCACACTCCTCTGTCCACCTGAACAGAGCACCCTTCTGGGTCAGCCTGGTCATAGGTGTTGCAATAGATGATAAACCCTCTACAAATCAACAGTAATACCCCGCCAAACCCAAAACATTCTGGATCTCCGTAGTTGAGGACGGTCTGGGCCGACTCTGCACTGCTTCCACCTTCTTCGGGTCCACCTTAATCCCATCACACGAAAATTTGGCGTATAGCTTCTTTTCTCTCAAGGTGTGGAGAACAGTCCTCATGTGGTGCTCATGATCCTCTCGAACCCGGGAATACACCTGAATGTCGTCAATGAATATGATGATGAAAGAGTCAATATAGGGCCGAAACACACTGTGTATCAAGTGCAAGAATGCTACTGGGGCGTCGGTCAGACAATGACATCACAAGAACTCGTAGTGACCATAGCGAGTGCCGAAAGCAGACTTGGGGATATCTTGCTCCAAAATCTTCAACTGATGATAGCCTAAATTCAAGTCAATCTTGGAAAACACCCTGGCACCCTGTAACTAATCAAATAGGTTATCAATACGAGGTAATGGATAACTGTACTTCACTGTAACTCTGTTTAATTGGCGATAATCAATGTACATACACATAGAACCATCCTTTTTCACAAACAAGACTGGAGCACCCTAGGGTGACACACTAGGCCGAATGAAGCCCTCATCAAGTAATTCCTGTACTGCTCCTTCAACTCCTTCAACTCAGAGGAGCCATATGATAAGGAGGAATAGAGATGGGTTGAGTGCCTGGCAACAAATCAATACCAAAATCAATATCCCTATAGGGCGGCATGCCCGAAAGATCAGCTGGAAATAAATCTGGAAAATATCTCACTACTGGAACTGACTCAACTGTAGGGGCATCAATACTGACATCTCTCACATAAGCTAGATACACGTCACACCCCTTCTCAACCATTCGTTAAGCTTTAAGAAATGAAATAACTATGCTGGGAGTATAATCTAAGGTACCTCTTCACTCTAACAGCGTAATCCTGGCATAGCCACCGTAATGGTCTTAGCGTGACTATCAAGAATAGCAAAATGGGGCGACAACCAATCCATGCCTAAAATAATATCAAAGTCTACCATGCTGAGCAATAATAAATCGGCTCTAGTCTCAAAACCACTAAGAACAACAAAAAACGATCGATACACACGGTCAATAACAATTGAATCTCCCAGAGGTGTAGACACATAAATAGGAGAATTCAATGAATCACGAGATACGCCCAAATACGGGGAAAAATAAGATGACACATAGGTGTTGATACCCAATTTTATCCACATATATATATATATATATATATATATATATATATATATACACTTTCAAAATAGTATATTTGCATCATCATTCAGTTTATAAACCTATAAAATCATTTTACATAATTTTCCNATATATATATATATATATATACTTTCAAAACATCATTTTTGCATCATTATTTAGTTTACAAATCTATACAGGCATTTTCTATAATTTTCCATAATTTTAGAAGGGCTTTAAATCGATTTATTTCTGTATTTTATTATATAAATATTCAGTAATTATCCTTCAAATTATTTTAGGATGATTTAATCATCTAAACTTATTATTTACACCAACATGCATATTTTTAAATATTTTACATCATATTTCATAATTACATTTGCATTTTTAGGCTAATTGCACATAATAGCCTATATACAGGTATAATTACATTAGTTATACCAAAATAACTTTTTACATTTTTAGAATTTCAAGTTATTGTTTTTTATCATCTTAGTGCAAAATTAATATTTTTGTTATTTATTAATTACTTTTATAAATTAATTTTTGATAAAATTTTTGGTATTTAAATAATAGCCCTTTCTAACCAATTTTGGACCACATTAGTGTCCCAAAACTACCCAAAACATAGCCCAGTCCGCCACAACCCAATCCAAACGACCCCTTAATCCCCAACCCATTTCCAAACCCGACCCAAATCTCCTTAAACCTCAGCCATTGATCAAAAACGATCAACGGCTCACAAAACCCCACCCCCTTTCCTTATATCTCTTCACCCTAACCCTAATCCCCATTCCCTAAAGATCGCTGCCTCTAAACTCTCTCTGTCTCACCTCTCTATGAAGAACCCTAATCGCCGCCCTTTACCAATCCCCTTTCTAATCCTGTTAGCCATGGGATTTACCTGTTATTTACTTACCATATCCGTGTTCCTTCTCTACTCGTTACCTCTTTGTGGTATTACATAGTACTTGTTCTATTTTTGGCAAGCAGATCCCTCTGAAATCGAACCAAAATGGTTCAAATCCCTGATTTTTGAGCGTTATTCTATCTGTCTTCATCCTATGCTATTGTGACTACGATTGTTGTTCATATTCTGTTGATATTCACTTTCCCTAAAAAATTAGGGTTTCAGATTTCTCTCTTTTCTTTACTGATTTTCGATTGCATGTGATGTTCTTCCCTTTCTCGTGTTTGATTGATGATTTTCCTTGTTTGGGTGTTTAATTTCTACTACTATATAAACCCCTCCCCATTCCCCTTTGAAACAGACTTGAATCGTTAAGGGGTTTACTAAAAAAACTGAAGTTACTGCTCTTTGTTGTCTACTCTTGTTCTATACTCCGGTTCTTGGCCGGCTGAAAGCCAAGGCTAGAAATTCTGGGTTCTGGCTCTTCGTTGATATTCAGAATACTGTGGACTTTTGTTGTTTCATATGTTTTCTCTTATCTGGTAAGTTACTGGACTTCGTAGTTTCATTCCCATGTATCTATGATTTGCATATGTTTTTCACTTCTGGAGGTTGTAGTTTAATGTGTTTTTTTGGGTTGTTCTTGTTTGTAATTCTGATTGCTTTACTTCAGCTTTAGGTCTCTTTAACCCTTGATTTCATTATGTTAGGTAAATTGAAACATGCCTAAAACTAATTTGAGTTAATTAGATTTTTTTCGAGCCTATGGGTTGCAACTTACTGATGTTTAGGACCTTTGCATCTCTTTGTTGTTTAATTTGCTATCAATCCTATTACTAGAATAAGCTTTACTTACATGATTCGTATCCCTTTTAATAGACTAGTTGATTGTGTTCAAAGCATGAATATATACATAAACCATATAGCATCAGTTTGTTTCCTGTCTTATTCAGAATTTGCTGTGATGATATCCTGCTTATGTAGCATGTTTGATCTTGTTCCTTATTAGTATGCTTCTAGCATGTCTTGACTTCCCAGTAGTTGCAATAATCTGTTCTCATCCTGTCTAAGTTCTGTTGCCAATCAATATGATTCTTTCTTGTAACACTAACACCTATACTTAGCATAATTTGAACATTTTCCTTATTATGAGTCTGTGTATACCAATCTTGCAAACCTGCTTTGTTAATGTGTGACTACTCATGCACTAGGTGTTGAACTTGTTCTTCTGAATCTTTGCTATGCCTGTTCTTAAAACCTAAAGCCTGTTCGATTATTTTCTCTATGTGCTCAACTTGACTATGTTTGTATCCTTCAGTGCTATCCCCCAACCTTAGTTTACCCTCTTTCACTTGTTACCTAGGCTCTTTTGAGTTCTCATTCTTCGCCGGCTGAAAGCCAAGGCTACCTAGGTTCTATAATTGACCTCCCTAGTGTGAGCACTACTCTGAGTCCAATTGAGACCCTCGTGAACTCTGACACACTAGGACTTGGTCCTTAGTCATTCCCTGAATCACCTCTATTAACCTTCCTAGTGTGAGCACTTCTTGGGGTCCAATTGAGACCCTTGGGAACTCTGGCACACTAGGGTCTAAGGTTCTTTGGCACTCTGCCCTAAATGCTCCATCCTACCCCCTTTCTACCTACTGAATAAGCCAATGGGCTTGTGTACATGGCTGTTTTCTGGAATCTTTGGTGGCTATTGGGTTTTGGCTATGGAGATTATTATCTGGGCTGTTGTGAAACTATGTGGACTTGAGATTGAAGGCCTAGCCTGGCCCGGTATACTTTGGGCTTGTCTTAGGCCCACTATAGCTATTCTATAATTTATTTCTCTCATTAGGTCTGTAATAATGTTGCAATAACAATTAGGGTGTTAGTAAAATTGGGAAAATGGGTTTACTTTAATATTTGCATAAAACGGGTAGAAATCCTGCCTATAGGTGTTTGATTTGCTCGAACATGTTCTGCTACTATGTGTGTTAGATAACATGCCTATAGGTGTTTAATTCATTTAATATATTCTGTTTCTACATGTCTATTAGATATCATGCCTATAGGAAATAAAGTGACCAATGTTTCAATTTGCATTACAGCATATCCGTTAGATACCATGATCATAGGATTATATTAGTTTATGTTCTACAAATCTGCATTTTAGAAATCAAGCTTGTAGGGTCTTAATTCGTTAATGTGATGTTGCTATAATTACTCACCTAGAAGACATGTCTATAGGAGCTAAAGTCAGTTTCATCGCTAATTGGAGAAATCCTTCCTATAGGATAATCCCACTCGCTTTTAAGTGTTAATATTGAACTTTCAACACTGTTTCGTTGCCACTATTAGAAAGCCTGCCTATAGGATCAAATTAAGCAATTCTGAATATCTCCACCGTTATCACTGCAATTTACTGCACCTAGATATCATGCCTATAGGTTTAAGCACTTATAATTTGTAATTTTAGTAATCAGTACGCAATACCGGATTCCCTAAAACATATATAGGTATTCAGAAAACATGCCTCTAAAATAGCACCTTGCATATGACACTGTCTGCATGTTTGAATTCCAAGATCACGTAGAAATCATGACTATAGGGCTTAATGACTTAACACGTCTCAATTCTGAAACTGCCAAATGCCTAATTTGTTTGCGTGCATTTGTTTTCTAAGTGTGGAGGCTAACTTGAGCCCTTAACTGCTTTTATATGAACTCCTTCTTGTTTTGAATATCGCCTAGTTTTATCATTTTGAGCACCCTAAGTAAAGTTTAGAACCACCCAAATAGTAGGTCCAAAGCCTCCTGGACCATAGACATGGGACGGGTAATGCACGCATATGACACGACTTAGAATTGAATTAGAGTGCCTTTAAGTAAACAACTTCAACATAGTAATTGGGTAGAAGGAGATGATACTCTATGCCTGCTGAATAATACAAGTAACACCCCATCTTGAGGGAGTTACAAAATATTATTTATGTAGCACGGGGTGATCCTTTAGGCTAAAAAATTTAGGACCCCCCCATCTTATCCTTAAGTCAATTATTCGTGTTTAATAAAACTTCCCAAACTGCTTGCTTTCTTTTATTTGTCTGACTAATTCATATAATTTGAGTTCGGCCAGGACCCACAGTTGTGGACCTCGAAGACTGCCTAACACATTCTCTTCGAGGTAATTTGAGCCCTTACCCGATCTTTGGTGACGCGAACTGGTTAAACCTGAGTTACTTTCAAATAGGTGCCCTAACGCACCTCAAACCCGTTAGGTGGCGACTCTCTCTTTTAACACCTCCCAAAAAAGAGTTGTCATGTGTCGAAGCTCGATTTCACGAGAAAAAGGGGCGCGACAGCATGTCGACTGTCACACCTCCTTTTTTACTACACCCCCGTAAGGGGTATAATAAAGGGAGTTTTTCCAATTAAAGGACAACCGAAACGGGATTATTTCAATTAAAGATTCAGAGTCGCCACTTGGGGTAATTTATGGTATCACAAGTCACCGATTCAAATCCCGAATCGAGGAAAGGATTGACTCTATTTAACAGTCCGTGAACCAGAAATCCGGGTAAGGAATTCTGTTAACCCGGGAGAAGGTGTTAGGCATTCCCGAGTTCCGTGGTTCTAGCACGGTCGCTCAACTGTTATTATTGGCATAGTTATCTGATTTTAGAAACAATTTAAACCTATGTGCATTTTTACTTTTAACTGCTTTTATTCAATTTTAAAAGAAGATTTAACGTCGTCTAAAATATGTCTTTGGATCACGTCACATAAAATGCACCCGCAATCCGAAAAACATTTTATTCAACGTTATATGGATTTGGATTTGGGTCACATGAAATGCAGACCGGAGTTTAGGAGGGTAATATTATTAAAGTACGCGCCTAAAGCAACTACGCGTTTTTAGCTTTGCGAGGGCCATGGAAATTTGCTAAATGGCACGCCTCGAAGTCTAAGAATTTTAAAAGAAACAATTAAGCGAGGGCCACGCATTAGGGATTTCATTTGGCGCGGCGCACCTCAATTCCATTTTAAAGGGTATTTAAGCTAAAAACTCGGAGGGCCATAGACTACGTCTAGTCTAGTATAGCCCACACCCCATAAAGAGATACCAGTTGAAATCAGACTTAAGGGAAATGTGACTACTTCACCTAGATTCGAACTTGTTCCTTACTCAAAGGATGGCAGGCCAAGTGTCAGGCCCAACGCTTGTCGAATCTCCACAATGGCTGAAAGCAGCCCAACGATAAACGCATGCCATACGTGAATCAAACCAAAATAAATCATCGCCAAACTTGGGGCTCGAAACGGGCCCTAATCCAGACAAAGCTCGATTGAGTCAAGCGTTAAGGGGGTCGCAGATCAAACCCATATGACAACGAGGCTACCAAGATATAATCAATAGGATAACACTACTGGCTTAATTGAGCAAACGAAGAAGGAACATTAGCTAAAGAAAGAAATAGAACAGAAACGTGAGTGCAGCCAAAAGAATAAAAAGGATTTTATATTTTTTGCAAAAAACATTAAATTACTAGGACTACAATAGAATAAGCTAGCCATTTGATTAATCACTTCCAGAAACAATTACATGCTTACTTCATTCATAAATCACAAACAATCCACCGCAGATTAACAATCGCTTCCTTACAATTAATATTTTTGCTTTGAATTATTATTACAAATGATCCTAGGCTAGGAAATAATATGTAAATCTTCTACATCTGGTTATAGCAAAGTTGTTTCATCACAGTCCACAACCATAGGCATGACAGTTATGACCTTATTGAATCATGTGATAGCAAGTTAATAACATAAATCACCTCATGAATACAAGCCAAACTCTGAAACAATAACAAGTGCTGACTCAACAACAAAATCAACAGGAAGCCATTATGCTAACTAACATTATCTAATTTTCAATTAAAATCGTTCTTCGACAAATACACTAGTCAAAATTCCGAAGTTACACAGTGATTAGGAAATTGAAAGAACAAGAGGTCAAGTTCACAAATAACTTCATATTTTATACCATCCTCAACCCATACTTCAGTTTACACACCAAGTGATACCCATAGAGGACTGAGACATACCTGGAATAGAAAGAAATGAGTAAGAAGAGTGAGGTCAACAGTCAACAGTAGCAAGAACAAGAATCAGCAGCAGTGACGACCTAGAATGACCAAATTTAAACCAGAAGAGATTCAAAATTGACCCAAACTTGCTCAAAGTCTCTAAACCAACTCTTAAGACCTCCAAATTCGAATTGTTTCAACCAAAACAAACCAGTAGTTACTTCAGGGATTTAGAGAATGAAAGAACGTAAGGGAAGGTTCAATCAAACAATAACCAGAACACAACAGTCTATATTTTATCTTTTCTGAAATTCTGATCTCTCATCCTTGCCTTCCAAAGCAAGATAGGTATGCCTTTATAGGCAAGCAAATAGGGCAGACCTGAAAGTTTAGTTTTGCACTTCTAGTCCCCCCTAATTTTCATTTTTGCCAGTGAATCCCCTCATTTTCTGACTTGTTACCCAAGCTAAAGTCTGAAATTCCATAAAAGACCTCTACTAGAAGCTTCTAAATCAGTTACCTAAAAGATTCCCTAGCTAGATTACCTATACTGCTCTTCAAAGACCCTTAAACTACCCTAACACCACCCGAGTCAACTGGTCAAGCTAATTGGGTCAAGCTGACCCAATTCGATGGGTCTACTGAAAACCTAGTTCAACTTTCTATTGGGCTTTTGATTTCCTAGTTCAGATCAAGAGATAACTCAGACAACCCCTGAGCAATTTCTTACAGAGTCTCAAAATTTGACAGGAGACTTAGGCCCAAATAGAAACGGGGATCCCAATTTTCTAAACTTAGCACTTAAACCAAACAAAATAATACCCACACATTCAAACTAACGTTTCTGAATTAAAATGAAACAAACAAAAATATAATCAAATCGAGCCTCTTCCTCTTTTCTTTATCCGATTATTGAATTATCATTATTGAATATTGAAACCAAGCATTATACAGACTATTTAAACCAACAAACTAAAAAAATGAAGGCTTCTTAAAACTAATCATGCATATGAGAGGGTCGACTTTAAAGAACAGGGAAAAATACAGAAGGAGAAGAAGAAATAGATGAAAGTAAAAGAGAAAATGAAGGAAAAGTAAAGAAAATCAAAGAAATACCTAAAGGCATGGACAGACTTGAAGTAGCTTGAAAACCCTTCGACTTTCTTGACAAGAATAGCTTTCAATCGTCAAAAACCCCGTTGGATTTGGATTTGTGGAACTAGGGTTGTCTCTTTACATCCAGATTCAGTTTGGTGGTGGCGCCGCCACCGGAGAAAGTAGGCGGCGCTAGGGTTTGGAGTTTCTGATCTAAAATTCGAGGAATTCTAGCTGGATTTGAGGTGGAAGAAGTGGAGATTTGGGAAGAGGGGATTGAGGGGAGTCCGTGGTGTTAATTTCACGGTGATTAAACATCGGTCGCGCCGTAGGCGATTTCCGGCGGGTAGCAAGCGGTGGCTCAAGGCAGAGTGTGAGAGACGGTTATGGAGGGGGGGGGGGGGGGTTCTGAGAGGAGGGGGGTTGGGCGTTAGGACACTTATATATCTAGGAGTCCTCACTTTTGAGTTGTAGGATCGATTAACCTCGACGACTCAGATCGCCTCTACATGAAACAGTGTCATTTTGGATTTGCATGGGGCTGGACCGGGTGGAAACGGGTATGGGCTGGGTATTTGGTTGATTTTGGACGGGTTTCAGGGATTTGGGCCTGGGTAATTTAAACAAAACAGCCCAGCCTGCTTTCTTCCTCTTTTATTTTCATTTCTCATCATTTTTTTTTCAAAAATTCTTTTCTTTTTTTTCCTAAAATTAAACTAAAACCTAAGTTAATTCGTAGAACTTAATTAACCTAAAAAAACACTAATTAAACCTATATGATAATTATCTCAAAACAAATTAAAACAAAAACTACTCAAAATTAAAGTTAGAATTAAAATGTGCAAATTAAACTATTTTTGTGATTTTCCTTTTCTCTTTTTTTAATAAGATAACTTAATTACTAATCAATTCTTAAAAATGCAAAGTTAGATCCTAAATGAACATGCAACACATTTTTTGTATTTTTCATTAATTAAAATAAAATAAACATTCACAAACAAATGCAAACAATTAACAGAAAATGCCACGAAAATCCACAAAATTGCAAATAATGAAAAGAAATTATTTTATTTTGAAATTATGGGAGTAATTCACATAGGGCAAAAATCACGTGCTCACAGCTGCCCCTCTTTAATCGGAAAGACGAAGAGTTTTCGTGCAAAGATAAAGTGAGCGGATACGAGCGATTTTTGCCCGTTCGAATACTCCGTGGGAAGTATTTTTGAAAAATTCGACCGCACCCTGCTTCTGAGGTTGCATACATATCCTTGGCTAAAAAGAAATCAGGTCAGTGTAGTTCAGGAATGTTTGGTAGCTGGGACTACCATGAAGCTGTGATTTCACTGTTGTTGTTGCTGCTACTACTGCTTACTGAGCCCCTTATTACACCATGTCAAAAATAAAAGAAGCTAGACTAAACTATGGTCTATGAATTACAAAACCTATCTATCTCTTCAAACTTGATCTTGCAGCTTTTGTTGCCATGCTGACTTGTATTCTTCCGGTGAAATTCTTCTGTTGTCGACTTGAATTATAATCTGAGATATTTTCCTTTTCTTCAGGTGGATGCCTGACTGCCAACTTGAGCTACACCTTGAGATGTTTTCCTTTTCTCCAGGTGGACGCCTGACCGCTGATCTTGAACTGTATTTGAGATGTTGCCCCTTTCTCCAGGTCAGCTCCTGACTGCTGAACTTGAATTATATTCCCATGCTCTCCAGGCGGGCTCCTGACTGCTAAACTTGAATGTGTTCCCATGCTTTCCAGGCGGGCTCCTGATTGCTAAACTTGAATGTATTCCCTGCTCTCCAGGCGGGCTCCTGATTGCTAAACTTGAAGTGTATTCCCATGCTCTCCAGGTGGGCTCCTGACTGCTTAACTTGAATGTATTCCCCTGCTCTATAGGCGGGCTCCTGACTGCTGACTTGAAATGTATTCCCTTGTTCTCCAAGCGGGCTCCTGACTGCTGAACTTGAAATGTATTCCCTATTCTCCAGGTGGGCTCATGACTGTTGACTTGAAATGTATTCCTTGTTCTCTAATTGGGCTCCTGATTTCAGCAAAATAAACAAAAATAAAGAAAATTTCTGCCCCAATTTGGTAGCTGGGCATATATATGAGTGTAAACCGAATCATGTTACCAAATATCAATAAGAACATGAAAGCTGAAACCTGATCTGTACTCCCTTGCTCTCTAGGTGGGCGCCTAATTGCTGAAACTTGAATTGTATTCCCTGTTCTCCAGGTGGGCTCCTGACTGCTGACTTGAAATGTACTCCCTGTTCTCCAGGTAGGCTCCTAACTGCTGACTTGAATTGTATTCCCTGTTCTCCAGGTGGGCTCCTGATTTCAATAAAATTAACAAAAACAAAGAAAATTTCTGCCCCAGTTTGGTAGCTGGGCACATAGGTGAGTGTTAAACTGAATTATTCTACCAACTATTACTAAGAATTTGAAAGCTGGGTCCTATTATCCAGGGGGGTCCTGACAACTCTTAATTAAACGACAATTATAAATCCAAGGTATTACTTCCGCTAAGTCCTGTTATCTAAGAGGGTCTTAAAACTACATCCTGTTATCCAGGAAGGTCCTGACAATTCCTAATTAGACAACAATTTTAAATCTAAGTTATATCTTCTAAAGGTATAATTTTCGCTATATCTTGTTATCTAACAGCAATCTTAAAGCTAGGTCCCATTATTCAAGGGGGGGGGGGGGGGGGGTCCTGGACAACTCCTAATTGAATCCTATCTTAAACATGCAAACTTTGAAACCAACTTACATTCCTTTANAAATTGAAGATGGTCCAAATAGATTTCCTTCTTCTATTTCCCTTTCCTTTTCATTTTTTTAATTTCTTTTAATTTAAATTAAAAATAAACCTAAATTAATTCCTAATCAAATTATCTTATCAAATTGAACTAATTAACTCTACCTATAATTACCACAATTAACTAAGAACCAAACTAAAGGAAAAACTACCAAAGTTCAAAAATTATGATTAAAACACGAAGAGTTTTCGTGCAAAGATAAAATGAGCGGATACGAGCGATTTTTGCCCGTTTGAATACTCCTTGGGAAGCATTTTTGAAAGAGTTGACCGCACCCTGCTTCTGAGGTTGCGTACATATCCTTGGCTATAAAGGAATCAGGCCAGTGTAGTTCGGGAAGGTTTGGTAGCTGGGACTACCATGAAGCTGTGATTTCACTGTTGTTGCTGCTGCTGCTACTGCTTACTGAACCCCTTTATTACACCATGACAAAGTAAAAAGAAGCCATACTAAACTATGATCTTTGAATTACAAAACCTATCTATATCTTCAAACTTGATCCTGCAGCTCTTGTTCCCATGCTGACTTGTATTCTCCTAGTGAAATTCCTCTGTTATCGACTTGAATTGTAATCTGAGATGTTTTCCCTTTCTTCAGGTGGACGCCTGACTGCCAAAACTTGAACTACTTTCTGAGATGCTTTCCTTTTCTCCAGGTGGACCCCAGACTGCTGAACTATATTTTGAGATGTTGCCCTTTTTTCCAGGTGGATACCTGACTGGTGAACTTGAATTGTATTCCCTTGCTCTCCAGGCGGGCTCCTGACTGCTGAACTTGAGATGTATTCCCGTGCTCTCCAGGTGGGCTCCTGACTGCTAAACTTGAAATGTATTCCCATGCTCTCCAGGCGGGCTCCTGACGGCTGAACTTGAAATGTATTCCCATGCTCTCCAGGCAGGCTCCTGATTGCTAAACTTGAAATGTATTCCCTGCTCTCCAGGCGGGCTCCTGATTGCTAAACTTGAATGTATTCTCTGCTCTCCAGGCGGGCTCCTGATTGCTGAACTTGGATGTATTCCCTGCTCTCCAGGCGGGCTCCTGACTGCTAAACTTGAATGTATTCCCTGCTCTCCAGGCGGGCTCCTGATTGCTGAATTTGAATGTATTCCCATGTTCTCTAGGCGGGCTCCTGATTTCAACAAAATAAACAAAAACAAAGAAAATTTCTGCCCCAGTTTGGTAGCTGGGCATATATATGAGTGTAAATTGAATCATGTTACCAAATATCAATAAGAACTTGAAAGCTAAAACTTGAACTGTACTCCCTTGCTCTCCAGGTGGGCGCCTGATTGCTGAAACTTGAATTGCATTCCCTTGTTCTCTAGGTGGGCTCCTGATTGCTGAACTTCAAATGTATTCCCTGCTCTCTAGGCGAGCTCCTGACTGCTGACTTGAAATGTATTCCCTTGTTCTCCAGGCGGGCTCCTGACTGCTGAATTTGAACTTTTCCTCCCTGTTTTCCAAGCGGGTACCTGATTCCAACAAAAATAGACAAAACAAAGGAAATTTTGTGCCCTAGTTTGGTAGCTGGGCACATAGGTGAGTGTTAAACTGAATCATTCTAGCAACTATCATTAAGAATTTGAAAGCTAAGTCCTATTATCCAGGGGGGTCCTGAAAACTCTTAATTAAACGACAATTATAAATCCAAGGTATTACTTCCGCTGAGTCCTGTTATCTAAGAGGGTCTTAAAACTACATCCTATTATCCATGAAGGTCCTGACAATTCCTAATTAATCAACAATTTTAAATCTAAGTTATATCTTCTAAAGGTATTATTTTCGCTACATCTTGTTATCTAACAGCAATCTTAAAGCTAGGTCCCATTATTCAGGGGGGGGGGTGTTCCTGGCAACTCCTAATTGAATCCTATCTTAAACATGCAAACTTTGAAACCAACTTACATTCCTTTATGCTAAGCTATGCTATTCATGATTGTTTTGAAATTTAACCAAGCCACATTTTCCAGGAAGGTCCTGAGAGTTTACGGTCAAACATGTTTGGTGCTTGCTCTTCCCTTACGGAGAGTTCCTCTGAAACAAACGAAATTTTCTGCCCCTGTTTCAATCAAAGGAAAATCTTATCAGTTTAAATGTGGTGGTTAGTTGATGGCATTCTTGCTGAAGGTCTCTCCATTATCGTGTTTTGTTTTGACCTGCTTCCCCGGACTGGCCCTGAACCGCTTGACTTTTTGACTAACTTTCAAACCCCATGACCTCAGATGACCCGAGTGTTCCATACCCAAACCGTTGTTTTACACCTCTGACCCCTATATGTTAACCTTTGCATCTCCCATGACATTACCAAATCATTTCACTGATGAAACTTCCGGTGATTCCTTGTATCCCACTTTACATCATGCTATCTTTGGTATGTTCTGGCCACACTGTGCTTTGCAATTTTGGAAGCCGGTAGTGAACTTTGAAATCCTTTCTTATTTTCTTTGAACAAAACTGACACTGAAACATCTTAGAGAAACAAACCCCAAAAGAAATGAAATGCAATGACCTTGAGAGTTAAGGATAAAGAAAACCCAAAACTGGACGACTTACTAAAAGGAAAAAGGGAAAGAGACTTATCTGAGTGGAACAGCCGGTACCATTGATCATGACCTACATTTCAGACTAATCGGCCCAATCCGTCAACCCAATCAACTTTCAGTTGCCATACTTTGTTGCTCCAGAATTCCATAACCCGATTTCTTCACCCAAACCTTAATCTTGCTCATCCTGCGGTGCCCTGAAAGGTTTTCACCAACAGACCTCTCTCATTTGCTCATCTCTCAACTCACTTTCGCCTCAAGGTGCCCGTGAGAGTTTTCACCAATAAGACTGTCATTTTTCATTTCTCTCAGCTCCCGTCGCCTTACGGTGCCCGTGAGGGTTTTCACCAATAAGACTCTCTCATTTTCATTATCTTCCTGCTTGGACCAGAGTGTTGCCCCTGAAACGAATCACCTCTACTTGCTTGACTTGGCATCTTTCGAAGATTGATGAGAAGGTCTTTCTTTGGACCGTAATGTGGGCTTTTGGATAAGGTTAGAAAGAAAGGGTATTAAAGGCTCTAAACAATTCAACATGGGTTCAAAAATTATAACTTTTGGAATCAAATTTCTTACAACAACCACAACTTCTGCCCTAGTTTCTTGCTTGGGGGTTTTTGGATCTTATTTTGATGGGACCAAACCGTGAGGCTGCCTATGTATCCTTAAAAGGAATCAGGTCGAACGTAGTTCATGTCATAGAAATTACTTTGTTGTTGTGATTTTTCCTTTCTTTTTCTTCCATTTTCTCTTCTTTTCTTTTCTTTCTTTCTTTTGCCTTTTCTTCTTCTTCTTTTTTTCTCTTTTTCCTTTTTCTTTCTCTACTCTTTTTCTTTTATTTTTTTTCATTTTCATTTTTCTTTTCTCTCTTTTCCTTTACTTATCCTTTACGCATGCGTTTCTGAACTTTGCTACTGATTTCGAAAGAGGGGTATGAAAGAAAATAATAAGGCTCAAAGGGGTAACAAAGGATAAAGTGCTTAGATAGCAGAACAAAATGCCTTCGTCATTCCAATCTTCAAAACATGCCAAGTACAAACAAACACAATTTAACCAAAGAAAATCATACGTAGTATCTCTTGACCGCATCGGAATTGATGGCCATTTCTACACACTTGCCTTCTATGTCTGACAAATACAAAGCACCGTTTGACAACACTCTAGTTGCGATGAACGGCCCTTGCCAGTTTGGGGCGAACTTGCCTTTGGCCTCAACCTGATGTGGAAGGATACGTCTCAACACTTGCTGACTCACTTCAAACTTCCATGGACGCACCTTCTTATTATATGCTCTTGCCATTCTCTGTTGATACAATTGGCCATGACACACTGCTGTCAATCTTTTCACATCGATCAAACTCAATTGCTTAGGCGGGTTCTGACCCACTCATCATCATCAATTTCGGCTTCAGCGACAATCCAAAGGGATGGGATTTCAACTTTTCAGAATTAGCTTGGCTTTTAAAACTGGGCCGAAGATTCCTCATGCATGTCATGTCATTGTAATCAGCATAAAAAGAACTGTGTAAGGAAGAAAAGAAAAAGAAAAATAAAATTATCAGGAATGATGAAAAAGGGAAATTGCATTTCATTGAAAAATCAAAAGATAACAAGGTTTATACATCCTAACGGACGGAACATAAAATCTGACTTACAACCCTGGAATAATCCTGATAAACTGAAAGAAAATCAAAGCAAACTACCAAAACTCCTTATGGGTAAGGAGAGGAGTAGCTTCCCAATTGTTAATCTTTGTACTTGGCCCGACAAATTGCACATCCGCCTTGCTAGAACTCTCTCTAACTTCCACCATGTTCACATCGTCGAACAACTTCTTGAACCTTTCAATCAACTCTTTATCAAGGTCAGCCACAGAACTAGGAACTGTTGTTACTGGGCGCTTCCCATCGCGTGGCTTGACAATGACGGGATCTGTGTGGGCACCCTCCACAATCACGACAGGCTTGTTTGCCACTCCTGGCACAACCACTTTTGCCTTTTCTTGTTTCGTTGCAACCTCACTTGAGGACCCTTTCTTGACTACCGCAGATGGTTCATTGTTTGTCCCGCTTAACCTGATCACTAATTTCTTACTTTTTGACTTTTCAACCGGCCTGACCTCACTGGACCGAATCATCATGAGGTCTGTGAAGGCTTCTTAGGCTCCCCTACCTTATGCACTATCTTGATCATATTTGTCTCATGATGGGCCGGCAGCTCTCATCTTGATACAAAAACCTCTCAAGTGCGCTACTGGATCACCATGCCCGTCGTACAGATCAAACTTGGGAATCCTAAACCTTGCTGGTAATTGAACATCTGGGAACAGACATAGATCTTTATACGCCACGCTTACTTGACCACCCAACCCTTGCATATTCCTGAAAGATTGTTCCAAGCTCTTGACTTTCCTAAACATCTCCTCCTGCTCAGGATTCTTAGGTGGCTTCTCAGTTTCTGCGAGGAGATCAAAATGAGGAGTGTAGGAATATGGTTCTGGAGATTTGAAGGTAGGCTCTGGGGGGTAATACTGGTTGTCGTGAGTCTGGAACAGGGGCTCACTGGAAGATCGTTGTAATGCAGCAGGTGGAGGTGCCACAAAGACATGAGTGACTGGGAGAAGAGGGTATGGGACTTGTTTGGGTGGTGGAGCTTGGGATGTATGGGAAGTGGTGCCGTAACATTGTTGGTAGAGTGGAAAGGCTGGAGACGAGTTCACAGTGGGAGGTTCCTGAGGCTGAGCCAATGGTGGGATATAAGAAGGGTTGGCAGGATAAACCGGTGTTGGATGCCCTTTTGCCCAGGCCTGGTACATTTCAGCCATTTGCTGCTTTAACTTATACATCTCTTCTTTCATCGCATTAACATCCAATTCTTCCACCTCTTTTGACGGATCGACCATACTTTCCTCTAGTTCTTGGTTGGCCATGTTCAGCTTGTCCTTGGAACGTGTGTTGTAGGAGTGAGGTGCTAGAATGCCAATGAACTAACCATCTGCCTGGACTCAATACATCAACAACAACTTTGTTAGCGGTTAGGGCTTTAACAGATTGGTAACCGCACATTTGGGGTATGAATGCACCTAAGCAGTTAACCGTTTCTATTATGCCTTTGATCGGTCACATGCGTCATCCCGACTTTCCTTATTCCCATTTGCAACTTCTGTTTCTTTTTCTTTTCTTTTCCTTCTTTTTCTTTTCTCATTCTTTTCATTCTTGCCTTTGCTTTCTCTTTGTTTTTATTCTCTCATTTCCCTCTCTTGTTTTGCCATTGCTTCCTTCTCACGATTTCTTATTTTCTCTCTTTTTATTTTCTTTTTCTTTTCTCTCTTGTTTTTCCTCTCTTTTCTTTTCCTTTTTTTTCTTTTTCTTTTTTTCTTCATTTGGTTACGGTCGAATCCTAAGGAGATTGCCTACGTACCATGACCCCGCATGAATCAGACCAAGCGTAGTTCTTGGGGACATAAATGAAAAATAAATAACAAAAATATTTTGGGATTTTCAATTTTTCACAAAAGCAAATACTTTCATTACAATGACTCAAAAACTCAAAGACTCAAAAGAAACCGACTCTGAAAGGATGAAAATACAGACTCAAAAGATCTAACAAACTCAAAACAAACTGACAGACTTCAAAAGCAGGAAAGTACAAACTCAATCAAAGATCACGAACATTAATGCCTCGAAAGCTTCTGGGGCCCGCGGGGCATCGTTCGGCCTCGCCACGGGCCTATGTGCAAGATCCCCTTGGAGCCTTTCCAAATCACTCATTATTTGCCGGACAAATGTCATTACTGCCGCAAAGAAAGTGGTGCGGGTCATATCCTCACATTCTTGACACTTCACAACAATGTAATCGACAATCGCCCTGACCCTCTCTCGGATCCTACCCTTTTTCTGAAGCAGACGCCCGATCTGCTGATTCCGGGCTTCCAACACTTGAGTGTCGTGGAGATGTTGATTTTGCAGCTGTTGCACTTCTTCCTCCATCTAGCCATCAGATCATAACAGTGTTCCATTTCATCTTTAAAATCCTTGGTTTGCTTGATCATTTTGTTCTCGACAGTGATGACCCTTTTCTTTAACCCCGCAACCTCATTGTCGCATTGCTCTTTTAACTGTCTAACCAGGCGTGCTCGTTCTTCTGCATTCTTGACCAATTGTGTTCGAGCCCTGGCTAGTTCATTCTCCGCTTTGTTCAAATCAAAACCATAATAATCCACTTTCTGCTTAAGGCTCTTTATAAGCTTTTCATCCTTTACACTCCTGGCGGGATTTTCGGCTGCTATTTTCGTTTCTCGAATTTGAGCTCGAAGGGCTTCATTTTCTTTGGCTATCTTCTTTTCACCCTCATCGGCCGCAGCTTGCAAACTGTTTTCAAACCGAAGGTCCCGGACCTGCTTTTCTAGCTCTCCTATTTTGGCCCTGTACTCTTTCTCCTTAGTCAACCAAGCCCACTGTTCTTACGATGCCTCAACGAATTCCTGAATGTGCGGCTTTTTGGCTGGTCTTTCTAGTTCAACTCTTGCAGTGTTCTTCTTTCTATACCAGGCAAGATAGGCGGGTGAGACCTCGCCCCTAGATAGGTCACGCACTCGAGTGTTCGCTGTCTAATACTAGCACTCGTTCCAAATAGAACGAACTGTTTCCTCATGAAATTGGCCGTAGGAGCTAACCTCGACCGTATGAACACTAAGATCTTCATCCGGATGCACTACCTGACACCTTCCTAATTGTCTCATCACACGGTATGGAGCGTAAGGCTGAATGCCTCGAAGGCCCATTAGAAGGATGTAAGGACCAATAGCGGGAATATACACAATTTCTTCAACAGGAAGCCAACTTAATGTCCACTCTATCTGCCCTGCATTGATGGAGCGAAGGCGGGATACCCAATCTCCAAACCCTTCGGGCAACTTGAACCCTAAAATCCTTGTGTCAAACTCTTCAATGCAACTTTTCTCAGCGGACTCATAACTCATATACTGAGGGCGGTGACACAGGTGCTCGATCATCCACATCTGTAATAGCTAATTGCATCCGTCGAAGAAATCTACCCCAGCTCTACAAGCTGTGAGAGCTCGGCATATCTCAGATACTATCATAGGGGCAAAGGTGCTTTGGGCATTGGTAATCAAGACTTTAACGACTCCAGCTACCCGCAAATCAATATTTCCATCTTTCCGGGGAAACACCACAAGGCCTAAGAAAGCTACCATGAAAGCAAAACATATATGCTCATCCCATTTTGCTCAGTTCCCTTTGCTACAAACCCCGCTTTCCGGATCATTGAATCCTCCTACATGCTCGTACCTCTGGTATATAAAACGTAGAGTGGAAAAACCATCCTCCAACTCGGAATATGGGACTCCCTTGCCTATTTTTAGCCAATCCATGAATTTGTGAGAGTTAACAGCCCTTGGAGCGATCAAATACTTATGCCTTAGACCTTCTGTACTTCCCATATAGCCTGTTATCTCTACCAAGGTGGGTGTGAGTTCAAAATCCGAGAAATGCAAGACGTTGTGAGCTGGGTCCCAAAACGTAACCAATGCCTTTATGATGTCTGCCCTAGGCCTTATCTTCAGCAAACCGGTGAGACCTCCCAAATATAGCTTGACCTTATCTTGCTCCGATTAACCAAAATCCTCCCACCACATATGGAACTCCAAAGGGATCTTGTTCATGATTGTTACTGGCAAACCTTGACCTGTGCTTATTCTGCACATTTATTAAAGTGATTTTAATTAAGAAAAAAAAACTATGACTCATTTTGACTCAAAAAGAATTACACCATTTTTCAAAAAGTTTATTTCAAACTAAAACCCAGTTTTTACAAATACGGCCTTTCACCACTTCGGGGAAGAAGATTTTAAGGCTGTGTTCCCTAACCAGCCATAAAATTTAAAAATGACCAAAGGTGGCTGTTCTTGCAAAAACAGCCTTCCGGCGCCCTTTTAGGGACATTCGGCTATTTTTTACAAGAATGGCATCACCTTACTTATTTACCATAAAATTTTGTTCTTTTTGGGATAATTTTGCAAAAGAGAAGTTGGACCCGATGAGGGTTGCCTACGTATCCCACGCCCTGTGGGAATCAAACTGGCATAGTTCGGGCAAATAAAACAAAACCAACTATTTTTTGAATACAAAACCTTTTCTTATTTGTTTTTTTGTTCATTTTTCTCAAAATTCGACAGAGTTTCAGTACCATTTGGACATTGGTTTTTCTCTTTCAAAACAGGTGACCAACTCACTTAACCCTTACACTGCTATTTTTTCTTTTTTTCCCAATTTTCTCCCATAACTCAAAAGCCGGTCAGCATGCAAACCCGAAGCAAATAAATGCAACAAATAGCACGTAAAATATGCATTAAGATGGTCTGTTATTTTGGGTACACCTGTCCTCGACAGACCCAACCCCTATGTTGAGTCCCCTAAGTCAAATGCACGTGATGCAACAAATCGCTCCTACTAGGGATCCGACATGAGGCTGAGTTATTCTAGGTTTAAAAAACCTGGGTTTATTGTTCTAGACTGGCTTACCCGAGCGGACAACTCGAGCCGAGGGGGAGCAGCGTACCGGGAATACAGAAGCTTCATCGGCTTTGGAACTTGTCCGAACCTCGTTCTAAATTTGGTAATTGACTCTAACAAAAAAGAAGTCTCACGAAGTGCACACTCCTTGATGATTTAGAAGACTCAGAGAGAGGAGGGATTCCTAACAATTTATATATATATTCGTAACAATTTACAACCGAAACGGGATTATTTCAATTAATGATTCAGAGTCGCCACTTGGGATAATTTATGGTATCCCAAGTCACCGGTTCAAATCCCGAATCGAGGAAAGGATTGACTCTGTTTAACAGTCCGCGAACAAGAAATCCGAGTAAGGAATTCTGTTAACCCGAGAGAAGGTGTTAGGCATTCCCGAGTTCCGTGGTTCTAGCACGGTCGCTCAACTGTTATTATTGGCATAGTTATCTGATTTTAGAAACAATTTAAACCTATGTGCATTTTCACTTTTAACCGCTTTTATTCATTTTTAAAAGAAGATTTAACGTCGTTTAAAATATGTCTTTGGATCACGTCACATGAAATGCACCCGCAATCCGAAACACATTTTATTCAACGTTATATGGATTTGGATTTGGGTCACATGAAATGCACACCCGAGTTTAGGAGGGTAATATTATTAAAGTACGCGCCTAAATTAATTACGCATTTTTAGCTTTGCGAGGGCCATGGAAATTTGCTAAATGGTACGCCTCGAAGTCTAAGAATTTTAAAAGAAACAATTAAGCGAGGGCCACGCATTTGGGATTTTATTTGGCGCGGCGCACCTCAATTCCATTTTAAAGGGTATTTAAGCTAAAAACTCGGAGGGCCATAGACTACGTCTAGTCTAGTATAGCCCACACCCCATAAAGAGATACCAGTTGAAATCAGACGTAAGGGAAATGTGACTACTTCACCTAGATTCGAACTTGTTCCTTACTCAAAGGATGGCAGGCCAAGTGTCAGGCCCAACGCTTGTCGAATCTCCACAATGGCTGAAAGCAGCCCAACGATAAACGCATGCCATACGTGAATCAAACCAAAATAAATCATCGCCAAACTTGGGGCTCGAAACGGGCCCTAATCCAGACAAAGCTCGATTGAGTCAAGCGTTAAGGGGGTCACAGATCAAACCCATATGACAACGAGGCTACCAAGATATAATCAATAGGATAACACTACTGGCCTAATTGAGTAACGAAGAAGGAACATTAGCTAAAGAAAGAAATAGAACTGAAACGTGAGTGCAACCAAAAGAATAAAAGGGATTTAATATTTTTTGCAAAACCATTAAATTACTAGGACTACAATAGAATAAGCTAGCCATTTGATTAATCACTTCCAGAAACAATTACATGCTTTCTTCATTCATAGATCGCAAACAATCCACCGCAGATTAACAATCGCTTCCTTACAATTCATATTTTTGCTTTGAATTATTATTCCAAATGATCCTAGGGTAGGAAATAACGTGTAAATCTTCTACTTCTGGTTATAGCAAACCTGTTTCATCACAGTCCACAACCATAGGCATGACAGTTACTACCCTATTGAATCAAGTGATAGCAAGTTAATAACATAAATCGCCTCATGAATACAAGCGAAACTCTGAAACAATAACAAGTGCTAACTCAACAACAAAATCAACAGGAAGCCATTATGCTAACTAACATTATCTAATTTTCAATTACAACCATTCTTCAACAAAATTCCGAAGTTACACAGTGATCAGGAAATTGAAAGAACAAGAGGTCAAGTTCACAAATAACTTCATATTTTATACCATCCTCAACCCATACTTCAGTTTACACACCAAGTGATACCCATAGAGGACTGAGACATACCTGGAATAGAAAGAAATGAGTAAGAAGTGTGAGGTCAACAGTTAACAGTAGCAAGAACAAGAATAGCAGCAGTGACAACCCAGAATGACCAAATTTAAAACAGAAAAGATTCAAAATTGACCCAAACTTGCTCAAAGTCTCTAAACCAACTCTTAAGACCTCCAAATTCGAATTGTTTCAACCAAAACAAACCAGTAGTTACTTTAGGGATTTAGAGAACGAAAGAACCTCAGGGCAGGTTCAATCAACCAATAACTAGAACACAACAGTCTATATTTTATCCTTTCTGAAATTCTGATCTCTCATCCTTGCCTTTCAAAGCAAAATAGGGATGCCTTTATAGGCAAGCAAATAGGGCACACTTGAAAGTTTAGTTTTGCACTTCTAGTCCCCCCATAATTTTTATTTTTGCCTGTTAATCCCCTCATTTTCTAACTTGTTACCCAAGCTAAAGTCTGAAATTCCATAAAAGACCCCTACTGGAAGCTTCTAAATCAGTTACCCAAAAGATTCCTGATTAGGTCGCAGCGGACTCAACCTTTGGAAGAGTGGGCGCTAATACTTTTACCCAATAGTGGTATCGAGGTCAATTTCCACAGGAAGCTAGGAAGGGAGTTGGATATTTGTTTAGCCTAGAAATGCGAGTTTGCTTCTAATTGATCTTCTATCATTTTTGAGTTTTTTGTGATTATCAACTACAATTTAACAACTACTAATTATAACTAAATTATGCTAAGATATTAACTCTAGGTTGTATGCAAGATAGAGAAAGGCACTAGGGTCGTGGCATTTACCTAGGTGGTCAACTAACGGGTAGATATTCCTAATACGAGAATGATGATTATGGGGCTTATGATATAATCGTTGCACGATAGCACTCACTCTCACACCTCTCGGTAGAAAGAATGATTTTGCCCAATTGACTCTCTCGAGACCAATTGGGTAGGCTAACAAACCAAGCAACTTAGGGTTCAAGTTGGGTAATTACTCTCTCGAGGTTTTACCCGTTAATTGGGACTACCATTCTCATGGGTCCATCCCAATTCCTTGTTGGGTTAATTTTGGAGTCATAGACACTCTTTCTCAAGAAGAGTCAAGACCCACTAAGCCAGACTTAGTGTTTGCAACCACCAAATCCAAGTGAAAACGTAAAATTAACCTAAATATCAAACACCCAACATCATTCAAGCATTGAACAATCATACCCATTAATTACCCACACTAGGGTTGAGCCACAACCCTAGATAATGGTTTTAGCTAGCCATAATAACAACAAAAATTGAAGAAGAAATAGATAAAATGAACATATTAATTAACTAGAATGTAAATCTACAAGAATCCTCGTTAAAACAAGATGAAAATGCCCAAAATAGGCTAAAACTTTTGTCTTACGAGTGCCGCAGCTCTCTGGTATCTAATTCGTACCCTAAAAATGGCAAATATTCTATTTATACTAAGTTAAGAAAAACAGGACAAAAATACCCCTGCGGGGTCCGTGCGGTCCGCACGAAGTTGACACGCGGCCGCACTGGGTTGCTTGACTTCTGAGACTTGCCTTCTGAAGATGTTGACGCGGACCGCACAATGATGAAGTGTGGCCGCATAATGACTGGCGCGGACCGCGTGAACTTGTAGTGCGGCCGCATGAGTGGCTTATGATGGTCTCTGGACTTTTGTGGTGCGGAGCGCGTGAGCTTGTAGTGCGGCCGCATGAGTGGCTTGTGATGGTCTCTAGACTTTTGTGGTGCGGACCGCGTGAGCTTGTAGTGCGGCCGCATTGGCTGGAACTGAGAATGCCAACTCTCTGAACTCCTATGGTGCGGCCGCATGACATGATGGTGCGGTCCGCACCAAGTTCTGAATACCCTTGTTTTCATGATCTTTGACACTTGAGTAGGTTTCACTCCGTTTCGAGCCGATTTTTGACTTTCGTCATCTTGTTTCTAAAACCTGCAATCAAGCGCAACTTATAAAGCATTCTGGGTTTATTTTATGGCAAATCATACATAAAGCATAGGCAAGTATGGGCATAAAACGTGTTAAAATCACAGTTATCAATTCCCTAGCTAGATTACCTATACTGCCCTTCAAAGACCCTGAAACTACCCTAGCACCACCCGGGTCAACTGGTCAAGCTAATTGGGTCAAGTTGACCCAATTCGATGGGTCTACTGAAAACCTAGTTCAACTCTCTATTGGGCTTTTGATTTCCTAGTTCAGATCAAGAGATAACTCAGACAACCCTTGAGCAATTGTTTACAGAGTCTCAAAATTTGACAGGAGACTCAGGCCCAAATAGAAACGGGGATCCTAATTTTCTAACTTAGCACTAAAACCAAACAAAATAATACCCACACATTCAAACAAACGTTTTTGAATTAAAATGAAACAAACAAAAATATAAGCAAATCGAGCCTCTTCCTCTTTTCTTTATCCGATTATTGAATTATCATTACTGAATATTGAAACCAACCAGTAAACAGACTATTTGAACCAACTAACTAAAAAAATGAAGGCTTCTTAAAACTAATCATGCATATGAGAGGGACGACATTAAAGAATAGGGAAAAATATAGAAGGAGAAGAAGAAACAAATGACAGTAAAAGAAAAAATGAAGGAAAAGTAATGAAAATCAAAGAAATACCTAGAGGCGTGGACAGACTTGAAGTAGCTTGAAAACCCTTCGACTTTCTGGACAAGAACAGCTTTCAATCGTGTGTTTTCGTGTGAAAACACACGATTAAAGGCCATTATAGCCTAGAATCGTCAAAAACCCCATTGGATTTGGATTTGTGGAACTAGGGTTGTCTCTTTACATCCAGATTCGAGAAGTTCTGACGGGTTTCGAATGGAGTAAGTTGGGGTTTTGGAATAAGGGAGAAGAGGAGGTTCAGGGGTGTTGTTTTGGTGAGGTTTTGTGGTGGCGCCGCCACCGGAGAAAGTAGGCGGCGCTAGGGTTTGGAGTTTCTGATCTAAAATTCGAGGAATTCTAGGTGGATTTGAGGTGTAAGAAGTGGAGATTTGGGAAGAGGGGATTGAGGGGAGTTTGTGGTGTTAATTTCACGATGATTGAACGCCGGCCGCCGCCGTAGGCGATTTCTGGCGGGCGGCAAGCGGTGGCTCAAGGCGGAGTGTGAGAGACGGTTATAGGGGGGGGGTTCCGAGAGAGGGGGTAGGGCGTTAGGACACTTATATATGCAGGAGTCCTCACTTCTGAGCCGTAGGGTCGATTAACCTCGACGGCTCAGATCGCCTCTACATGAAATGGTGTCGTTTTGGATTTGCATGGGACTGGAACGGGTGGAAACGGGTATGGGCTGGGTATTTGGGTGATTTGGACGGGTTTCAGGGATTTGGGCCTGGGCAATTTAAACAAAACAGCCCAGCCTGCTTTCTTCCTCTTTTATTTTCATTTCTCATCATTTTTTTTTTCAAAAATTCTTTTCTTCTTTTTTCTGAAATTAAACTAAAACCTAAGTTAATTCCTAGAACTTAATTAACCTAAAAAACACTAAATAAACCTATATGATAATTATCTCAAAACAAATTAAAAGAAAAACTACTCAAAATCAAAGTTAAAATTAAAAGGTGCAAATTAAACTATTTTTGTGATTTTTCTTTTCTCTTTTTTTATAAGATAACTTAATTACTAATCAATTCTTAAAAATGCAAATTTAGATCCTAAATGAACATGCAACACATTTTTTGTATTTTTCATTAATTAAAATAAAATAAACATGCACAAACAAATGCAAACAATTAACAGAAAATGCCACGAAAATCCACAAAATTGCAAATAATGAAAAGAAATTATTTTATTTTGAAATTATGGGATTAATTCACATAGGGCAAAAATAACGTGCTCACAGCGACTGCTGGGGATTTTTAGGCTCTAACCATAAGCGAACTTGGTCTATATGAATTAGTATTCTCTGATAAGCGTGTCTTTATTATTTTACTGTTACATGAATATCCCGCTCCCGTTGCCCTTTTATTGCTACCTGTACACCCTTTTCCCCGTTTTCCCTTTATTTTAATTCACATTAATACCTTTGCTCAATTTGGTCATAACATGCGTTTTCATCTAAACATTTTTTTAGAATTGCTACATCATGTCTCTGCCTACCCTCACTCCCTTGTTTACTTTATTACAATTTCCCCATTGCGCGAACTAATTTCTTCCTTGTTTTTCTTTCATTTTATATCTTTATGTTTCATTCAATACTACATTTACTGTTTTCATCATGCAAAATATTTAACAATGTGTTGTTTTATCTTTGCATAAATCATGCTTCACATCATATTCCACTCGTGCGTAATTAATACCATAGCGGCGCTTGATGAGTGTCCGCGCTCTTCCTAAATCACCCTTTAAATTTGGAAAGGCTTATTTGCGGCAAAACTAGCCAATCAGCGATGCAGTCAATGCTTCCGTGCCTTTCCCTCTCAAGTTGTACGCTTGAGGGTACCGATCTAGACTCTTAGAAACCCCCACTTTAATATTAACTATGCATGGATCATGTCCAAACCTAGTATGGGTTAGAACGCTATCCGCGTAATAACTCGCCAAGGCAAGCCTTGTCCAAAGTCCGCCGGGATTTTCGTAATCCCAATGGACACAATCACGATCTGTGCATTATTTGGAGAAAACATGCCACTATGTTTATCATTAACGTGTAAATAGTCAAATCCAGAGAGGGAACGGGCTAACTTTATTTGTTTTGCAGAAATGAGGCATGAAGTCCCCATGTTCGGTATGGTTCAAAATATCCCACCTTTGCTACTGGATTTGTGGGAAAATCTCGCACCAAGTGACAAAAACCATGTGAAGAGAGTTCTCGGGAATTTACCCTCTATGTTAGACATTCAACCTAACAATGCATTAATTGAGGCCGCCACCATGTTCTGGGATGAGAAGAGAGCCGTTTTCTGTTTTGGTGACATAGAAATGACTCCCCTTTTAGAAGAAGTAGGAGGTTTCGCTTGCTCCCATGGGGTAGCCCTGGTTCGTTGGTATCGGAAAACTACACTTCTCATGGTTTCTTGAAAATTATGGGTTTCAGGAAATATGATCATTTAGTCTATCTGAAAAAGTCTTACATTTTCCTCTATGAGCGTTATGGGCACAACAAGTCATACCGCCCTTGTCATGATGAGTTTGCCGTTACTTATTTAGGTTGGACTCATCGCCTTCAGCAATTAGACTGATGACAAGGTACATTGGATGTTCGAGTGATCTCCTAGCAGTGAATGCATCATCAGGTCGAGAGATACTCCTCATCTAGTACTAATCGAATTGAGGGGAATCTATCTTTATGCTCCTATCAAGGTTATGAGGCAAGCTGGGAGAAAATAGGTTATACCACGAGATTCCAAAATGGTTCGGTATAAAGCAGAGTTTCAGGGGAACGCCATTCCGGTCAATTTCGAGGCACAATACATGTGGCATCAAAAGATCATTGTGGTGAAAGATACCATCGAGCCGGATCGGTATCATGCCGGCCATGTACACTTCTATCCATCATGGTTGGTAGATGGTATAGCAGTGGATGTCAAGACAGGGATTAATCTAAGGAATTGGGTTGTAGATGATACTGTTGAAGCACAAGTCAAATACAGGATGTTGCGCAAAAGGGTTTTCGAGTCTGAATTGGGCATTCGGTACAACATAAAGTGGACATGGAAGCAATCAACGAGTGGAAAGAAATCGCTACAAAATAAGCAGAGAGGTTGGAATATTTAGAGCGAGGGTTGATGGAGCTTGAAGGGAAAATGAGAAAGAGGGTTGTAGGCTATCAAAACATGGATGGCAATGAAGGAGGGCTCCTAGAAAGGGCATATCTGCTGTTGGACATGTGCGACCTGAGGAATCTGATCGATGGATCAAAGAAGTCCAAGCATTGAGAAGGTCTCTCTAGGACCAAATAGATTAGGAATGATGTTTTTAATTGCTTTCTAGACTTGTTTTAGACTTCAGTTGCAATAAGGCAAATGTCATTAGTGACTCTTTATAATTATTGCTGTTTTAGTAGAGATTTGGTTCATTTATCACATTAATGAAATGACGAGTTATTGGCATCGATTTTCTCCAAATCTATATGTCGTTTAGGCCTACCTAGGGCACAATGAGGTCCCTAAATTAGGACGTGAATTTATAATCTGCAATACGTGGTTAAATACCACAAACATCCTTTTAATACTCCTTACTGACTTGTTTACCTTTTTGTCTTCTTCTTTTCTTTATTTGTTTATTCCCATCCCCTAAGGTTGGTTCGTGCATACTGACATCATCAACAAACCACACCAGATATAGAGGTCGTCCACCTCCTCCTCCTCCAAGTAATCCTAAAAGCAAGGGAAAAGCCAAAATGGACGATATGAGTGGTATCAGGAAAGACAACGCTACAAATGCAGAGAATGTTGAAACTTCGGATGGTCGGAGTACTCCGGCACAGAATGACTTCGTTTTACGGTTAGAACAAAAGATATTGGAGTTACAAGGGGACTTGAGCAGGTCCGGAACTTGGCAAATCTTTCCCTTACCCTGAACGTCCTCGATATGAACCAACAGAACAAAAACGCTCAAAATCCAGCACCTCCTCAGAACACACAAAACCTATAAAATCCTCCCGCACCTCATCTGTATACCACACCTCCTCAAAATCCTAATCCTCCCCCAGCACCTACCCCTCTACAACATCATAACCACCCAACTTAATATCCACAAACCACCACCTACCACACTCCTCAAAACGCACCACAACCTACCCTTGATCCCCAAAACTCAACCAACGACCTTCACTACGCTCAAATTCCCGGAGTCCATCAAAGCAACCCTATATACGTGGAAACCATACCCCAAAAGCCACAACAAACCCTATACATACATGAATCCGCCGAGAAGGACCTGCTCATCAAGAACATGGCAGAGGAGCTCAAGAAACTTACTAGTCGAGTCCAAGGTGTTGAAGGCAGTAAAGACATCGAACGTTTAAAATTTTAGGATTTGTGTATTCAGCCGGACGTAGAACTACCAGAGGGTTACAAACCTCCTAAGTTCAAAATGTTCAACGTAACAAGTGATCCAAAGGAGCATTTGAGAACTTATTGCGACAAACTGGTAGGAGTTGGTAAAGATGAAAGAATCCACATGAAGCTGTTCTTGAGGAGCCTTACTGGATACGCCCTGTCCTGGTACATCAGTCAAAACCCAAAGAAATGGGTTAACTGGGTAAGCATGGCATCATATTTTATGGATCGGTTCAGGTTCAATACCGAAAATGCGCTAGACGTCTTCTACATTCAGAATCATAAGAAGAAGCCGACAGAAACTTTCCGCGAGTATGCTACTCGATGGTGCTCGGAAGCTGCAAAGATAAGGCCAGCACTAGAAGAAGAACATATGAATATGTTGTTTGTCAGAGCTCAAAATCCACAATACTGTGAAAGGTTGATGGTTATTGAAAACCATAAGTTCTCCAATATCATCAAACTGGGAGAAAGAATAGAAGAGGGAATTAAAAGCGGAATGGTGACAAATTTTGAAGCACTCCAGGCTACAAACAAAGCCTTGCAGTCGGGCAGTATTTCTAAGAAGAAAGAAGTTGGTGCAGTAATGGTAGCCCAAGGTCCAAAGTCTCCCCTCACATACCAAACACCACCGCCCACATATCAGCCTTCACCTCCTAGATACCAACAACCTGCCACCACTTACCATACTTATAAAACTCAGCTAGCATACTACCACTCCCCACCAGCCCGCCAAAACTACCAAAAACCCAAAACAAATTTCGACCGTAGACCACCCAGATAATACACTCCTATTGCTAAACCCATCAACCAGTTGTATGAGAGACTGAAGGCTGTCGATTATGTCACTCCCATTCCCACCGTTGCGATGGGAAACTTCTCTCAGTGGGTCAATCCAAACAAGACATATGCCTACCACTCGGGCATGAAGGGTCATACCATCGATGAATGTCGCACATTGAAGGATAAGATCCAGACGCTGATTGACACCAAGGTTATACAACCAAAGGAGGCTGCACCTAATATCCGCAAAAATCCCCTCCCGGATCACAGGGGCGAGGGGGTAAATGTGATCGAAATTGATGAAGAATGGGATCCGGAAGGATCAATCGGGCTCATTCGTGAAGGGGATAAACCTAAAATATTTCCAGTCATTCTCACACCTATTGAGGTGCAGATTCAGTCACCAAGTGAGGTCGAAGTAGCCGCACCGACTCCGTTCGAGGTTGAAGTAACAACACCCTCAGCCACGCCAACTCCGTTTGAGGTGGAAGTGACCACACCCTTCACCATGACGGTAGCACCTACACCGTGCTTTAAGTCCAATGCCATACTTTGGGACTATGCTGCAGAATCAAGAAGGAAAGGAAAAGCAAAAATGGAGGAAACAGGTGCAGCGCAGGGTATGACCAGAACCGGTAGGGTTTATACACCCGAACATCTTGGAGGAACAAGCAAAGAAGCCACTTCCAAGCACCCTATCATTGAAACTGTCCCGAATGATCTTTGGAGAAAGGTGCAAGCAAGAGAGTATTCTGTGGTTGATCATCTGAAAAGAACCCCTGCTCATATATCCATTCTATCATTACTACAGAATTCTATGGCGCATAGGAAGTATTGATGAAAGTGTTGAATGAAGCTTATGTACCTAATAACATCACTAGTGGAGAAATGGCGAACATGGTGGGACAAGTGTTGGAAAGCCACAAGATCACTTTTCACGAAGATGAGCTACCTCCAATAGGATTGAGTCACAACAGGGAACTACATATCACAGTGCAGTTTGAGGATAAATTCATTGCCAAAGTCCTGATAGATGGGGGTTCGAGTCTCAACATTTGTCCACTGACACTTTGAAGAGATTGGGTTAAGGTTTGCATGAAATACGAGCAGGAACTATGAACGTGAAAGCATTCGATAGGTCCCAAAGGGCCACAATTAGGGAGAACAACCTATGTTTGCATATGGGCCCGACTTGGTTCGACGTTGAATTTCAATTATTGGACATATCCGCCACATACAATCTGTTGTTGGGACGACGTTGGATACATGCTGCTCGGGCCATATCCTCCACTACATCAGGCTGTGAAGTTTGAATGGAATCATCAGGAAGTAACCATCCACAAGGATGGGAGTAATCCTATTTATACCAATCAAACTGTTCCGGTTGTCCAGAATAAAAGGAAGTTGGGTGGAGAAACGTACCATCGCATCAAGCACGTCAATGCAATTGAGAAAGACAAATGGTGGAGTAATAAGATTGAAAGGATATTGTCATGGACAGGGTATGAACCCAGTAAGGGTCTCGGCAAAAATCTCCAAGGGATCACCAAACCAATACAGCTGAAGTGTCACGGCACAACTTTTGGGCTTGGAAATGAATACACCCGGCACGAGTATCAGAAATGGACGCCACCATGGCGTGGTCCTTATTACCCACTTGAACAGCCTATACTGCACCTGCACCAGACATTTCAACAGACTGACATGATATGGGGATCTGAAGAAGATGAGGCTTTAGCTGGCCTGAGGAATCTATTTCTAGACAACGAAGACATGGATTGCAGTGTAATAGTTGAGGAGGAGGAGAAGGAAGACCTTACAATTCAGACCGTGGGAAAATGAGTTGTTATCAAGAACTGGACTGCTGCACCGTCCCAGGCCCGTCAAGTTCCTGGGTAGCCTGGCAATTAGCATTATCTATTTTAAAAAAAAGCAATTTTAAGCATTTTCAGTATTTCGTTTTCGACGTATTTTGTTTTGAAATAATTGCTCGAGTCATCGAGTCGTACTTGTTTTAATGTTTCAAGATTTATTTAATGCATTGCTATTTTTGTATTTATTATCCTTTACATTTTCTCTCTATTGCATTATTATTACTTATCCGGATGAACTGTCGACTGTGACATGTAATGAGACAACACAACATAAGGATAGTGATTCAGAGGAAATAAAAGAAGAAGATACAATACCTGAGGAAATTGTCAGAGAAGTGGAAAGTTTTGAGAACAAGACTAAGTCCAATCTGGACGAGACCGAGATAGTCAATTTGGGAGACTCTGAAATAGTCAAAGAAACTCGCATAAGCAGTCACCTATCACCATCAGAGAAAGAAGACTACACCCGTTTCCTGAAAGAGTATGAAGATATTTTTGCATGGTCTTATGATGATATGACTGCTTTGAGCACGTCTATAGTGGGTCATAAACTACCTACCAATCCGATGTGTCCGCTTGTAAAACAGAAACTCAAAAAGTTCAAGCCGGATATGAGCCTGAAAATCAAAGAGGAAGTCACCAAGCAGATCAAAGCTAAATTCTCACAGTGGTTGAATATCCTACCTGGTTGGCTAACATCGTGCCAGTTCCCGAAGAAAGATGGGAAGGTCAGAGTATGTGTCGACTATCGGGGTTTAAACAAAGCAAGTCCCAAAGACGACATCGCGTTACCCAATATACATATACTGATCGAGAACTGTGCCAAGCATGAACTGCAATCCTTAGTGGATTGCTTCACGGGATGTCATCAGATCTGGATGGATGTTTACCGTGAAAATGGTAACAATAATTAAATTTGTAAATGGGATTCTAAAAATACGTGATCTATTCCCGAGCTAGTTTGAAAGGGTGATTAGTGCTATATGTGGAGTAAAAACAGTAAAGATCGAGCTATCCAAAAACGATAACCGAACCAGTAAGCGATGTTCCCGGGCTTAGGACAAGCCAGTAGATACCTCGGGGCCAAGCCTCGAGCCTAGCTCGGGCCTATCGAAGATAACGTTATCGAGGGTAAACGGGAAGGGGATAACAGAGAAGTATATGCATACAAGGCATTATACCGTCAATCTTGAGCTAAATGACGAAGAACCAATGAAGAACAATAAAATGCTGAAAACGATCTCGAGATATAATAGACAAATCGAGAGGATAACTATTAGTGAATATGATTTAATACCAAAGAGGAATTTAGAGAAAGAGAGAGAGAGAATATTATTGCTTTCTTTGTAAAGCCAACAAGAGATGATCCTACAAGGTGTTGGTGACCCTTCTTTGATAGAAAGAAAGGGGGCCGTCCATACTTAATATAACAAACAAATACAATAAAATAACGAGATGTTACAGCCTACATTTCTTTGTAGGAGAACTGGTGTCGAGCCGTTTGGAGAAGTCTCGCGTGCCCCAATCACATCCCTCGGGGAATATCTTCGCCCATCAAGGTCTTAATCGGTGCTCGATCTGGGCAAGGCATCGGCTAGGTCTCGAGGGGAAACCGGACCAAGATCCCGTGCCTTCGGGACTTGCTCTTCGAAATACTATTTCGAGGGAAATTGATCTCCCGATTTTCCCGTATACAGATAGTCTCCGCGTTTCTTAGAGGGAAGTGATAAGAAATGTTTTTGACCCTCCTCCTCGAGGTCCTAGATATGCCATTATGCCGATGGCTCAGCCTTTCTCCACAGAAGTCGAGGCATTTTTCCTTCACACTTCTTTAGATCCTTTCGGAGGTATTATGATCCCTCGCTTTTCGGGGCCGCATCGTCATTGTTGCCACTCTGTGCCGCCATTTGGTCGTTATCGTTTCGTCTTCTATGAATGCATTAATTTCGTCTGTCGTTACGCTTTTCGAGGGCGATAATGGCACCGTTGGTTACTTTGTTTTTTCCCTCTATATATATGGGGCTCCCTTGCGACTAGTTCTTCATTCAGGAGGCCTCCTTCGATACATGCTTTCCTTGCTTTCCTCGCCACTTTTCTGGCCTTTGTTTCTCTACAATGTTTGGGGCCTATGGCCTTAAGATCTTTCGTCAGTCAAGCCATGGGCCAGCCCTCGAGCTTTCCTGGACATGACGGGCTTGTCCTGCTGTGATGCCGTTGTTGTTGTTGTTGTTGTCGTTGCTGGCTTGGTATAGCGACATAGGAGGTCGATGTCCCCTAATCTGCAGAAAGATTTCGGGTTATCCACTGCTGCTCAAGAGGGGGCTCGGATTATACACTGCTGCTCACCCTCCTTCACCGGCCCGGCGTGTTATAACCCCTTTGGATTCCGGGGGGTGTGGTGATTGGCTCCACTCAGCCGTTGCATTCCGGGCCGAGGCGACATCTCGAGAAGTGGCTTCGGGGGAAATATGCAGGCGGAGTCTGCGCTAGCCAAATTTTTCGCCCAGCCACTTCTCGCCTTCCTCTAGTATCCCTTCGTCATTTTGCTCTTTTCCCGACTTCCTTTTGAAGATGCCATTTCGGGAAGGTAGGGATGAGATCCTGGCGGGGCTGGACTTGGAAGATATTGTCTTTGAGGTCATATGACCGGAAGGATGACTTCGGAAGTGCTACACGTAGGATATTCTCTTTTGGACTTGTATGATGCCTATATTCTTTCCCTTTGTAAAAGAAACTTTTGTAAGATGCAATTGTATATAAGGATTTATACGAATATAAATATATTTTTTACTGGTTTTCTGCTTTCAGTCCCTGCCCTTTTTCGATATATCCTTATGTTTCTTGTAAGCCTTGGTTTCTTGTCGATCGCTGATGAAGCATTTTCCGGAACCCCATTTTGGTCGGTGTGGCTTTCATCGAACCCGATAATCGGGCTGCCGACCGAGCTTGAGCCGACCCGACATATTCAGGCCGTTGACTCCCTCAGATCACGTGGAGATAGTTGACGGCATCTCGGGTTCCTGGAGAGAGGCATTGCGAGGTGATCATATGGGGGGAGCCCTTCTGGACCATAGATAATTCTCCGGAATGTGTTTGAATTTACTTTGGAGATTCTCCCATGCGGGTGCGCTACTTTGATTTTGTTCGGAGCTTTGATAAATGTGAAACATCCTTGCTTTTTTGCCACTTGACACGGGTTCTTTTTGGTCCCTCTGTTGGTCGGCCCGAGAGACCGGTGCTATGAGGGTCTCCCGAATTATGCTGAGTTCCGAGGCCTCTGGGGGTAATGCCAAAATGTAGGTCATCTTTGGGTAACCCGGAGATTTTATTGATTTGGGTGTGGAAGATCCTCCCAGGCTGCCAGAGATATATTTCTGCTTTCTTCTTGGCGTTTGTTTGCTCTTGGGCCCTTCGGGGCTTTCGGGGACGATACCCCGGATGGAGGTCATCCTCGGGTGCACTGGCGAGCCTTGTTGATGTGGGTAACTCCTTCAGAGAGCGCAAGGTTGGCTCTCGGCGTCTACTCCTATGGAGTGGAAGTCACGAACTCGGGTGTATGTCTCGTTGTCCAGCGTTGGCCGCTGACGTTGTTCCCCGACACCTTCTTTACATGTTTTCAGGGGGACAAGGAGATGTCTTGCAGGGGCGTATCTCGTGTTTTCCTTCTTGTACATGAAGCTCCCTTTTGTGGACTTGCAATGGCCTTAGATCCAGGCTGGTTCTTTTAGGACCTGAGCCTTGGATAATCTCGAGCCTGATCTTCGAGGTTTGCCTCAACTTGTCCTGCGAGAATGCTTCGGTTCAGATGAATGTGATTGAGAGACCTGAGTCTGGACATTCGAAGGCCAAGGCCGGGGTAATCGATGCGGAAGCTTTATCAAGCCGACCCAAGGCTGATCGAGAGATGGAGACTTTGTACGGGGAAGCTGCTGCCGTTTAGTCCAAGTTAAGTCGAGCCCTCGATCGCGAAGAGAGGGTCGAAGAACGTGTTTGCTGTTTGAATCTTGAGGGAGGCGTTCGAGGAAGCTGGAGCGAGGGCCTTGTCTTTTCAGAGGAGTTGGCCTGAGCTATGGTGGATGAAGGCGATGTTTGGCCACTCCTTGTGGACACTGCAGGCAGCGTTCTTTTTGAAAAAATAGAGGTTCCGTTGTTTCGTAACTTTGTTTCTGGCGCGCGGGGCGTGCGTGTAGGCGGAGAATGTTTTTGCATGTAATATAAGAAAATTTTAAGGTTTTTGTTCTTCTGTACCTTTTTCCCTGTCGCTGCTCTCGATCGCACAGATCGGTTTTGGAGGTAGTCTCCGAGTTGCATCATGGATCGAGCTTGGGTAGGTCCTCCGGCTCCCATCTGCCTTTATGGGTGGAAGGCGGTGATCCTCCGTGCTTCTAGGCCGGAGCGATTTCATGGGTGCGTGTTCCGAGGATTTGCCTTTTCCGCCAATGCGTATTGATAGCGCCGCTTGGGTCATCTCTTCAGGCGTATCCGCTGTTTAATTATTCTCGGGTTCCGCCTTCGGGTGTCTCGAGACACATCAGGCGAAGCGGGCAAGGTAAATTAACCTTCAACCAGATGGCCCAATGGTCAAAGGGTAGCTATTTTGTGGCTTTTTTGCCGAGGAGTATCCCGATCAGGCCGGTGCGGGGGGCTCCTTTTCCCCGAGGAATTGGCCCAAGCCAGGAGGACAATCGGGGAGCTTGGTTGTCATTTGCCGAGACCATAGAAGGCGTATTTTGACAAGCTATTTTCCTTTCAGTGCGGGCGTAGATTTGACCGTTCTATAGTTGCGAGGTCCCTGCAGAGGGAGAGGGCGCCCTGCGTGCTTGATAGATATACATATACGAAAAAAGAGGGGTTTCTCGTTTCTTTGGTACCTTTTTGATTTGGGCGGAGCGAAATATAGCGGCTTACTTTACTTGTTGGGGCCGAGTGAGGGCCCTTGACTACGTAGGTAGTATCGGGGAATATGTAGATAGGGGGATTCCCGTGGCGATTCGGATCAGCTGCTTGGATCCTTTTTTGGACGCGCCAAGGGAGCGGAGGTTGATGCCGAGTTCCTGATATCTTGAGGTTCAGTCTCTAAGTCGTGTCATGGCTCGAGCTCCGTTTGGCCTTCCACTTTCTTCCCGTATGTATGGGAGGAGGGTGATGACCCTTTGTGTTTCTGGACTGAATCAGCTTTGTGGGCGAGCGGCCCGGAGATTTGCCTCGGTTGTTGTCGTGCTTCTTGGGCGTTGGTCGAATTGCCTTCGGATTCGGTCTCTGAGTCGGTATCCTGACTCAGGCTTATCCTACCTTCGAGCACATTTGGGCTGGCGATAATGATTTTCATTCTCTGCCTTTCGGTGTTTGGCAATTTTCTTGGAGCTAGTCTCCGAGTTGCATTGCGACTCGGGCTGTAATTGACCCTTGAATCTTATTTGAGTTTTCGACCAGTGGTGGTAGCCTTTCTGCTGTTTAGTCATTGAGACCCTTTAGTATGAGGCCCAGATGCTTGCTTAGCCGGTGACAATGGCACTTACGTTGTTTGGTCGTTGTGACCTTTTGATGTGAGGCCCAGAGGCTTTTCTTAGCCGGCGAGAACGACACTTACGCTGTTTGGTCGTAGAGACCTTTTGATATGAGGCCCGGAGGCTTTGCTTAGTTTAACTATTTTGGATCCGGTCTCCGAATCGGGTTACGATTCGAGCTCACTTTAATCCTCAGGTTGTCAATTTTCAATTTGATAGTCGTAGACCTTTCGGTGTGAAGCCCGGAGGCTTTGCTTAGCTGGCGACAATGGCAATTACGTTGTTTTGATGTGAGGCCCGGAGGCTCTTTGTAGGCTTTGTTTCCTCTTGTTAAGGTGTTGCTCCCAAACGCACACGCAAGTATACGTGGTCGACAAGTAATATAATGATAAGTTGAGTGTCGAACCCACAGAGACTTGTGTAAACTACTCACTAAATCAACAAAATTGTTATTCAATCCAGCTAAAGTCAAAGTTCAATAATATGATTATATTATATTACGATTCTAAATACTAACTAAATTATCAAGTAACGAGTTGATTGTTGTGTATTCAGTAGAGACAAATATTCCAGGGTTGTGATCGATTCACCATTCGTATTGTGTTCTAATTAACTCTCCCCTTCATATAATTCACTCATGGTTGCTAATTAATCGATAAATGCTCTCATAGCCTTCTCCCGAAGTACTACTCACCTATTCTCAATAGATTAACGCCTAAATTGCTATGAAATCAATCTATTAAGAACGCATTAATATTACGATATTTAATTAAGCACGGTGACTAGGTATATTCCTATCCTAACCACAAATCTGCTCCCCCTAAGGGTTAAGATCATGCTCTCTTCAATTCTTCTCTAATCTAAACACGGCTTTCCCAAGCATAGCATAGATAGTAAATAGAACCTAACTGCTGGCCAGACAATTAAGCAATTAAACGCAAAATTGAAGAAACAACCATATATTGCTGAATTATAATCAAGGTCAAGTTAATATCACACAACAATATTCATGGCTAAATCACAACCCCAGAACAATGGGTGTTTAGCCAATCATGATGTAATCAAACAATTGCATAAGTGTTGAATCAATTGAAAATACTAGAAAAGATGAAGAAAATTGAGAATTCTCCGCTTCCTCACGATCCCGTGTGTATCATTTACTCAAAAGTGGCGTCTCCCCTCAAAGTGGTGTTTTTAGGATGTATTTATATGACCTAGGGTTGATGAGGGGCGGAATTCTTCAATCCAACTTCGGATGGGAGAGCTGGAATCCGCGTTTGCCTTCGTGTCTAGACGCTGACTTTGACACGGATCCGCGTTTGCCTTCGCGTCTAGACGCGGACTTTGACGCGGATCCAACTTTTGAGATTCTTCCATTTCGCGAAGCGCTCCGTGCATTTGCTTCGCTTCGCTGTTTTGTGCCTTAAATTTTCTCCTTTTTCGCGTCCGACGTCGTGCCACGCACGAGAATAGACGTGCTCCCACTCATTTAATTTCTTCTTTTTGTGTCAAATTGTCATCTTTTGATCATTTATCATCAAAAATCGTTCCTACACATAAGAAACACATAATGAGTATATTTCACTTCGAAAATCATGTAATCTCCCGCGACACACACAAGAATTAATATACAAATATACTCAAAAATATGCACTTTACATTGTTTATCAACACCCCACACTTAGACACTTGCTCGTCCTCAAGCAATTGGACAATCTAATGAACCCCCAATTACGTACAAAGTTCAATCATAGAGAAACAACCTAACTTTTAACCACACATTATACCCTTGACTACAATCAATATCGGCACACAAGCATGAACACACAAAATTTCACATTCTTCCCGTTTAAGCATACCCAAGTAGAATATTTCAATTCAATAAATTCCAACAACCTATTCATCACCGCCCAACCTCAACAATCGACTTGCAA
Source organism: Nicotiana attenuata (assembly GCF_001879085.1). Taxonomy (NCBI): domain Eukaryota; kingdom Viridiplantae; phylum Streptophyta; class Magnoliopsida; order Solanales; family Solanaceae; genus Nicotiana; species Nicotiana attenuata. The sequence goes on along the minus strand of NC_031994.1, from coordinate 21,036,155 downwards.
CCACTAAGCACCCTCAATTCATGCACTTACCCAACAAGAAAGTTTACAACATTACCAATCATTCATGAGATCATGTGCCCTCACCAACAAAGGAAAGAATGAGTATAAATTGGTCCACACATTCAAATATACTTTTGAATATAATTTAAGGGCATCACACAATTGAACAAAATTCACTCACTCTCACGAAGAATTCATATGCATCCCTTGGTCGTACCATAAGCTTGCCCGTATTGTATATCTCCACTAATTTAAGCTAGCCAAATCTAGGATCAATTAGGACTTTTAGGTTGTAATGTAGGCCAAGGGACGGGTAGGATATAATTAGGAATAATAGCTAACCCTCCTAAGCACTTTAATACACTACATTTTCAATTCAAGCACATACTCTTCTCAACCAAATCACTTGCTCTTTTCAATTAAGCACTTCTCTATTTTTCACTAGCACAAATCAATAAGAATTGGAGGTGTTTAGTTTTCTACATACTTTCACCATCAATTTTTTTTCTTTTCTTTAATTTTTTCTTTTTCTTTCTCTGTTCTTCACACACTCCATACAATAAAGTTCATTGGCTAGTGTCTTTTGATTTCAACTTTAGTGCACCAACGGGCCCTTCCATGGTTCCACTCAAAAGCTACTCCCCAATCTCTCACCTTACTTCTTCTAGCGACTAAGTGCATTAGGAGGTAAAGGTTCAATCAATATCAAATTAAAAATAAAATGGGGAATGGCTTGTAATGTGGGTGCCAAAAGAAAGGTCTATAGGCTCAAAAGGCTAGCTACGGAAAATTTTATTTTCTTATGTGACAAGCACATTTATGATCAAGCAAAAAAATGTCTACGTCATCTCCTAGATTAGAACAACTTACAATTTCACTTCAGTTAACAAACGGGCCAAGTTCTAGACTACACAGGATAGCATAGAAAATCACAAATCCTCACACACACGTTGCACATGACTCAATGAAGACGGTTCTATTCAACTCTTATGTCGAGCAAGCACACATAATTGAGAAATTTAAGCAATATTGCACTATGTGGTATACAAGTCAAGCAACTGAGAAAAGGCATCACAAAAAAGGCTATTTACTTTACTTAGGCTTCACAATTCAAACCAAATACACGGGAAAACAGAATGTATGTCATAGCCTAATGTGCCAGCATCAACCATGTCAATGAGTATCTCGGAGCGACTCAGTTTCTTCCTAAACTACTCCTAAAGATAAATTAAAATGCCCGGTTCGAGCTAAATCCCTGGAAAAGAATCGGTGCCCAAAGAAAACCAAGGAATACTATCTAACTATTCTAAAAAAAATCTTTTTGGTGTTTTTTTTAATCAGACTTTTATCCCTCAAGAAAATTGTCCAACTGATCCATCGTCAGGAAAAATCCGAGCTTTTTCAATTTTTTTTTCAATTTTTTTCTAAACCTAGACTATGTCTACTACGAGTTGTAAAAGAAAAACTAAATTAAAAAAATTAGTTTTATGCAATTACACTTCAGAAAGTAGTTTCCCCACCTCACAGTTATATTATGCATAGTCCTCGATGCATGATTACATAGAACAGTATTAAAACGAGGGTGAGAAATACTCCCTGAGACCCTCTCGGGCCTAGCTCGGACATGATCCTCAATATTAAGGGTCGGGATGACCCCACACTTAAGCTCAAACATGCTCCTCAGCTTCATCCTTAGGTACTCAGACTTCTCCTACTCTGCAAAATAAAAAAAAACAACACAAAACTTGACACTAAAAAAAATAAATAATCACTAACTAAAAGATATACATGTTGGGTTGCCTCCCAACAAGCGCCTTATCTCTAGTCATGGCACGACTCTGCTACTCTGCTCAGGCTGGGCGCTTTCTCTTCTTCTTTCTCCCATAAAGTCTAGCCTTTTTGCACATTCTCGGAAGGTCTCCTCTTTCATCTCTGGCTCTTTTCGCAATCGTCTTTACACACTCAGCTTGCAACACTACCTCCTCTAACTCAGTTGTCCTATCTGGAAAACTACAATTCACATAAAGACTCTGCTATATCCCCTTCGATTCTACCACAGTAATCATGCACAAGTCCTCATAATGCTTAGAGAGCTTAAGTGCCTTGTACACAAAAGTGACCTCCTCATCGTCAACTCTCATTTTTAACTTCCCTGCCCTCACATCAATAATTGCTCCACCAGTCGCCAAGAATGGTCGCCCCAAAATAATGGGCACTTCCTCATCTGCCTCGTAATCAAGAACAATAAAATTAGCAGGAAGAATAAACTTTCCCACTCGAACTAACACATCCTCAATAATTCCTTCTAGCATGACTAGTGACATATCTGCTAACTGTAAAGTGATTGTAGTTGGTCTGAGCGCCCCCAATCCAAGTTGTTTGAACAAAGAGTATGGCATCAAATTTATACTAGCCCCTAAATCACACAGGGCTCTACCAATTTCTTTTTTTCCAAGAGACAAAGGAATAGTGAAACTCCCAGGATCCTTCAACTTATGAGGAAGTTTACTCTGAACTCTGGCACTGCACTCTTCAGTAAGTGTAACTATTTCGAACTCTGCATGTCTTCGTTTGTTTGCAACAATATCTCTGAGATACCTTGCATACTTAGGCACTTCCTGCAAAATTTCCACCAAAGGCAAATTCACACTCACTTGGCTCAAAATATCTAGGAATTTCTTGTACTTAGCATCATCTTTTTGCTTCTGTAGTCTTTGTCGAAACGGAGGTGGTGGTCTAGTCTCAATTACTAGCTCGGGTCCTTTATCATCTTTCTCATTCCCCTCAACTGGCTTGGGAACTAATTCTCCTTTAGGATGAGCTGTATTCTTCTTCTTTTTCTTTAGAACTTCTTCTAATGCTCTTCCATTTCTCAAGGTAACCGCATTGACTTGAGCTTTAGGATTGGGCTCAGTATCACTAGGAAGAGCCCCTGCTGGTCTGGTATTTTAGGCTCTGGCAAGTTGGCCCACGTGGTGCTCCAAATTTCTCAGTGTCGTGGCTTGAGCCTGCTGATCAACCATTATTTTCTGATTGAAAGTTTGTTGATCTGATATTAATTTCTGATTGAAGGCTTGCTGATCTGCTATTAATTTCTGATTGAGGGCTTGCTGGTCGGCCATCAATTTCTTCATCATCTCCTCAAGGCTAGCTTTTTGTTCATCCTAAGGTGGTCCGGATTGCTGTTGAGGTGCTTGAGTCCGGTATTGATTCTGATTGCCTTGATTTCCACCCCAGGAGAAGTTTGGGTGATTCCTCCAGTTGGGGTTGTAAGTGTCCCCATACTGATTTGCTTGGCCTCAATTTGCATTACCCACAAAATATACAGACTCTGGATTTGTTGGGCATAGATTGCTCATGTGACCCTCTCCACATACTTCACAAAATATTTGAACTTCTTGCACTGGCTAGGCTTGTTGCTTGTTAATGATCATGGTCATCTGATTGACTTGGTTGGTCAGCGTAGAGACCTGTGCTGACAATGCTGAGACAACATCTAATTCGAGAACCCTTGGTGATTTTTGTACCATGTTCCTACCCATCTCTCATTGCCAATCTGTATTGCTTTTGGAGAATTTGTTCAATAGTGCATAAATTTCATCAAAGCTTTTCTCCAATACTTGACCTCCAACTGCAGCATCTACTACAATTTTTGTTTGGGGATGGAACCCTTCTATGAAAGTGTGAACTAACACTTCATTCGTCTGATTGTGACGAGGACAGTCTCTGAGTAGCCCCTTGAACCTTTCCCAAGCTGAGTATAAAGATTCTCCTGCTTTCTGTTTGAAGGCAACTATCTCACTTCTGATCTTTGCAGTTTTTCCTGATGGAAAGAACCTTGCCAGAAATTTTCTTGCCAAATCATTCCATGATGTAATGGAGTTAGCTGGTTCTGCCTTTAGCCATCGCTTAGCTTCGCCCAACAGAGAGAATGAAAAAAGTGAGCTTCACATAATCTGGAGTGACCCCGTTAGTAATATAAGTGTCACTAATCTCCAAGAAGTTCAGAATATGCTGTTGTGGATCCTCGTGCGGAACACCCATAAACTGCCCGTTTTCATGAAGTAACTGGATCATGCTCTGTTTCAGCTCAAGTGCCCAGTGATTCTGGGTTTCACGATACTGGAGGTGACATTAGCAATGCTGGGCATCGCCACATCTTGAACAACCATGGGTTTCTCCTCTGCCATGTCCACAGGAAATTGAACAAGTTCCTGAATATTATTCGTGTCCCTTGCTTCCCTCAACCTCCTGTGAAATGTTCTCTCAGGTTCAGGATCAAAGCCTTGAAGTCGATCCTGGCTTCTGACCTACGCATTCAATCAAAGTTCCCGAGATCTGAGCAACAATCAAGTAACGTTAGACTAGACGAAATAAGCAATTAAAGCAAAAACTAGCAAGTAGCTAATATTCAAGTCCCCGGCAACGGCGCCAAAAACTTGTTGCTCCTAAACGCACACGCAAGTATACGTGGTCGACAAGTAATATAATGATAAGTTGAGTGTCGAACCCACAGAGACTTGTGTAAACTACTCACTAAATCAACAAAATTGTTATTCAATCCAGCTAAAATCAAAGTTCAATAATATGATTATATTATACTACGATTCTAAATACTAACTAAATTATCAAGTAGCGAGTTGATTGTTGTGTATTCAGTAGAGATAAACATTCCAGGGTTGTGATCGATTCACCATTCGTATCTTGTTCTAATTAACTCTCCCCTTCATATAATTCACTCATGGTTTCTAATTAATCGATAAATGCTCTCATAGCCTTCTCATGAAGTACTACTCACCTATTCTCAATAGATTAACGCCTATATTCCTATGAAATCAATCTATTAAGAACGCATTAAGATTATGATATTTAATTAAGCACGATGACTAGGTATATTCCTATCCTAACCACAAATTCGCTCCACCTAAGGGTTAAGATCATGCTCTCTTCAATTCTTCTCTAATCTAAACACGACTTTCCCAAGCATAGCATAGATAGTAAATAGAACCTAACTGCTGGCCAGACAATTAAGCAATTAAACATAGAATTGAAGAAACAACCATATATTGGTGAATTATAATCAAGGTCAAGTTAATATCACACAACAATATTCATGGCTAAATCACAACCCCAGAACAATGGGTGTTTAGCCACTCATGATGTAATCAAACAATTGCATAAGTGTTGAATCAATTGAAAATACTAGAAAAGACGAAGAAAACTGAGAATTCTCCGCTTCCTCACGATCCCGTGTGTATCTTTTACTCCAAAGTGGAGTCTCCCCTCAAAGTGGTGTTTTTAGGATGTATTTATATGACCTAGGGTTGATGAGGGGCGGAATTCTCCAATCCAACTTCGGATGGGAGAGCTGGAATCCGCGTCTGCCTTCGTGTCTAGACGCGGACTTTGACGCGTATCCGGGTTTGCCTTCGCGTCTAGACGTGGACTTTGACGCGGATCCAACTTTTGAGATTCTTCCATTTCGCGAAGCGCTCCGTGCCTTCGCTTCGCTTCGCTGTTTTGTGCCTTAAATTTTCTCCTTTTTCACGTCCGACTTCGTGCCACGCACGAGAATAGACGTGCTCCCACTCCTTTAATTTCTTCTTTTTGTGTCGAATTGTCATCTTTTGATCATTTATCATCCAAAATCGTTCCTAAACATAAGAAACACATAATGAGTATATTTCACATCGAAAATCATGTAATCTCCCGCAACACACACAAGAATTAATATACAAATATACTCAAAAATATGCACTTCTCATCATTTATCATAAGGTCTTATTGATTATTTTGCCTGAACCGTCGTCGGTTCTAAAAGAGCCTCGATTTCAAGTCATAATCGGCGATGTTTGTAGCACCTCGGAAGGTTCATAGCCCATAGGTCGAGTAGATCGACACTTTTTTAATTTTGGAGCCAACGTGGTCGGGACTCGTTTGTTGCCCGTTGAGGGAAGCCTGTGTTTTAACCGGTCCGTTCCGAAGTAGATTCGGAGGATTTTTTAGAAATAGTCGGGCGTCCCCGAGTCACGTTTTTTGGGCTGTAGCAGCCGTTACGACCGTAGTCGTGTGCATTTGGCCGAGGCCATTTTTGATCCCGAGAAGCAGTTTAGGCATCCACACCGAGGGTATGCCCTTTAGGGATTCTTACAAATGCGACGTATAGCCTAAACTGCGGGATTTTTCATGCATGTTGAGGTCTTACAGTTTGCTATGCCTATTGAGGTCTTACAGTTTTCCATGCCTGTTGAGGTCTTGCAGTTTATGGAGAATAGATCTGGTTTTGCCGAGGCTGCCCATTAGGGTCTTATAATTTCAGATTTTCCAGTGCGTGGCGATTGGCGACAACCTCCGAGTCACTGAGTTTGCTTGAAGATAGCTTCTCGTGAGGTCGGAGCTGTTTTTTGGGGGCTTGGTGATCCCGGTGTTTCGACCCTGGGGTCGTACGAGCTATCAAAATTGCTTATTTTGAGTCTCCGAGCGTGTCAGACTTGTTTAATGGAGAAGTATTATGCTTTGAGACAATCTTTCTTGAAACATGAAACGCCAAGAAACTACCTTTTATTGTTTTGGAGCGGATGTAGGCTGTGATGAAAATGCCAAAGTATATCCATTTTTGCTTGGCGTAGATACAGGCCGCAAGCACATATAGTTTTGTTGCCCTTAGCTCGACCCTCATGGGATCGGCTCCTTAAAAATGCTTGGTCAGGACCAAGTCTCCGATGCTAAAATATCTGAGGTTCGTCCTCCGGTTGTAATATCTTTTGATTTTCTGCTTCTGGGCATCCATCCGAATCAGCAACGCCTCCCGTCTTTCGTCGAGTAGCTCGAGGGCTGTTGTCATGGCCTCGTGGTTTGTCTCCTTGCCGGCGTGCCGGACTCTAGCGCTTGGCTCACCGACCTTTACGGGTATTAATGCTTCAGCGTCGTATACTAGAGAAAAAGGAGTTTCGCCTGTACTTGATTTTGAAGTCGTCCGACATGCCCATAATATCTCGGGTAGAGTCTCTCGCCACTTTCCCTTGGAGCTCTCTAATTTCTTCTTCAAGTTTCGGATGATAGTTTTATTTGTGGATTCGGCCTGACCATTTCCGCACGGATGATACGGTGTTGAAAGGATTCTTTTGATTTTGTTGACCTCCAGGAACTGAGTTACCTTGCTCCCAATGAATTGTCTCCCGTTGTCGTACGTTATTTCTGATGGGATCCCGAATCGGCATATGATGTGTTCCCATATGAAGTTGATGACTTCCTTCTCTCTTATTTTTTCGAAGGCCTGCGCTTCAACCCATTTTGAAAAGTAGTCAGTCATAAACAGAATGAATCTAGCTTTACCTGGTGCCGTTGGCAAAGGGCCAACGATATCCATTCCCCATTTCATGAATGTCCATGGTGATAGGACGAAATGTAATTGTTCCC
>NC_031994.1:20996355-21026158 GCF_001879085.1 Nicotiana attenuata | reverse complement strand
TGCTCTGGGTCGTGCCGGATGTCGTTGATTGGGAGGGTGATTTCTCCTTTCGTTTCTTCCCCGATCATGTTGAAACCGTGGAGGATTCGAGGAATGGTGTTAATCTGGCTGAGTAATCCTTGCTGTTCTATCACTCCGGACCTGATTATGTTTGCTGAGCTGCCCGGATCTACGAGCACGCGCTTTATCCTTGTGTTGTTTAAGAGAAACGAGATTACCAGTGCGTCATTGTGTTGTGGTTCTCCCATGGCCTCGAGGTCCTCCTCGGTGAATACGAGGGTTTCTTCGGGTAAGAGCTGCTGGGTCGATCCATCTGTGGCGGATGTATTTGTCCGCTTGGATACGGGGCACTGGGGATCATAAGCCCCCCCGATAATCATGTGGATATCATATTGGGGGGTTCCCTTTTGCGCTCGGACTAAGCCCGGGGGTGCGTCGAACTCCGGGTTGTTCGGTTCCATTCCCCTGTTGCTCTCGAGATCTCTGCTTCTCATTTCGCCGATCGAGCAGAATGTCCGGTCCTGAAAGTGGAGATCTTGGGCAAGAAAAAGTGTAAGAGATATCGTGCGTTTAACTGACGAAACTAGCAAGAAAATAATCACTATTATTTTTAGCCCCACGGTGGGTGCCAAACTGTTTAACGTGAAAATGGTAACAACAATTAAATTTGTAAATGGGATTCTAAAAATACGTGATCTATTCCCGAGCTAGTTTGAAAGGGTGATTAGTGCTAAACGTGGAGTAAAAACAGTAAAGATCGAGCTAGCCAAAAATGATAATCGAACCCGTAAGGGATGTTCCCGGGCTTAGGACAAGCCAGTAGATACCTCGGGGCCAAGCCTCGAGCCTACCTCGGGCCTATCGAAGATAACCTTATCAAGGGTAATCGGGAAGGGGATAACAGATAAGTATATGCATACAAGGCTTTATATCGTCAATCTTGAGCTAAATGATGAAGAACCAATGAAGAACAATAAAATGCTGAAAACGATCTCGAGATATAATAGGCAAATCGAGAGAATAACTATCGGTGAATATGATTTAATACCAAAGAGGAATTTAGAGAAAGAGAGAGAGAATATTATTGCTTTCTTTGTAAAGCCAACAAGAGATGATCCTACAAGGTGTTGGTGACCCTTCTTTTATAGAAAGAAAGTGGGGCGTCCAAACTAAATATATCAAACAAATACAATAAAATAACGAGATGTGACAACCTGCATTTCTTTGTAGGAGAACTGGCGTCGAGCCGTTTGGAGAAGTCTCACGGGCCCCGGTCACATCCCTCGGGGAATATCTTTGCCCATCAGGGTCTTAATCGGTGGTCGATCTGGGTAAGGCATCGGCTAGGTCTCGAGGAGAAACTGAACCAAGATCCCGTACCTTCAGGACTTGTTCTTCGAAACACTATGTCGAGGGAAATTGGTCTCCCGATTTCCCCGTATACAATGGATGAAGAAGATGCCGATAAAACAGCCTTTGTCACTCCGTGGGAGATGTATTGTGATAAAATGATGTCGTTTGGCCTGCAGAATGCTGGAGCCACTTACATGAGAGCCATGACGACCATTTTCCATGACATGATACACAAAGAAATAGAGGTGTACGTGGATGACATCATCATCAAATCCTAAAGAAGCACAAATCATATAGCAGACTTGAGGAAATCTTTAATCGGCTTCGAAGGTACAATCTGAAACTGAATCCTGCAAAGTGTGCCTTCGGAGTCCCTGCCGGAAAATTGCCAGGCTTTATCGTCAGTCGCCGAGGGATTGAACTAGACCCGTCAAAGGTCAAGGCTATCAAAGATTTGCCACCGCCAAAGAACAAGAAAGATGTGATGAGCTTCTTTGGGCGTCTCAATCATATCAGCCGCTTCATAGCACAATCGATCGTATTCTATGAGCCAATTTTGAAGATGTTAAAGAAGGATGCACAACAAGTTGGACTGAACACTGCCAGAAAGCTTTTGACAAAATCAAGGAATATTTGTCCACACCACCAGTCCTGGTCCCGCCAGAACCTGGGAGACCTTTGCTACTATATTTGTCCGTACTAGATGGGGCTTTAGGTTGTGTCTTGGGACAACATGACGAGATGGGGAAAAAAGAGCAAGCCATATACTATCTAAGCACGAACTTCACACCCTATGAAGCACGGTAGCCTTTGTTGGAATGCACCTGCTGCGCTCTGACGTTGATAGCTCAGAAATTGAGGTACTACTTCTGTGCCTGCACTACATATCTCATATCAAGAATGGATCCTCTGAAATACATCTTCGAGAAACCCATGCTTACAGGGAAACTAGCAAAATGGCAGATACTGTTGAGTGAATTTGATATTGTCTATGTGACTCAGAAGTCGGTCAAGGGACAGACATTAGCAGATCATCTTGTAGAAAATCCTATAGGAGGAGAATACGAACCACTGCAAACGTATTTCCCGACGAAGAAGTATCATTTGCAGGGGAAGATATCACCAAAACTTACGATGGTTGGAGAATGTTCTTCGATGGGTCCGCGAACTTCAAAGGAGTGGGTATTGGAGTCGTTTTGGTGTCAGAGACAGGTCAATATTATCTGGTATCCGCGATGCTCAGATTTTCGTGCACCAACAATATGGAAATATATGAAGCTTGCATCTTGGGGCTCAATTTGGCCATTGACATGAATATCCAGGAATTGCTGGTCATTGGTGATTCAGACCTTCTGGTACATCAGGTCCTAGGAGAGTGGGCTACGAAGAATACCAAAATACTACCGTATCTGTATCATGTGCAAGAGTTGATCAAAAGATTCACAAAGAGAGAATCCAGAATGAGTTCGTAGATGCATTAGCCACTTTGTCCTCCATGATACAGCATCTGGACAAGAGTTTGATCGACCCTATTCCAATAAGAATCCATAATCAGCCAGCTTATTGCGCTCATGTTGAAGAAGAAATGGATGGGAATCCGTGGTTCCATGATATAAAGGAATACTTGGCAAAAGGAGAATACCAGGAACGTGCAAATCATACTCAGAAACGCACACTTCGATGATTATCCAACCATTTCTTCCAAAGTGGAGGAATTCTGTATAGAAGGACTCTAGACCTAGGATTATTACGGTGCGTTGACGCTAAGGAAGCTTCCAAACTGTTCGAAGAGATACATGCCGGAAGTTGCGGACCACACATGAACAATTTCGTTTGAGCCAAGAAGATATTGAGAGTAGGATATTTTTGGATGACTATGGAAACAGACTGCATCAGGTATGTCCAAAATTGTCACCAGTGTCAAATACATGCAGATATGATATGGGTACCACCAAATGAACTCAATGCAACAAGTGTACCTTGGCCTTTCGCCTCTTGGGGAATGGATGTCATCGGTCCGATCGAGTTTGTCGCTTCGAACGGGCATAGGTTCATTTTAGTGGCCATAGACTACTTCACAAAATGGGTTGAAGCTGCATCTTACAAGGCCGTAACTAAGAAAGTCATCATAGATTTTGTCAGAGATCGTATTGTTTGCCGATTCGGGGTGCCAGAATCCATCATCACCGACAATGCTGCCAACCTCAACAGCGATGAAAGCTACGTGTGAAACCTTCAAAATCAAGCATCAGAATTCCACAGCATAAAGACCTCAAATGAATGGAGCCGTGGAGGACGCAAACAAGAATATCAAGAAAATATTGAGAAAAATGGTAGACAACCACAAGCAATGGCAGGAGACTTTACCATTTGCATATTGGGATATCGTACCACAGTCCGCACATTAACTGGAGCAACCCCCTATAATGTTAATCTACGATACTGATGTTGTCATTCCCGCCGTGGTCGAAATTTCTTCTTTGAGAATTATACAAGAAGCAGAACTCACTGATGTAGAATGGATAAGAAGTCGCTATGAAGAATTAGCTCTTATTGATGGGAGAGGAATGAATGTGGTATGCCACACTCAACTTTATCAAAACAGAATGTCCAGAGCTTTCAACAAAAGGGTCAGACCTAGACAGTTCACATCAGGACAACTGGTGTTGAAGCGGATCTTCCCACATCAAGATGAAGCCAAAGGCAAATTTTTACCTAATTGGAAAGGGCCCTACATGGTTCATAGATTACTAACAGGAGGAGCACTCATACTTGGAGAAATGGACGAAGAAATTTGGCCAAAGCCTATCAACTTAGGCGCAGTTAAAAGATACTATGTTTAGATTGTTTACATTTCTTCATTTGATGTAACTGAACTACGCTTGACTTGATTCCCGTTTAAGAGGGGATACGTAAGTAGCCATGTTGGTTCGATCACATCTTAATAAAATCTTCATTTTCCCCATAGTCAGAGACTAGGGGAGAATTTTGAGGAGGACCCTCAAAATTCCGGAGCAAGTCCAACCAATTTCATCATATCTGGAACGGTCGAAGAATCGCTTATTAAGCTGGGGAAGAATTTTTAGGAGGACCCTCAAAATTCTAGTGCAAAGAAGTCGCAATGTCTCTAAAAATGTCATAGTCATTGGTTAATCTAATTTTCTTGATATTGCATACTACTATGTTTTTAAATAACTATATTTATCAAGTGCATGCATATTTTTTCGAAAACTTAATTTCTATGGCAGCCAGATGTTACCTAGGGTAACTCAAACAGAATCCCAAGAGCCAAGCAAAGCAAAGCAAGCGAAGGCACAAACCAGCCTTCCCGCAAAACTCACAATTTTTCTTTAGATGCAGGCACAATGAACATAACAGGAGTATTCGCGAATACATACATATCAAAATCACTATCTTCATAACGACAAAATTGCCAAACGCAAACATGTCTCCAAATAAGAAAATACTCTGCTATCACTCATTATCTTTTCTTTGCATGAGGCTAAGCACTGCCTCCCATTTCGTATGAGGCTAAGCCCTGTCTCCTCAGTTGCATAAGGCTAAGCATTGCCTTTCCCTGCATGAGACTAAGCCCTGTCTCCTTTCCTTGCATGAGACTAAGCATTGTCTCCCATTCTGCATGAGGCTAAGACCTGCCTCCTCAGTTGCACGAGGCTAAGCATTGCCTTTCCCTGCATGAGACTAAGCACTGTCTCCTATTCTGCATGAGGCTAAGCCCTGCCTCCTCAATTGCATAAGGCTAAGCATTGCCTTTCCCTGCGTGAGACTAAGAAGTGTCTCCCATTCTACATGAGGCTAAGCCCTGCCTCCTCAATTGCATAAGGCTAAGCATTGCCTTTCTCTACATGAGACTAAGCCCTGTCTCCCTTCCTTGCATGAGACTAAACATTGCCTCCCATTCTGCATGAGGCTAAGCCCTACCTCCTCAATTGCACGAGGCAAAGCATTGCCTTTCCTTGCATGAGACAACGCATTGTCTCCTATTCTGCATGAGGCTAAGCCCTGCCTCCTCAATTGCATAAGGCTAAGCATTGCCTTTCCCTGCGTGAGACTAAGAAGTGTCTCCCATTCTACATGAGGCTAAGCCCTGCCTCCTCAATTGCATAAGGCTAAGCATTGCCTTTCTCTACATGAGACTAAGCCCTGTCTCCCTTCCTTGCATGAGACTAAACATTGCCTCCCATTCTGCATGAGGCTAAGCCCTACCTCCTCAATTGCACGAGGCAAAGCATTGCCTTTCCTTGCATGAGACAACGCATTGTCTCCTATTCTGCATGAGGCTAAGCCCTGCCTCCTCAATTGCATAAGGCTAAGCATTGCCTTTCCCTGCGTGAGACTAAGCACTGTCTCCCATTCTGCATGAGGCTAAGCCCTGCCTCCTCAATTGCATAAGGCTAAGCACTGGCTTCCCCTGCATGAGACCAAGCATTGTCTCCTCTCTGCATAAGGTCAAGTTCTGCCTTTCCTTGCATGAGACTAATAAATGTCTCCTAATTGCATGAGACTAAGCATTGTCTCCCTTTCTTGCATATGGCTAAGATCTGCCTTTCCTTGCATGAGACTAAGCACTATCTGCCTTTCTTGCATGAGGCTAAGCCCTGCCTCCTCAACTACATAAGGCTAAGCTCTGCCTTTCCTTACCTAATACCAAATGCTATGCTACTTGAAATCTAGCACTATTTTGCCTTCCCGGGGCTAAGCTCTGTCCCAATTTTATAACTAGACTAAGCTCTGTCTTGTTTCTCTTTTTATATGACCCAGCATCATGTCTTTGCATTTCATGGGCTGAAACATCACCATTTTTGTCCAAAGGCATCATAGTCCGAAGGCATCATCCTCATAGCCGGAAGACACCATGCCATGGCCTGAGGATCTCTCAATATTGCACATCATTATTCAAAGGCGTCATGGTTCAGAGGCACCATTCTCATGGCCCGAGAACATCATTTCATGGCCTGTGAATCCCTTATCTCACGATTCATGGCTCGGAACGTCATGGTCTAAGGACATCATCCTCACCGTCTAAAGACAATCTCCATTGTCTAAAGGGAATTTGCATCATGTTTAAATTCTCACAATAATCCATATATATTTGCATGCATCGTTTTTTAAATTTCGCAGGTAATCCAGGGAGTAACCATCCTTCAAACGGGAGCAATCTTCGCTCCGGTTTCCGTTCATAACGTTCACATTCTGCAAATGTTTTAAACATAACCGACCATCATCAATTCCCTCTTCTTACTCTATGGCTATTCAGATACTTCCTCTATAACACATCCGTTACGTTCAAATTCACATTCATAACTCCGCATAAATACATCCGATACTATCCTTCCCCAATGAGCCTTTTTCGAAACGTACAACCATTCCTATAACAACTCCATCAGTTTCGTTCACCGTTGGATCCAGAACTACATACAACCTGATTCCTGTAACACGAGGGATATGTAGGCAACTCAGAAATCGGAGTCCAGCCTCCATTTTGAAAAACCACATCACTCCTCGTTCTATTCGGCCAAAATTGGTCATCATTTTCTTTACCCGAGAAATCTACCATTATTCCCGGGTAAAGAGGGGCAGCTGTTGATACCCAATTTTTCCTCATATTTTTAAGTTGTATATATATTCTTTCAATATAGTATATTTGCATCATCATTCAGTTTATAAACCTATACAAGCATTTTACATAATTTTCCATGATTTTTGGATGCCCTAAATTAATTTCCTTATTCACTTTATTTTATAAATATTAAATAATTATCCTTCAAATTATTATTTTTTTATGATCCAAACTTATTATTTACACCAACATGCATGTATTTAAATATTTTACTTCATCTTTCATAATTACATTTGCATTTTAGGCTAATTGTACATAATAGCCTATATATAGAGGTATAATTACATTATTTATGCCAAAATAACTTTTTATATTTTTATAATGTCAAGTTATTGTTTTCAATAATTTTAGTGCACAAATAATATTTTTTTTATTTATTAATTACTTTTATAAATTATTTTTGTTATAAAATTTTGGGCATTTAAATAATAGCCCTTTCGAACCAATTTTGGACCACATTAGTGGCTCAAAACTACCCAAAACTCAGCCCAGTCCGCCACTGCCCAATCCAAACGACCCCTTAATCCCCAACCTATTTCCAAACCCGACCCAGATCTCCTTAACCTCATCCATTGATAAAAAATGATCAACGGCTCACAAACCCCCACCCCTCTTTCCTTATAATTCTTTACCCTAACCCTAATCCCCATTCCCTAAAGACCGCTGCCTGTAAAATCTCTATGTCTCACCTCTCTATGAAGAACCCTAATCGCCGCCCTTTACCAATCCCCTTTCTAATCCTGTTAGCCATGGGATTTACCTGTTATTTACTTACCATATCCGTGTTCCTTTTCTACTGGTTACCTCTTTGTGGTATTACATAGTACTTGTTCTATTTTTGGCAATCAGATCCCTCCGAAATCAAATGAAAATGGTTCAAATCCCTGATTTTTTAGTGTTGTTCTATCTATCTTCATCCTATGATATTGTGAGTCCGATTTTTGTTCATATTCTGTCGATATTCACTTTCCCTAAAAAATTAGGGTTTGAGATTTCTCTCTTTTCTTTATTGATTTACGATTACATGTGTTGTTCTTTCCTTTCTCATATTTGATTGATGATTTTCCTTGTTTAGGTGTTTAATTTCTACTACTATATAAACCCCTCCCCATTCCCCTTTGAAACAGACTTGAATCGTTAAGAGGTTTACTAAAAAAACTGAAGTTACTGCTCTTTGTTCTCTAATACTCTTGTTCTATACTCTGGTTCTTGGCCAGCTGAAAGCCAAGGACAGAAATTCTGGGTTCTTGCTTTTCATTGATATCCAAAATACTGTGGACTTTCGTTCTTTCTTGTATTATCGCTTAACTGGTAAGTTACTGGACTTCGTAGTTGCATTCCCATGTATCTGTGATTTGCATAGGTTTTCACTTCTGGAGGTTGTAGTTTAATATTTTTTTTGGGTTGTTCTTGTGTGAATTCTGATTGCTTTACTTCAGTTTTAGGTCTCTTTAACCCTTGACTTCATTATGTTGGTAAATTGAAACATGCCTAAAACTAATTTGAGTTAGTTAGATTCTTTTCGAGCCTATGTGTTGCAACGTACTGATGTTTAGGACCTTTGCATCTCTTTGTTGTTTAATTTGCTATCAATCCTTTTACTTGAATATGCTTTACTTACAAGATTCGTATCCCTTTTAATAGACTAGCTGATTGTGTTTAAAGCATGAATATATACATTAACCATATGGCATCAGTCCTATTCTGAATTTGCTGTGATGATATCCTGCTTATGTAGCATGTTTGATCCTATTCCTTATTAGTATGCTTCTAGCATGTCTTGACTTCCCAATAGTTGCAATAATCTGTTCTCATCCTCTCTAAGTTCTGTTTCTAATCAATATGATTCTGTCACGACCCCAAACCGGAACCGGTCGTGATGGCGCCTCTCGTGAAACAAGGCCAGCCGACACAAACCCCAAAAACCAATTAACAGTTATAATAATACATAATCAAGTCATTAATAAGTGATAAATCCTAAAATAGAATGAAATATAACAAATGCGGAAACAAACATAACCCGACATCGGGGTGTCACCAGTCCTGAGCATCTAAAATCCGTCTAAGAGTATGAAAAGACAACATAGTCTAATAGAAAGCTAGAACAAGCGAAATAAAGATAGGAAGGAGAAGCACTAGGCTGCGAACGCCGAGCAGCTACCAAGTCAACTCCGTACAGCCTGCTGGAAAGCAATAAGCCCTCGCTAGCATGACCCGAGACTCCTGAATCTGCACACAGGGTGCAGGGAGTAATGTGAGTACGCCAACTTAGTAAGTAATAAAAGTAAAGGCAACTGAGCGATAAGAAAACACGTAAATACACAACAAAATGCTACAACAAGGCAGTGTAAAACCAAAACAGTACCATAAAACAGTAAAAGCTCGTAAAAACTTCTTAGTTCAGTAAAAACCTCTTCAAAACATCTTTTAGCAGTTCAAATGAGTGAATGAAAACATGGATAAAAGATAGAAACACAAATCAGCCCCTCGGGCATAATACCAACAGAACCAGCCCTTCGGGCTATTTCACAATCACTCGTATCAGCCCCTCGGGCAATCACATGTAACAACATCAGCCCCTCGGGCAATATCCCATCATAAACTGGGTACCCGCGAACACTGGGGGTATACAGACTCCGGGTGGGGCCCCTTACGGCCCAACCACAATAACAAGCCATCTCGTGGCATAATCAAATAGGCTCTCGGCCTCATATCAATCACTAGCCACCTCGTGGCATAATAAATCAGGCCCTCGGCCTCTCATATATCACAAATCAGTACCATATGCTGCGGCGCGCTGCCCGATCCCATAGCATCCTCACAACACAGGCCCTCGGCCTTACTTAGTCAGAATCGCACAAGCCACACGGGCAGCAGTTAAACATGATGCTCAACCCAAAAAATATCATTCAAAATATCAAAAATGAGTAGATGGCTAAGTTGTGAAAAATAGTAGAATATAGCATAACTCAGTATAAATACGAAGTCAAAACAGTGAGGAATAGTAGAAAAATCCCCTAACGGTCCTAATAGTTGGCACGAGGCCCAAATATGGCATTCAGCCCCAAAATATGATGGTAGCAAACAGATTCCAATAAAATATGCAGTTAAACAGTCATACGGGATGGACTAAGGCACAATCCCTAACGGTGCCTGACCCCACGCTCGTCATCTACCATGTGCGTCACCTGAAAGCAGCACAACGATGTGATATCCGGGGTTTCATACCCTCAGGACAGTACTTACAATCATTACTTACCCCTATACGGTCCGAACTCTAACCCGCGATGCTTTTGCCTCTCGAAACGGCCTCAACACGCGTCGAATCTATCCAAAATCAGAATCATGATGTCAAAATATACTAAGGGAACGAAGCCCATGCGAAAATAATCAAATTACAACACAAACCCCGAAATTAACCAAACCCGACCCCCGGGCCCACATCTCGAAATCCGACAAAATTAACATCATGGAATCCTTATCTTCCCACGAGTTCAAGCATATCAAAATTACCAAAATCCAGCCACAAATGACCCCTCAAATCCCAAATTCTAGGTCTCCAGTTTGAAGCCCTAGTTTCATCAATATTTACCCACAATTTTCCATAAATTTCAAGCCTAATCAATGACATAGCACTATAGGAACGAGTTTTATGTTCAAAAATCTTACCTCAAGGAAGTTCCCTTGAGTTCCCTCTTCAAAATCGCCCATAAAGCTCCAAAAATCGATTTAAAAGTGGTAAAGAAAGTACGAAAATCGTGAAGGATGAAATATATACTTTCTGACCCAGGGATTCCGCACCTGCGGTCCTTTTTCCGCTTCTGCGGCCCCGCTTCTGCGGTCTAACACACTGCAGCTGCAGTTTTCACTTAAAGGCCCGATTCTGCACCTGCGACAAAATGCCTGCACCTACGCTAACGTAGGTGGGCTCCACTAGCCGCTTCTGCGGGTCCAGCTGACTTCCTTCTTGGCCGCATCTGCGGCTTGCCTTCTGCTTCTACGGGCATCACACCTGCGGCCTCCCAACCGCAGGTGCGGTTATGACAGCAGCACTAAACTTTAGCTGCTAAACTCAACTCTAAATTCTCCCGTCAACCATCTGAAATCACCCTGAGGCCCCCGGGACCTCAACCAAAAGCACGAACAAGTCATATACCACTATCCAAACTTATACCAATCTTCAAAACACCTCAAACAACATCGAATTAGCCAAATCACATCGGATTCAAGCATAAGGTTCCAAAATCTTCCGAATTACGCTTTTGATCAAAAGGTCTATCAAACCACGTCCGAATTAACTGAAATTTTTCCCACATATCCCAAATGACACAACGGACCTACTGCAACTCCCGGAATTCCATCCGACCCCTATATCAAAATCTCACCTATCAACCGGAAAATGCAAAAACCCATCTTTGCCAACTCAAGCCTAAAGCTACTTCGGACCTCCAAAACACGTTCTGATTACACTCCTAAGTCCCAAATCACCTCCCAAAGCTATCCGAACCATCAAAATTCACATCTGATCCCTTTTTCACATAAGTCAACATCCGGTTGACTTTTCCAACTTAAGCTTACCCAAAAGAGACTTAGTGTCTCAAACCTTACCAAAAGCTCTCCGAACCCGAGCCAACCAACCCGATAGCACATAATATAGCTAAACAAAAATAATAAGAAGCAGGAATGGGGGAAACAAAGCGGTAACACATGAAACAAACAGCCGGGTCGTTACATCCTCCCCCTCTTAAACAAACGTTCGTCCTCGAACGGGTCAAGAAACATACCTGAAGCCTCAAATAGGTGAGGGTATCTGCTCCACATCTCCCGCTCGGTCCCCCAGGTAACCTCCTCCACGAGCCGACCTCTCCACTGCACCTTCACTGATGCTATATCCTTTGACCTCAACTTTCGAACCTAACGCCCCAAAATAGCTACTGGCTCCACATCATAAGTCAAATCATCATCTAACTGAACCGTGCTGAAATCCAACACATGAGACGGATCGCCAATATACTTCCGAAGCATAGAAACATAAAATACCGGATGCACACCCGACAAGCTGGGTGGCAAAGCAAGCTCATAAGCCACCTCCCCAATCCTCTGAAGTACCTCAAAAGGACCAATGAACCGAGGACTCAATTTACCTTTCTTCCCAAATCTCATAACACCCTTCATGGGTGAAACCTTCAACAGAACCTTCTCACCAACCATGTAGGACACATCCCGATCCTTCCTGTCAGCATAACTTTTGTGTCTCGACTGCACTGTACAAAGCCTCTCCTAAATCACCTTTACCTTGTCTAAAGCATCCTGTACTAAATCTGTACCCAATAGCCTAGCCTCACCCGGCTCAAACCAACCGATCGGAGATCTACACCGTCTCCCATACAAAGCCTCATATGGAGCCATCTGAATAATCGACTGGTAACTGTTGTTATAAGCAAACTCCGCGAGCGGTATAAACTGATCCCATGGCCCTCCAAAATCAATGACACAAGCGCGCAACATGTCCTCCAATATCTGAATTGTGCGCTCGGACTGCCCGTCCGTCTGAGGGTGAAAAGCTGTGCTCAACTCAACCTGAGTACCCAACTATCGCTGTACCGACAACCAAAACTGTAAAGTAAACTGAGTACCTGTGTCTGAAATGATGGAAACTAGGATGCCATGCAAACGAACAATGTCCCGGATATATATCTCTACCAACCGCTCTGAAGAATAGGTTGTACACACAGGAATGACTTGGTCAGCTGATCCACAATTACCCAAATAGCATCGAACTTCTTCAAAGTCCGTGGGAGCCCAACTACGAAGTCCATGGTGATCCGCTCCCACTTCCACTCTGGAATGTCCATCCGCTGAAGCAAGCCACCCGGTCTCTAATGCTCATATTTCACCTGCTGACAATTGAGAAACCGAGCTACAAATCCTACAATGTCCTTCTTCATTCTCCACCAATAATGCTGTCTCAGATCATGATACATCTTCGCGGCACCCGGATGAATAGAATACCCCGAGCTATGAGCCTCCTCTAGAATCAACTCCCGAAAACCATCCACATTGGGCACGCATATCCGGCCCTGCATCCTTAATACCCCATCATCACCAATGGTCACATCTCTGGCATCGTTGTACTGAACCCTGTCCTTAAGGACAAGCAAATGAGAATCATCACACTGTCGCTCTCTGATGCGATCAAATAAGGACGACCGAGAAATCACACAAGCTAATACCCGACTGGGCTCCGAAATATCCAACCTCACGAACCGATTGGCCAAGGCCTAAACATCAACTGCAAGGGGTCTCTCCTCAACACGAATATATGACAAACTCTTCATACTCACCGCCTTCCGGCTCAAAGCATCGGCCACCATATTGGCCTTCCCCGGATGGTACAGGATAGTAATATCATAATCCTTTAGCAGCTCGAACCATCTCCGCGGCCGCAAATTGAGATCCTTCTGCTTGAACAAGTGCTGGAGGGTACGATGATCAGTAAATACCTCACAAGACACACCATACAAATAATTCCTCCAAATCTTCAACGCGTGACCAATGGGAGCCAACTCCAAATCATGAATAGGGTAGTTCTTCTCATGGGGCTTCAGCTGCCGAGAAGCATAAGCAATAACTCTACCCTCCTGCATCAATACACATCCAATACCCACTCTCGAAGCATAATAATACACTGTATATGAACCTGAAGCTGATGGCAACACTAATACTGGAGCTGCGGTCAAGGCAGTCTTGAGCTTCTAGAAGCTCGCCTCAAACTCATCCGACCACTGAAATGGAGCACCCTTCTGAGTAAATTTGGTCAAGGGCGATGGGATAGATGAAAATTCCTGAACAAACCGGCGATAATAACCCGCCAACCCAAGGAAGCTGCTAATCTCTATTGCTGAGGACGGTCTGGGCCAACTCTGAACTGCCTCTATCTTCTTCGGATCAACCTGAATACCCTCACTGGACACCACGTGCCCTAAGAATGCCACTGAACTGAGCCATAACTCATATTTGGAGAACTTTGCATAAAGCTTCTCCTCCCTCAATCTCTGCAACACCACTCTCAAATGCTCCGTGTGCTCCTCCTGACTACGCGAGTACACCAAAATATCATCAACGAAAACTATGACAATGAGTCGAGGTACGGCCGGAACACGCTGTTCGTCAAATGCATGAACGCTGCTGGGGTGGTCAGCCCAAAAGACATCACAAGGAACTCATAGTGACTATATCGGGTCCTGAAAGCTATCTTGAGAATATTCGAGTCCCTGATCTTTAGCTGGTGATGCCCTGAACGAAGATCAATCTTGGAGAACACTCTCGCTCCCTGAAGCTGGTCGAACAAGTCATCGATATGAGGAAAAGGGTACTTGTTCTTGATTGTTACTTTGTTCAACTACCTGTAATCAATGCACATCCTCATCGTGCCATCCTTCTTCTTCCCAAATAGAACAGGCACACCCCAAGGCGACATACTAGGCCGAATAAACCCCTTATCAAGGAGTTTCTGAAGCTGCTTCTCAACTCCTTCTACTCCGCTGGTGCCATACGATACGGTGGAATAGAAATGGGCTGAGTGCCCGGCACCAGATCAATACCAAAATTGATATCCTTGTCCGGTGGCATGCCCGACAGGTCTACATGAAACACATTTGGAAAATCCCTCACAACTGGAATAGAATCAATGCTGGGAGTCTCTGCACTGACATCCCTCACAAATACTAAGTATGGAAGACAACCTTTCCCAACCATACGCTGGGCCTTCAAGAATGAGATTACCCTGCTGGGAACATAATCAGATAAACCTTGCCACTCAATCCGTGGCACACCCGACATAGCTAACGTCACTATCTTGGCATGACAGTCCAAAATAGGCCGGCATGGAGATAACCAATCCATGCCCAATATCACATCGAAGTCTACCATACATAACAATAGAAGATCCACTCGGGTCTCCAGACCCCCAACAGACACAACGCACGATCGTTATACACGGCCTACCACAATAGTATCGCCCACCGGAGTAGAAACATGAACAGAAGAAATGAGAGACTCGCAGGGTGTATCCAAATAATGGGAAAAATAAGATGACACAAAGGAGAAAGTAGAGCCAGGATCAAATAACACAGAGGCATCTCTGTGGCCGATTGAGACAATACCTATAATTATCGCATGAAGCAACCGCATTAGGTCTAGCTGGGAGTGCATAGAAACGGGCCTGACCACCACCGGATCTACCTCCCCTCTTGGGCGGCCCCTAGATGACTGTCCTCCACCCCTAGCTGGCTGGGTGGATGGTGAAGTAACTGGTGCCGAAGTCGATGGCTGACTCCTCTACTTAGATGAACCCCTAAGGCGACGAGGACACTGCCTCCACATATGTCCCAACTCTCCAAACTCATAACAACTCCCTAGTGCCGGAGATGGGGACTGAAGGGGACCCCTAGCACCAAAATGACTAGCAGACACACCTAGCGTAGAAGACTCCTGAACTAATGGAGCACGGAACGAATCTTGGGCTGGAAAGGCACTGAGTGAGGAATGACCCTACTGAGAACCGTGAGAACCATGGCCCGATGACACCCCACAGTAACCTGGGCGAGCTGACTGAGCATGCCTGAATGGGCGGCCTCTGCCGTGCTGAAACTGACCCCTCGAAGGAGAACCCCCAAAACTACCAGATCCTCGAGGCATCTTGGCCTCCCTCACCTTTCGCTCCTGGCGACGAACTGACTCAATCTCACGAGTGATATCAACAACCTCCTCAAACGTAGCACCTGACACCCTCTCCCTGGTCATGAGAATCTGAAGTTGATATGTGAGGCCATCAACGAACCTCCTGATCCTCTCTCTATTCGTAGCAACCAACCAAATAGCATGATGAGCTAACTCGGAGAACCTCATCTCGTACTGTGTCACAGTCATATCTCCCTATCGCAACTGCTCGAACTGCCTACGCAGCTCCTCCCTACGGGACTATGGCACATACTTCTTCAGAAAGAGAGCGTAGAACTGCTGCCAGGTAAGGGGCGCCGCACCAACAGGCCTACGCCTCTCATATGCCTCCCACCAAGTGAAAGCAGCTCCAGTAAACTAAAAAGTTGTGAATACGAACCTTCTGGTCTCCAGAATACCCGCGATGCGAAGAATCCTCTGACATCTGTCCAAGAAGCCCTGGGCATCCTCGCCCTCAGCACCACTGAAAGTCAGA
This sequence comes from Nicotiana attenuata, assembly GCF_001879085.1. Taxonomy (NCBI): domain Eukaryota; kingdom Viridiplantae; phylum Streptophyta; class Magnoliopsida; order Solanales; family Solanaceae; genus Nicotiana; species Nicotiana attenuata. Next base: position 21,009,947 of record NC_031994.1, on the reverse strand, counting down.
GGCTAGAGTCTTCTAATCCTCTCCAATCTGCGCTGCTCGTCCTTTGGAATAATCGGAGCTGCATAACCCCGAGCAGCTGCCACCGGCTAGGCTAGTGGTGCCTCCAGTGTCTGCAATCCCTGAACAACTTAATCGGGTGTGCGGGCGGCAGGAGTCTGAGTGCCTCTCCTGGCCTGAGAAGTGGCTGCGGCAGTAGAAACTGTGATCGCCTGAGCAAGACTCGTGCACACGGTCAAGATCTTGGCCAAGGTCTCCTGAAGACCTGAAATCACAATAGGCACAATTGGTGCCTGAGCTGGTGCTGCTGGAGCGTCTACAACTGGGACCTGATCTTGAACTGGGGCGGCTGGTGGATTTGCAGGTGCTGCCCTAGCTTTTGTGCGGGCTACACCTTTGCCCCTACCACGACCTCGACCGCGTCCCGGGCCTCTAGTGGCCCCAGCTGGTGGTAGTGGTGGTCGTCCATCCTGACAGGTCGCTCGTGTCCTCACCATCTGTGAGAGAATAGAATAACAGAAGTTTAGTACTCGGATCAACAGATTTGCACGACAAGAATTTCAAGAATATGAAGTTTTCCTAAAGGTTCTGCAGCCTCCCGAGGATAAATGTAGACGTGTCCGTTCCGATCCGCGAGACTCTACTAAACATGCTCATGACTCATGAGACCTATGTAACCTAGGCTCTGATACCAACTTGTCACGACCCCAAACCGGAATCGGTCGTGATGTCGCCTCTCGAGAAACAAGGCCAGCCGACACAAACCCCCAAAACCAATTAACAGTTATAATAATTCATAATCAAGTCATTAATAAGTGATAAATCAAAAAATAGGGTAAAATAGAACAAATGCAAAAACAAACACAGCCCGACATCAGGGTGTCACACGTCATGAGCATCTAAAATCCATCTAAGAGTATGAAAAGACAACATAGTCTAATACAAAGCTAGAACAAACGAAATAAAGATAGGAAGGAGAAGCACTGGGCTGCAAACGCCGAGCAGCTACCTAGTCAACTGCGTACAGCCTACTGTAAAGCAATCAGCCCTCGCTAGCGTGACCCGAGACTCCTAAATCTGCACACAGGGTGCAGGGAGTAATGTGAGTACGCCAACTCAGTAAGTAATAAAAGTAAAGGAAGCTGAGCGATAAGAAAACACGGAAATACACAGCAAAATGCTACAACGAGGCAGTGTAAAGCCAAAACAGTACCATAAAACAGTAAAAGCTCATAAAAAACTTCTTAGTTCAGTAAAAACCTCTTTAAAACATCTTTTAGCAGTTCAAATGGATGAATGAAAACATGGATAAAAGATAGAAACACAAATCAGCCCCTTGGGAACAATACCAACAGAACCAGCCCCTCGGGCTATCTCACAATCACTCGTATCAGCCCCTCGGGCAATAACATGTAACAACATCAGCCCCTCGGGCTATATCACATCAAAAACTGGGTACCTGCGCTCACTGGTGGTGTACAGACTCCGGGAGGGGCCTCTTACGGCCCAAGTGCAATAACAAGCCATCTCGTGGCATAATCAAACAGGCTCTCGGCCTCATAATAAATCGGGCCCTCGGCCTCTCATATATCACAAATCAGTACCACATGCTGCGGCGTGCAGCCCAATCCTATAGTATCCTCACAATACAGGCCCTCAGCCTTACTCAGTCAGAATCTCACAAGCCACACGGGCAACAGTAAAACATGATGCTCAGCCCAAAATATCATTCAAAATATCGAAAACGAGTAAAGATGGTTGAGTTGTGAAAAACAGTAGAATATAGCATGACTGAGTACAAATACGAAGTCAAAATAATAAGGAATAATAGTAAAATCCCCTAAGGGTCCAAACAGCTGGCACGAGGCCCAAATATGGCATTCAGCCCAAAACATGATGATGGCATACAGTTTCCAATCAAATACGCAGTTAAACAGCCATACGGGATGGACTAAGTCATAATCCCCAACGGTGCACGACCCTACGCTCGTCATCTAGCGTGTGCGTCACCTCAAAGCAGCACAACGATGTGATATCCGGGGTTTCATACCCTCAAGACAGCATTTACAATCACTACATACCCCTATCCGGTCCAAACCATAGCCCGCGATGCTTTTGCCTCTCGAATCCACCTCAACTCACGTTGAATCTATCCAAAATCAGAATCATGACGTCAAAATATGCTAAGGGAACGAAGCCCATGCGAAAATAATCAAATTACAACACAAATCCCGAAATTAACCAAACCCGACCCCCGGGCCCACGTCTCGGAATCTGACAAAATTAACATCAATGGAATCCTTATCTTCCCACGAGTTCATGCATATCAAATTTACCAAAATCCAACCACAAATGACCCCTCAAATCCCAAATTCTAGGTCTCCAATTTCAAGCCCTGGTTTCTTCAATATTTACCCACAATTTTCCATAAATTTCAAGCCTAATCAATGACATAACACCATAGAAACGAGTTTTATGTTAAAAAATCTTACCTCAACGAAGTTCCCTTGAATTCCCTCTTCAAAATCGCCCAAAAATCTCCAAAAATCGATTTAAAAGTGGTGAAGAAAGTCTGAAAATCATGAAGGATGAAATATATACTTTCTGACCCAGGGATTCCACACCTGCGGTCCTTTTTCCGCTTCTACCGCCTCGCTTCTGCGGTCTAACACACCGCACCTGCGATTTTCACTTAAAGGCCCGATTCCGCATCTGCGATAAAATGCCCGCACCTGCGCTAATGCAGGTGCGCTCCACTAGTCGCTTCTGCGGTTCTAGCTGACTTCCCTCTTGGCCGCATCTGCGGCTTGCCTTCCGCTTCTGCGGGCATCGCACCTGCGGCCTCCCAACCGCAGGTGCGGTTATGATAGCAACACTGAACTGCAGTTGCTAAACTTAACTCCAAATTCTCCCGTCAACCATCCGAAATCACGCTGAGGTCCCCAGGACCTCAACCTAAAGCACGAACAAGTCATATACCACTATCCAAACTTATACCAATCTTCCAAACACCTCAAACAACATTGAACCAACCAAATCACATCGGATTCAAGCCTAAGGTTCCAAAAATCATTCGAATTACGCTTTTGATCAAAAAGTCTATCAAACCACGTCCGAATGACCTGAAATTTTGCCCACACATCCCAAATGACTCAACAGACCTACTACAACTCACAAAATTCCATTCCGACCCCTATATTAGAATCTCACCAATCAACCGGAAAATGCCAAAAATCCATCTTCGCCAATTCAAGCCTAAAGCTACTACGGACTTCCAAAACACGTTCCAATCACACCCCTATGACCCAAATTACCTCCCGAAGCTATCCGAACCGTCGAAATTCACATCCGATCCCTTTTTCACATAAGTCAAAATCCGATTGACTTTTCCAACTTAAGCTTACCCAAAAGAGACTAAGTGTCTCAAACCTTACCAAAACCTCTCCGAACCCGAGCCACCCAACCCAATAGAACATAATACAGCTAAACCAAAATAATAAGAAGCAGGAATGGGCGAAACAGAGCGGTAACACATGAAACGATCGGCCGGGTCGTTACAGATTCCTTCTTGTAACACTAGCACCTATACTTAGAATAATTTGAACCTTTTCCTTATTATGAGTCTGTGTATACCTATCCTGCAAACCTATTTTGTTAATGTGTGACTACTCATGCACTAGGTGTTGAACTTGTTCTTCTGAATCTTTGCTAAGTCTGTTCCTAAAACCTAAAGCATGTTCGATTATTTGCTATATGTGCTCAACATGCCTATGTTTGTATCCTTCAGTGCTGTCCCCCAATATTAGTTTACCCTCTTTCACTTGTTGCCTGGGCTGTTTTGAGTTCGAGTTCTCATTCTTAGCCGGTTGAAAGCCAAGGCTAAGAATTGAGACCCTCGTGAACTCGACACACTAGGACTTGGTCCTTAGTCATTTCCTGAATCTCCTCTGTTAACCTTCCTAGTGTGAGCACTACTCGGGGTGTAATTGAGACCCTTGGGAACTCTGACACACTAGGGTCTAAGGTTCTTTGTCACTCCACCCTAAATGCTCTATCCTACCCCCTTTTTACCTACTAAATGAGCCAATGGGCTTGTGTACATGGCTGTTTTTTGAAATCTTTGATGGCTACTGGGTTTTGGCTATGAAGATTATTTTGTAGGCTGTTGTTAAACTATGTGGACTTGAAATTGAAGGCGTGGCCTGGCCGGGTATACTTTGGGCCTGCCTTAGGCAAACTATAGCTATTCTGTAATTTATTTCACTCATTGGGTCTGAATAATGATGTAATAACAATTGGGGTGTTAGTAAAATGGGGAAAATGGGTTTACTTTAATATTTGCGAAACAGGTAGAAATCCTACCTATAGGCATATTCTTCTACTGTGTGTGTTAGATACCTGCCTATAGGTGTTTAATTCGTTTAATATATTATGTTTCTAAATGTTTGTTAAATATCATGCCTATTGGAAATAAAGTGATCAATGTTTCAATTTGCGCTACAGCATATCCATTAGATACCATGATCATAGGATTATATTAGTTTATGTTCTACAAATCTGCATTTTAGAAACCATGCCTATAGGTTCTTAATTGGTTAATGTATTGTTGCTATAATTACTCACTCAGAAGACATATCTATAGAAGCTAAAATCAGTTTCAATCGCTAATTGTAGAAATCATGCCTATAGGATAATCCCACTCGCTTTTAAGTGTTAATATTGAACTTTCAACACTATTTCGTCGCCATTATTAGAAAGGCCGCATATAGGATCAAATTGAGCAATTCTGAATATCACCACGGTTACCACTTCCAATTACTCCACCTATATATCATGCCTATAGGTTCAAACACTTATAAACTGTAATTTTAGTAATCAGTACGCAATACCGGATTCCCTAAAACATATATAGGTATTTGGAAAGCATTCCTCTAAAATAGCACCTTGCATATGACACCGCCTGCATGCTTGAATTCCAAGATCACGTAGAAATCATGTCTATAGGGCTTAATGACTTTAACACATCTTAATTCTAAAACTGCCAAACGCCTAATTTGTTTGCATGTATTTGTTGTCTAAGTGTGGAGGCTAACTTGAGCCCTTGACTTCTTTTATATGAGGTCCTGTCTGTTCTGAATGTCGCCTAGTTTTATCATTTGGAGCACCCTAAGTAAAGTCTAGAACCGCCCAAATAGTAGGTCCAAAACCTCCTGGACCGTAGACATCGGACGGGTAATACACGCATAGGACACGACTTAGAAATGAATTAGAGCGCCTTTAAGTAAACAACTTCAACATAGTAATTGGGTAGCAGGAGATGATAGTCTGTGCCCGCTGAATAGTACAAGTAACACCCCATCTTGAGGGAGGTACGAAGTATTATTTATGTTGCACGGGGTGATCCTTTAGGCTAAAAAATTTAGGACCCCCCCCCCACCATTTGTCCTTAAGTCAATTATTCGTGTTTAATAAAACTTCCCAAACTTCTTGCTTTCTTTTATTTGTATGACTAATTCATATAATTTGAGTTCGGCCGGGACCCGTCGTTGTGGACCTCGAAGAGTGCCTAACACCTTCGCTTCGAGATAATTTGAGGCCTTACCCGATCTTTGGTGATACAAACTGGTTAAAGCTGAGTTACATGCAAATAGGTGCCCTAACGCACCTCAAACCCATTAGGTGGCAACTCTCTCTTTTAACACCTTCCTTAAAAGAGTTGTCACGTGTTGAAGCTCGATATCGCGAGAAAAAGGGGCGCGACAATAAAAATAAGTGGAGCCTGGATCAAATAAGACCGATGCATCTCTATAACAAACCAGAATAATACCTGTAATGACAGCTTCAGAAGCAACTGCCTCTGTACGTGCAGGAAAAGCATAATATCTGGCCTAGCCTCCCCCTCTAGGGCGACCTCTACCTCCCTGACCTCCACCTCGAGCTGGCTGAGTAGGAAGAGTGGCAGTTGGTGCTGTAATCATAGCCTGAGGACCTGGTGCAGCACGCGGTGCCTGAGAAATCTATGGAGGTGCACCCCGCTTAAGTCTGGGGCAATCCCTCACCAGATGGCGAGTGTCGCCATACTCAAAACAAGATCTCGGAGGGCGTGGCTGGCTCGGGCTAGGTCTGCTGGACTGACCACTGCAAGCACCTCATGCAGGAGGTAGACTAGACATTCGGGGTGCATAATAAGGCTCATGTGGCCTAGGAGTAGCCGAAATACCACTGGCAGCTGGAAGTGCAGAGTGAACAGGGCGACTCACATAGCCCCTACCATGACGAACTGCAACTGGGGTACATTATGAGTGCAAGACTCTCGAAAAATCTTGGCCTCTCTTTAATCTCTCTCCCGAGCAAGCATTCCCTCCACTCTCCTGGTAATACCCACAACTTGGGGGTAGGAAATATCCATTTCCAACTCCCGAACCATGCAAATCCTGATGCTGGGATGGAGCCCCTCGATATACCGATTAACCCTCTCTCGAACTTTAGAAACCAAGGCCGGTGCATGCCTAGCCAAATCACTAAAGAGAACCGCATACTCTGACACGGTCATAGTGCCCTGGAACAACTGCTCAAACTCGGCGCGCCATGCATCTTTGAGACTCCGGGGAACATACACCCACAAGAACATATCCGAGAACTGAGTCCAAGTAAGTGAAGCTGCCTCAACCGGACTACCCAACTCATAAGAACGCCACCACTGATAGGTTGCTCCTCTAAGCTGGAACTCAGTGAAAAAAACCACACTCGACTCCGCTATACCCATAGTACGGAGGATACAGTGGCACTCCTCAAGAAAGCACCGGGCATCCTCTGACGCCAATCCAGTGAAAGTAGTGGGTGGTACTTTTTTTACCTCTCGAGCCTGAGCTCCTCCTCCTAAGAAGCTGCTGCCCCACCCTCGGGCCGAACTGGAGCTACTGGTTGCATCAGTATGATCTCTGGAACCTGGTCGACCTTAACCCGCTGCTCTGGGGTACGGGCGGCGGGAGTCTGTGCTCCTACCCCGGCATGAGATATGGCAGGAGCAAGTGGAATCAATCTAGCCTGAGCCAAGGTGCTTAGCATGCTCAGGAACTGTGCAAGGGTCTCCTAGAGAGCAGGTGTAGTAACACGCGTCTCAAGTGCTTTCGCTCCGATTAGAGCTACCGGTGGCTCCTCTGTAGCAGCTCGTGCGGGTGCTCTAGCTGCACCACGTGGACGTCCTCGGCCTCTACCCCAACCCAGGCCACTCGCGGTTCTAGTAGGGGGCGCGAGTGCCTGGTCATCAGATCGGCTATACGTGTCCTCACCATCTATGAGAGAATAGAAGACAAAATATTAGAATTTTGAAGTCAACAATTTCGCAAGACAAAAATCAAACGATGTGAAATTCTCCTAACAGTTCTATAGCCTCCCGAAGATAAGTACGGACGTCTCCGTACCGATCCACGAGACTCTACTAAACCTGCTTGTGACTCACGACACCTATGAACCTAGATCTGTGATACGAACTTGTCAGGACCCAAATCTACCTCCGTAAGACGTCATGATGGCACTTAGTCTCTACGACTAGGTAAGCCTAACAAATTGCGGAAATAACAAAATGGAAGTAGAGCTTAATAACTAACTACAACAGTTGATGAAATAAGTGATAACAATGCCACTCAGCATGTACAATAACCAACACTCTAGTAATACATAGTATTCCCAAAACCCAAAACATCATCAGTCACAAGCTACTGAAGGAAACTAGTATCTCTATACACTAGAGTCTAAGAAAAGAAGAAGAGAAGGTAAACGATATAGGGGGAATAGAAGGGGACTCCAAGGTCTGCGGATGCAGCAGATATACCTTGAAGTCTCCAAACTGTCGCTGCTCACTAATGACGTGTTTCATAAGAAGTACCTGGATCTGCACACAAAAGATGTGCAGAAGAGTAGCATGAGTGCACCACAATGGTACCTAGCAAGTTCCAAGCCTAACCTCAGTCGAGTAGTGACGAGGTCAGGTCAGGGCCCACTGGTATATATAATAAAAAGTAAAATCATGCGACAATGTAATAACAGACTGGAATTTAACAAAGAGAAGAACACATCAAAATAATAGTACAACAAACAGGGATAAAACAGCAGGGGATCTCCCGAGATACCATCTCATAGTCCCAAAAGTAAAGATCCAAGGAGATCTCCCGACGTACCGCCTTGTAGTCTCAAAAGTAAATGTGCAGGGATATCTCCCGAGATACCTCCTCGTAGTCTCAAAAGTAAAGGTACAGGGGGATCTCCCGAGGTACTGCCTCGTAGTCCCAAAAGTAAACACACAGCTCAAACCACTAAATACAACAATTAACAGGATTAATTCTACAGTTAAAACTGATACGGATCAAGGAAAGACATTAAATCAACTAGGCATGCTGCACAGAGTTCAAATAAGCAGTTAATGCACGTAGACATACGATATTAGACTAAACAAGATAACTGCACGTGCTGGTTTAACTCAATTAAGATGAAAATAGGTTACTACTAAAAAAACCAGATTTTTACAAAAATTAGCCCGTGTACGCACTCGTCACCTCGCGTACACGGCGCTCACATAACACAATGGTACCAAATCCTAAGGGGATTTCTCCCACATAAGGTTAGGCAAGCCACTTACCTCTAACCAAGCTCAATCAATCAGTAAGAACGCCTTTTCCACGTTTTTCTGACTCCGATTGGCCCAAATCTAGCCAAAAGCAATTACATACCATAAATATAGCTATAAGAAACTAATCTAATTAATGATATCAAGGCTTAAGCAAGAAACTAGAAATTCGCCCCAAAAAGTTGACCCGGGCCCAACTCTCGGAATCGGGTAAAAGACACAAATTATGAACACCCATTAACTCACGAGTTCACTCGTACCAAAATTTATCCAAATCCGATATCAAAATCCCAATCAAAACTCAAAAACTTAGTTGAAGAACTTCTCCCATATTTTGCAAAATTTTCAACCCAAATCCGAAATTAAAGGATGGAATTAATGATAGATTAGTGGGATATAACCACAAACAAGTGAAGAATCATTACCCAATCGATGTCTCTGAAAATGCCTCAAAATCTCGTCCAAATCCGAGCTCTATCTCATGTTTTGATAAAAATGGCTAACCCTCATTTTTGAAAAGTTTAATACTGCCTGTCACACCTCCTTTTTACTACCCCGAAAGGGAGTATAAGAGAGTTTTTCCAATTTAAGTGACAATCGAGACGGGATTATTATTTAAGATCTTTGGTGATTTGACTCTGTTTTAATGTCTGCGAAACACACAAATCAGGTAAGGAATTATGTTAACTCGGGAGAAGGTGTTAGACATTCCCGGGTTCCGTGGTTTTAGCACGGTCCTTTAATCATACTTGGCTTAATTAAATTGTCTAATTACTCATTTTAGAACCTATGTGCATTTACCTCGTTTAATTAAGAAACTATCCTAAAACAAGTCACGCGTACGTGTACTCATTTCGTTTGGCGCGTAAAAAATCATGTCACGCAAACGTGTCCACAATTAGCAACGCTTTATTATTATTGAGAAAGTTCGGTCGAAGTTGCGCGAAAGCATACTCCGATTTTGTTTTTAGAATCGTAATTATGTCACGCGAACGTGTACACAATCACGATGATATATTAACGTGCCTAAAGCAAACTACGAACATTCATTTTTTAATATCTAAGTAATAAAATTAATACGAGGGCCATAGGGATTAAATTATGGATGGCACACCTTGGCCTAAAAGAACGACATTTAATTAAAGAGGACTATATTAATGATAAATTTATTATTATTGAGAAAGTTTGATCGAAGTTGCGCGAACGCATACTCCGAATTCGGTTTTAGAATTGTAATTATATCACGCGAACATGTAAACAATCACAATAGTATTTTAAACGCGCCTAAAGGCTTTTCTATGAATATTCCTTCTTTAATAGCTCTTTTACAATATTTGTGAGGGCCATGGAAGGTTTAATTGAGATGGCACACCTCACTCTATTTTAAAGAAAATAACTGGTTAGTAAGATAATTATAAGGTCCTTGATTAATCTAACTCAAGACTTACTCTAAACACTAATTACGAATATGCACTGAGAAAAATTGACGGGCCCGGTTACATTAGACAAGATTGAACCAGCTGCAAACAAGCTGATGATTCAACGAATACACATTGGGCTAGGTTCGAGGTTGAGCCCACGGCTTGGAATGGAGGGCCAACCCTTCATAGCAGTTTAGTTGGGCCAGAAACAAGCCCAGCAATATGATTAACTCCACAACACAAGCTATTTTTTAGGCAAAAAGGAAAAAAGGAAAAGGCTGAGGCAGATGACTCTTGGGCCTTAAATTAGGCCCAAAACCAAAGAAAACCATATATGGTCCTTTTGGGGCCTCACATCAAACAAGTTAACTCATCAGGCCCAAAATTAAACTGAAGGACTTCTTGAGGTTTGGCTGCTTAGACACACACAAACAAGGAAAAGATGGATATCAATACTGAAACAATCGAGCTATTTACATGGCATGAAATGTTAAACTGAGCATCATAACATGTTAACAAAACTTCAGCTGACTTGGCTGAAAACAAACTAGCGTCTTAAATACTTAACCACACTATACAAAGCATTTCAGAACCCAAACGATCATTCTCAGGAATACTGGTTTCAAACTGAAGTCCTGCTTCAACATATTCTCACAAAGAACAGAGGTACCGCATCTTTATCACAAATAACTAACTTGAAGTCTTACATACTTCATAATAACAGATTTATCAGGCCTTCATATATAACATTTCTTATTAGACGAATAGCCATAAAACACATTCAAACCGCATGCATACTTCAGAAAACTAAAGCTAACAAAGGAACTAATTGAATTTGGGAGAAAACATGGAAATAAAAAAAACTGCAATAGATTTTTCAATTTTCAGCTACATAGGACAAACAGGCTTGCACTTCGAAGATCATTTATAGTCCAAAAGGTACTTGGATATTGAAACAAAACATAAGGGGATGAGAAGTTCAACAAGAGTAGATCAGCAGCTCAAGAGAGAATACGATTCAGCTTCTTCATACCCTTCTTAACCTCATAAAAACCAGAAATCCCTCGAAAAACTTAGAAGTTCTTACTAACAAAGAAAACCAAGGCACAATTACAAGCAGTTTCAACAAAAATAATGCAGGAACTTTTAGTATTTTTCAGGACCTGATCTCTAATGTGTTTTTTTCCAAAATTTTTAGTACAGAGAATAATGCTTAAAAGTCTGTCTTTTAGAGTGAAGGGAGGGCACTATTTATAGGACTCTATGGCCACGTGCTCAAAAACAGAATTAGGGAATTATTCCCATCCTGCAAAAGGCATCTTCTAACTAACTGGGACAGCTGGTTGTCCCTTATTGGCTCAGCATATTTGTGCTAACCAAATAGGGACAACTGCCTACTTTCTAGAGTCTTCCAAATAGGAAATATCTCAAAACCCTTGTTATTATTTAACCAAATTAAACCCCTAAGGTTCCAATGGTTCAATTAACCCCTCCTAAGTTTCTAAGGATTTGCAAATTATGGCAAACAAGAACAAAGCAGGCAACATTGGAAAACAGAATCAAATAATATCAGAAATGCAATTAAACCTTCAGACTAATCCTAAATTCATTTAACATGAACCAAATTAGCAATGAGACAAAAGTAGAAATAAATCAACCTAATACTCACACGAGTCCTGAACTAACAATGATGAACCATTATCTAAGAACTAACCCAATTGAACATACCAACATGCTAGGCCAAGGAATCAAACTGATTTCAAAATTGATCTAATTAGACCAGAGAATGTACTCATTTCAAAAAAAAAGAATCATAACAACAAAATGAAAGCTAGACTACCACAATACACATACTGATTAAACTAATTAGACCAAAGAACATACTGATCGAACCCAGAATCATACATCAAAAGGAAATCTAAACTACCACAATAAACATACTGATTTCACAATTAACTAACTAGACGCGTACTAAAACAAATTAACAGGCCCTAAAAACTACTGAGTAAGTATGCAAAATCAAGAAAGAAGAACAAAAACCTAACAACCCAGGATTATGGCTAACTAAACCTCTTCACTTTTCCGGTTAGAGAAAGAGAAAACAAAAAGTAGAAGAAAACAGAGTGATGCAAAAGAGAAGAAGTTAAAGGAGAAAAGAAAGAAAATAGAAAGAGGAAAAAAAAGGATGGATATACCTACTGCATGAATGAACAGTGGCTCCGGCGGGACCCGACCTTCTTCGATTTAAATCAAAAATAGGTGTCAAACGACTGTTCCCGCTGAGAACGGAAGAGTAACACCCATTTATGGCTCAAATCGTCTTAGAGCTCAGATTTAGGGTTTGCATGTCACCAGATTTGAAATTGGTGAGATTTGAGATGGATTCGAGGGGAATAATTTGGTGTTCTGGAAAGAAGAGTAGGTGAGGAGTGTTTGGTGTGAGTTTGGGGCCATTTGGGCAATTTAGGGTTCTTAGGTTTCTGAGTTTAGATCCAAAATTGGAGGGATTTGAGAGGGATTCGAGGGAAACCGTTTTGGGATTCGGAAAGAGGAGAGGAAGGGGATTATAGGGTGTAATTTTGGTGGTGTTTGGAGGTGGTCTTTCGCCGTGGGCGATTTCCGGCGGCAGAGAGAGGCAGAGCCGGTGAGGGGGAGAGAGGGCGGCTAGGGCTTCACTTAGAGATGAGGAGATGAAGAAGAAAGGAGGTCTCTAGGGTTTGACCAGGATTCAGACACTTTTATATAAAATAGACGCCCAGTTCACAGCTGTTGGATCACACGAGATCAACGACTGTGATGGGAAGAGATGGAAGCGGTACCGTTTGGTTGTAGTGGGGGCCTGGACCGGGTATTTTGGGTATTGGGCTCGGATTTTGGGGCGGGTTTAGGGCGTGTTTGGGACAGATTTGGGCGAAAAAGCTTGGGCTTCAGCTCTTTGGCCCAATTAAAACAAACCCCTCTTTGTCCAATTCTCTCTTATTTTCTTTTCTTTTCCCCTTTTTTTTCTTTTTTTTCAATTAAAACCTAAATTAAAATCCTAAACTAACATATTTCCTAAAAATTATAAAAATTCCTTGATCCTATAAAAAAAGAAAAGAGAAAACTACTATTCTAAAATTAAAACTAAAGATGCAACAATAGACCATTTTTGTGATTTTTATTTTTTAATAAAACAAATAATTAACTAATTAACCTTTAAAATGTAAAAATAAAACCTAAATGCAATGCAAGGTATTTTTGGCATTTTCCATGATTTTAATGGAAATTAAGCGTGCACAAAAATGCAAACAATTAGTAATATCCTACAAAATCCTATAAAATGGCAAATAATTGGAAAAAATCTATTTTTGGATTTTAAAGGAGTAATTCATATAGGGCAAAAATCACGTGCTCACAGCTGTCCCTCTTTGCTCGGAAACACGAATAGTTTTCGTGCAAAGATAAAGTGAGCGGATACGAGCGATTTTTGCCCGCTTGAATACTCCGTGGGAAGCATTTTTGAAAGATTTGATCGAACCTTGCTTCCGAGGTTGCCTACATATCCTTGG
>NC_031994.1:20927578-20996305 GCF_001879085.1 Nicotiana attenuata | reverse complement strand
CCTTGTTCTCCAGGTGGGCGCCTGATTGCCGAAACTTGAACTGTATTCCCTTGTTCTCCAGGTGGGCGCCTGATTGCCGAAACTTGAACTGTATTCCCTTGTTCTCCAGGTGGGCGCCTGATTACCAAAACTTGAACTGTATTCCCTTATTCTCCAGGTGGGCGCATGATTACCAAAATTTGAACTGTATTCCCTTGTTCTCCAGGTGGGCGCCTGATTGCCAAAACTTGAATTGTCTTCCTTAGAAACTCAGACTACTGTCCTTTGAATCTTGAACTGTCTTCCCTTGTTCTCCAGGTGGGCGCCTGACTGCTGAAGCTTGGATTGTCTTCCTTTCCCTTGAAACTTGAACTGTTTTCGCTTGTTCTCCAGGTGGGTGCCTGATTGCTTGAACTTCGAACTGCTTTGCCTTGCAACTTGAGTTGCTTTCCCTTGTTCTCATAGTGGGCGCCTGATTGCTGAAACTCGAATTGTCTTCCTCTTGAAACTTGAGATGCTTTCCCTTGTTCTCCAGGTGGGCGCCTGATTGCTGAAACTCGAACTGTTTTCCTCTTGAAAATTGAGCTGCTTTCCCTTGTTCTCCAGGTGGGCGCCTGATTGCTGAAACTCGAACTCTCTTCCTCTTGAAACTTGAGCTGCTTTCCCTTGTTCTCCAGGTGGGCGCCTGATTGCTGAAAACTCGAACTGTCTTCGTNTGAACTGTCTTCCCTTGTTCTCCAGGTGGGCGCCTGATTGCTGAAACTCGAATTGCTTTCCTTTGAAACTGCCTTCCCTTGAAACTTGAACTGTCTTCCCTTATTCTCAAGGTGGGCGCCTGATTTCTGAAACTCGAACTGCTTTCCCTTGAAACTTGAGCTGCTTTCCCTTGTTCTCCAGGTGGGCGCCTGATTGCTGAAACTCGAACTGTAATTCCTTTGAAACTTGAGCTGCTTTCCCTTGTTTCTCCAGGTGGGCGCCTGATTTCTGAACTTGAGCTGTCTTCCTTTGAAATTGCTTTCCCTTGAAACTTGAACTGTCTTCCCTTGTTCTCCAGGTGGACGCCTGATTGCTGAAACTCGAACTACTTTCCCCTGAAACTTGAGCTGCTTTCCCTTATTCTCCAGGTGGGCGCCTGATTGCTGAACTTGAGTTGTCTTTCTTTGAAACTGCTTTCCCTTGAAACTTGAACTGTCTTCCCTTTTTCTCAAGGTGGGCGCCTGATTGCTGAAACTCGAACTGCTTTCCCTTGAAAACTTGTGCTGTCTTCCCTTGTTCTCTAGGTGGGCGCCTGACTGCTGAACTCGAACTGTCTTCCTCTTGAAACTTGAGCTGCTTTCCCTTGTTCTCCAGGTGGGCGCCTGATTGCTGAAACTCGAACTGTCTTCGTCTTGAAACTTGAGATGCTTTCCCTTGTTCTCTAGGCGGGCGCCTGATTGCTGAAACTCGAACTGTCTTCGTCTTGAAACTTGAGCATGAAACTCGAACTGTCTTCGTCTTGAAACTTGAGGTGTTTTCCCTTGTTCTCCAAGTGGGCGCCTGATTGCTGAAGCTCGAACTATCTCCTCTTGAGCTGCTTTCCCTTGTTCTCCAGGTGAGCGCCTGATTGCTGAAACTCGAACTGTCTTCCTCTTGAAACTTGCTTTTCCTTGACACTTGAATCGTTTTCCCTTGTTCTCCAGGTGGGCGCCTGATTGCCGAACTTGACCTGTTTTCCCTTGAATCTTGAGTTGTTTTCCCTTGTTCTCCAGGTGGGCACCTGATTACAACAAAACAGACAAAATGAAAGAAATTTTTCTGCCCCAGTTTGATAGTGGGAACATCGGTGAGTGATAACCGACTCTTGTTATCAAAATAAGTTCTAAGCTAAATTCTCTTATCCTTAAAACATCAAACCAAGTCTCATCCCAAAAGTGAAAACGTAAATGCTAAATTATATTTCCCAGAAGTAAAACTCTCGTCAGACCTTGTCACTTGTGAGGGTCTCAAAACTTACTAAATCTTGTTATCCAGGAGGGTACTGAAAACTTACGGTCGAGCCTGTCCGGCACCTGCTTTCCTCACGGAGGGTTTCTTCGGAACAAACAAAATTTCCTGGCCCTGTTTCAATCAAAGAAAAATCTTGTCGGTTTGAAAATGTGGTGGTTAGTTTGTGACATTCTTGCTGAGGGTGGCCGCTCCACTGCCATGCTTTGTTCTGCTCAACTGCATCCGACTGACAAGGAATTGTTTCACCTTCTGATTGAACCTTAACCACGGAACCCTGAATCACCTGAGTGTACTATACTCAACCTGATGTGTTGACATTTATGTCTTTCCAATCCGAATCTCTGTACCTCTCCCCACAATTCACGAACCACTTGATCACTTGAACCTCGGCTAACACCTTATTTTTCTATTTTGCATCATGCTATTTCTGGCATGCTGTGGCCACACATCGCTTTGTGCAATTTGGAAGTTGGTAATAAGCTTTGCAATCCTTTCTTGTTTGCTTAGCAAGGCTAACATTGGAAAAGCCTTAGAGAAACAGACCCAAAAGGAAATGAAATGCAATGACTTCGAAAGTTAGGAATAAAGAAGAAGATTCAAAACATGAAGACCGTTTGAGGAAGAAAAGGAAAAGAGACTTATCTGAGTGAGGCTGCTGGCATCAATGATCATGACATGCATTTCGGATTAATCATCCTAGTCCGTTCAGTCAATCACCTTTCAGTCTTCACACTTTACGCCTGGGGTTCCCATAATCCAATTTCTTTGCAAAGTAAATAACCTTATTCGGCTTATGGCGCCCTGTAGGGTTTTCACCAACAAACCTCTCTCATTTGTTCATCTCTCAACTCACCGATGCCTTATGGTGCCCGTGAGGGTTTTCACCAATAAGACTCTCTCATTTTTAATTTCTCTCAGCCTTCTGTCGCCTTATGGTACCGTGAGGGTTTTCACCAATAAGACTCTCTCATTTATTCATCTTTTCCTGCGCAGAACGGAGTGTTGCCCCTGATATGAATCATACCTCTAGCTTGCTTGACCTGGCATCCCTCGAAGATTGATCGAAAGGTCTTTCTTTGGACCGTAATGTGGGCTTTTGGATAGGGTTAGAAAGAAGTGATATCATAAAGGCTCAAAACAGCTTGAATGGGTTCAAAATTACAGCTTTTGAAATCGGATCTTTTTACAAAACCGCAACTTCTGCCCCAGTTTCTTTGCTTGGGGGCTTTTGAATTTTTATTTTGATGGGACCGAACCGTGAGGCTGCTTACGTATCTTTAAAAGGAATCAAGTCGAATGTAGTTCATGACATATGAGTTGCTTTGTTTTTGTACTTTTCTCTCTTCTCTTTTTTTCCCTTCTTTTCTCTCTTTTCCCTTTTTTTACTTGCTACTTTTTTTTTCAATTTCTTTTCTCTTTTCCTCTTCTCTTTTTCCTCTTTTCTCTTCTTTATTTATCTTCTGTATCTGTGTTTTTGAACTTTGCTACTGATTCCAAAAGAGGGGTATGAAAGAAAACAAATAAGGCTGCCCGAACAAACAAAGGGGTAGTAAAGGATAAAGTGTTTAGATAGTAGAATAAAATGCCTTCGTCATTCCAATCTTCAAAAACATGCCAAGTACAAACAACACAATTTAAACCGAAGAAATCATACATAATATCTTTTGACTGCATCAGAATTGATAGCCATGTCTACACAATTGCCTTCTATATCTGTTAAGTACAAAGCACCATTGGACAATACTCTCGTTACCACGAACGGCCCCTGCCAATTTGGGGCAAACTTGCCTTTTGCTTCAGCTTGATGTGGAAGGATGCGTTTCAATACTAGCTGAACCACTTCAAATTTCTGGGGACGCACCTTCTTGTTGTATGCTCTCGCCATTCTCTTTTGATACAACTGGCCGTGACATACTGCCGCCAGTATTTTCTCATCAATCAGACTTAATTGCTCCAATCGTGTTTTGACCCACTCATCATCATCAATTTCTGCTTCAGCAACAATTCGAAGGGATGGAATCTCAACCTCCGCGGGTATCACTGACCCAGTACCATATACCAACAAATAAGGAGTTGCACCTACTAAAATGCGAATAGTAGTGCGATAACCCAATAAACCAAAGGGTAACTTTTCATGCCATTGCCTAGAACCTTGCACCATTTTTCGAAGTATCTTCTTTATGTTCTTGTTGGCCGCCTTAACCGCTCCATTTGCCTTGGACGATACGGAGTGGAATTTCGATGCATAATCTTGAACTGCTGGCATACTTCCTTCATCAAATGGCTGTTAAGATTAGCACCATTGTCTGCGATAATTACCTTTGGAATTTCAAACCGACAAATGATGTTTGAATGAACAAAGTCAACCACTGCTTTCTTGGTCACATATTTGAAAGTCATAGCCTGAACCCACTTAGTGAAATAATCGATGGCCACCAGAATGAACCTGTGCCCATTGGACGTTATTGGCTCAATTGGTCCGATGACATCCATACCCCAAGCAACAAAGGGCCAAGGTGCGGACATTGTGTGCAATTCAGACGGGGGAGAATGGATCAAATCCCTGTGCACCTGGCATTGATGACACTTACGCACAAAGCTGATGCAATCTCGTTCCATGGTGAGCCAATAATAGCCTGCTCGAAGAATTTTCTTTGCCAGAACATACCCACTCATATGTGGTCCACAAACTCCGGAATGCACTTCGGTCATGATAGTCGTGGCTTGTATAGCATCTATGCATCTCAACAATCCAAGATCTGGAGTTCTTCTGTACAAAACTCCTCCACTTAAGAAAAATCCACTTGCCAAACGTGGAACTGTTCTCTTCTGATCACTTGTGGCTTGTACCGAATATACCCCAATCCTAATGTATTCCCTGATATCATGGAACCACGACTCACCATCAATTTCTTCTTCCACCATGTTACAGTAAGCATGGTGATCACGGGCCTGAATATGCAAAGGGTCAATATAGGCCTTATCCAGATGATGTAACATTGATGCCAGTGTAGCCAAGGCGTCAGCAACCTCATTATGGATCCTAGGGATATGCCTGAATTCTACTGATCTGAACCGCTGACAAAGATCCTGCAGACATTGTCGATATGGTATGAGCTTCAAATCTCGAGTCTCCCATTCTCCCTGAATCTGGTGCACCAACAGATCTGAATCTCCCAAAACCAGCACTTCCTGAACTCCCATGTCCACAACTAACCTTAAACCCAGAATGCATGCTTCGACTCAGCCATGTTGTTGGTACAATAGAAACGAAGTTGAGCTATGACGGGGTAGTGGTGCCCTGTTTCAGAAATGAGCACAACTCTTATCCCAACACCTTTTATGTTAGCAGCCGCATCAAAGAAGAGTTTCCAACCGAGCTTTTCATCCTGCTCGACCTCATCAATATGCATTACATCTTCATTAGGAAAGTAAGTCTTCAAAGGCTCATATTCTTCATCCACCGGGTTCTCGGCTAAGTGATCGGCTAAAGCTTGGGCTTTCATCGCCGTCCGTCACATAGACGATGTCAAACTCTGTGAGCAAAATCTGCCACTTTGCGAGTCATCCTGTGGGCATAGGCTTCTGAAAAATATATTTTAAAGGATCCAAGCGAGAAATGAGGTAAGTAGTATAGGATGACAGATAATGCTTCAACTTCTGCGCTAACCAAGTTAGGGCGCAACATGTCCTTTCAAGGGGAGTGTGCTTAACCTCATAGGATGTGAACTTCTTGCTGAGATAATAGATGGCCTGCTCTTTCCTGCCAGTGACGTCATGTTGACCCAACACTCGGCCAAATGAATTACCCAGGACTGTCAAATAAAGAATCAAAGGTCTCCCGGGTTCCGGCGGGACCAACACAGGTGGGTTTGACAAATACTCTTTGATCTTATCGAATGCTTCCTGGCACTCATCAGTTCATTTGACCGCAACATCCTTCTTTAGTAACTTAAAGATATGCTCACAAGTGGTTGTGAGTTGATCAATAAACCTGCTGATGTAGTTCAACCTCCCTAATAGACTCATCACCTCAGTCTTGTTCTTTGGCGGTTGTAATTCCTGGATAGCTTTGATTTTGGACGGATCCAACTCAATGCCCCACCGACTGACTATGAAGCCTAACAACTTGCCCGACGGAACACCGAATGCACACTTTGCAGTGTTGAGCTTAAGATTATACCTATGCAGCCTCTGGAAGAACTTTCTTAGGTCCTTGACGTGGTCGGACTGCTTCCTGGACTTTATGATCACATCATCAACGTAAACCTCAATCTCCTTATGTATCATGTCATGGAATATGGTAGTCATTACCCTCATGTAGGTTGCCCCAGCGTTTTTCAAACCAAATGGCATGACCCGGTAGCAATATGTTCCCCATGGCGTGATTAATGGCGTCTTTTTCACATCTTCCTCGTCCATTAAGATCTGATGATATCCCGCATAGCAATCCACAAAAGACCCAATTTCAAGCTTGGCACACTTATCAATAAAAATGTGGATATTTGGCAACGGGATGTTATCCTTTGGACTTGCTTTGTTGAGGTCACGTTAATCAACACATACTCTGGTCTTACCATCATTCTTTGGCACAGGTACAACATTAGCCAACCACATGGAATACCGGGTGACTCGAATGACCTTTGCCTCAAGCTGCTTTGTGACTTGTTCTTTGATCTTCACACTCATGTCGGTCTTTAATTTCCTTAACTTCTGCTTGACGGGAGGGAAAGTTGGATCAGTTGGTAATTTATGAACCACCAAGTCGGTGCTCAAGCCCGGCATGTCATCGTATGACCATGCAAAAATATCCTTATATTCAAACAGTGCTTTGATTATTTCTTCCCTGATTTGGGGTTCGAGATGGAAACATATCTTGGTTTCTCTGACATTATCTGGATCTCTTAAATTGATTGCTTCGGTTTTCATTCAAAATAGGCTTGGGTTTTTCTTCAAAATGATTTACTTCTTTACTGATTTCCTCAAGTGTCTCGTCCTCATCATATTTTGTTTCATCATCACTCTCTATTTCTTGGATTATTATTTCAAAATTAGATTGACTTTTAAGACTTGGCCGAAGATTCCTCATGTATGTCATGTCATTAAAACCTGCATAAAAAGAACTATACAACAAAGAAGAAAAGAAAACAAAAATAAAAACTATCAGGAATGATGGAAAAAGGAAATTACATTTCATTGAAAATAAAGGATAACATGGTTTGTACATCAACAAGCGAAAAATAAAGAATCTGGGTCACAACCCTGGAATGACCCAGATAGAAAGGAAAACAAAGTAAACTACCAAAACTCTTTTCGAGTAGGGAGTGGAGTAGCCTTCCAATTATTAAGCTTTACTTTCGGCCCGACAAACTGCACATCTGCTTTGCTGGAACCTTCTCCAACTTCTACCATGTTCACATCATCAAACAAACTTTGGAACCTTTCAATTAACTCTTCATCAATGTCAACCACAAGACTTGGAACTGCTGACATTGGGCATTTCATGGCACCGCGCTTGACAAATGACATGGAGAGACGCGGGATAGGCTTCGGAAGTGCCCACACCTTCTGTTTCAACCTTTTAGCCCTTTTCACATCTGCCGTTGTGGGTTTGAATCCAAGACCGAACGTATCTATATTTTCAGGCAGAGACACTGGCTGCACGATACCCTGTAAAGAAGCGCCCAAGCCTTTGCCTGGCACAAAGCCATTCTTCAGCATTTCAGACGCCACCATGACAGATGCGGAGGCTAACTTTGGAGTTGGAATACATTTCCCTTTTGTAACCTTCTCAACTGGCACTGTTTCAGAACTTGGTAGACCCAAGGCCCTTGATCGTCTTCGGTCTCAATAAACGGGACGAAGGCATCACTGTAAGCACACGAGTTCTCTTCACCATGCACGACGATCTCCTGTTTGTCCCACTTGAACTTGACCATCTGGTGCAAAAAGGACGGGACTTCTTTGGCGGCATGTATCCAAGGACAACCCAGAAGAAAATTGTAAGAGAAAGCCACATCCAGTACCTGGAACTCCATGGTGAATTCAACCAGTCCTATTGTCAATTCCAGCACTATATCACCAATCGAATCTTTTCCTCCACCGTCAAAATCTCGGACACATATACTGTTCTTTCGGACCCTTCCAGTATCAATCTTCAACTTGTGCAGAGTGGAGAGAGGGTAAATGTTTGCACTGGAACCATTATCCATCAGCACCCTAGTGACCACAGAATCTTCACATTTCAGTGTAAGATAGAGAGCTTTGTTGTGTTTGATACCTTCCACAGGCAACTCGTCATCGGAGAAGGTGACCCTGTTCACCTCAAATATCTTGTTGACAATCTTCTCCAAATGGTTCACTATAATTTTATCGGGGACATGATCTTCGTTCAGAATTTTCATCACGGGCCGACTATGCTCATCTGAATGGATCAACAATGATAGCAAGGAAATCTGAGCGGGAGTCTTTCTCAACTGCTCCACGATGGAGTAATCTTGCACTTTCACTTTTCTCAAAAACTCCTCCGCTTCTTCTTCAGTTACTGCTTTCTTTACGAGAATTGGATTATCTCTGAGTGTTTTAGCTTTCCTTAACTCTTCCGGGGCAAAGCATCTCCCCGAACGAGTTAATCCCTGGGCTTCATTAACTTCATCTTTCACTTCCTTTCCCTTAAATGTCACTATCACCCATTCATAACTCCATGGGATAGCCTTGGTGTTGATTACCGCCAGCTGAGTTACAGGCTTGATGATGACAGGGTACGTACGTGCACCCTCTACAATTATGATAGGCTTATTCGCCAACCCTGGCACGATCAGCTTTGACTTTTCTTGTTTTGCTACAGCATCACTTGGGGATCTCTTCTCAACTACCATAGATGGTTCACCGTTTGTCATGCTCAACTTGTTTGCTAATCCTTCAACCATTGCTTTTGTGACAATTTTTTCCTTAACTGGCTTGACCTCACTTGACCGAATCATCATAACAGATTGTGAAGGCTTCTTGGGCTCCCCCTCCTTGTGTACTATCTCGATCATATTTATTTCATCATGATTTAGCAACGGGTTATGATTGATGTTGGGTGCTTCTACAGTTTGGACCACAATCTGGTTTGTGTCGATGAGCTCATGGATGGCATTTTTCACGTGCCAGCACTTTTCCGTATCATGCCCCGGAGTACCAGAACAATATGCACAACTGAGGGAGTAATCCAAATTCTTTTGAGGAGAGTTTGGCAATTTTAACTCAATTGGCCTCAGCACATCCAACTGCCTCAATCTCTGGAATAAGCTGGTATAAGACTCCCCCAACAAGGTGAAAATTTTCTTCCGCTGCAACCTCTCGTTCCTGAATACCGGCTTGGGCCAGAAACCTGGACCGGTGGGGTTCCGGTAAGCTCGTGGAGGTGGGTAAGCATTTTGTGGAGCTGGGTAGGTGTTTTTTGGGGCCGGGGCACGCCATTGTGGGTAATAAAGGGGTTGAGTGTATGACTGGGCGTGCTGGAAAAAATACTGAGGGCCTGATGATGGGAAGTAGTGTTGAGGTGGGTTATATGGGGTTTGGGTGTAGGTTCAGTGATGGGGTTGAAGCTGGGTGTAATGGTGTGGTGTGCTCCTCGGACCAAGCCACGATCCTGAGTCAACTGTTGCAACATCTTCTTTCTTCTTCTATCCGATCACTCCTCCAGTACCATTCTGAATGGCTTGGCTGAATGCTTTGATGGCCGAGTAGCTCATGATTTTGCTTGTTTTAAGCCCTTCTTCCACCATGCCGCCCATCTTCACTACCTCGTTGAAAGACTTGCCTATGGCCGATATCAGATGGCCAAAGTAAGTAGGCTCCAAAGCCTGCAGAAAGTACTCCACCATTTCATTTTCCTCCATCGGAGGGTTGACTCTTGCCGCTTGTTCTCTCCAGCGAAAACCATATTCTCTGAAACTTTCTCCTAGTTTCTTCTCTATCTTAGTCGGGGACAAACGATCTGGAATGATTTCTATGTTGTATTGAAGTGCCGCGCAAATGCTTGGGCCAGATCATACCAGGTATACCATTTTCTGTGATCTTGACGTGTTTACCATTCTAATGCCGTGCCACTCAGACTCTTGCTGAAGTATGCCATTAACAGCTCATCTCTTCCACCGGCTCCTCTCATTTTACTGTAGAATCCCTCAAGTGGGCCATTTGGTCTCCGTGCCCGTCATATTGATCGAATTTAGGCTTCTTGAATCCAATAGACAACTGAACATCGGGAAATAGACACAAATCTTTGTAGGCTACATTCACCTAGCCTCCCAATCCTTGCATGTTTCTGAACGATTGTTTCAGGGTTCTTACCTTCCTAAACATCTCCTCCTGTTCCGGTTTTGAGGTGGTTTCTCAGTCTCAACAGGGAGGTCAAAACAAGGAGTGTAAGAGTGATGATCTGGGGCATTGAAAGAACGCTCTGGGGGATAGTACTAATTATCTTGGGTCTGGAATAATGGCTCACTAGAGGATCGATGGAATATAGCTGGCAAGGGTGCCAAGAAAACAGGGGTGGTTGGTGGAGAGGGGTATGGGATTGTTTTGGCCGGTGGTGCTTGTGGGGTTTGATAATCAGACCCAAGATAATCAGTACCATCGCAAGTGTTATTGATCCGTCTAGTACGCTCTGGGGGATAGTACTAGACTCTTCCACCTCTCTTGACGGACCAATAACACTTGCGTCCAGTTCTTGGCCAGCCATAATCAACTTGTTTTTAGACCTGGTGTTGTACGGGTGGGTTGCTAGAATGCCGAACAAACTAACCACCTGCATGTGCTTGATGACAACAAGCAAACTTGTTAGCAATTAAGAGCTTAACAGATAGGCAATCGCACGTTGAGGATGCAATGCACCTAAGCAGTTAACCATTTCTATTATGCATTTGAACGACTGCTTGCTTCATCCTGACTTTCACTAATTCTTTTCATTTTGCATTTTTCTTTCTCTCTTTTCATTCCCGCCTTTCTTTGTTGGTTCTTTTCCCTTCTTTTATTCTTGCATTGTCTTTTCCTCCCTTGTTTTGCCATTATTTCTTTCCCCTCAATTTCTTTTATTTCCACTCTCTCTTTTTTCATTTCATGGTTATGATCGAATCCTATGGGGATTGCCTACGTATCATGACGCCGCATGAATCAGACCAAGCGTTGTTCTGCAAAATAAAAGGACACATTTTTTGTTTTTCTTCAGATCTTTTTCAAGTAAAACAAAATAGCAACATCCTGATTACAACGACTTCCCTAAAAACTTAAACATTTTTAAAAGCTAAAACAAGACTCAAAATAGACTGACATACTCTAAAAGAAATTGCAACACAGACTCGAAAAAAGTAAAGTCAAGGATACATAAGTGCTTCTACTTCTGCTCCAGTTGGCCTTGCTGCGGGCCTATGCGCCAGGTCTTCTTGGAGACGATACAAGTCATCCATGATCTGCCGGACAAAAATCATAACTGAAGCGAAGAACATGGACTGGGTCATATCTTCACACTCGTTGCACTTCATCACAATGTAGTCCGCAATCCTCCTAACCCTTTCCCAGATAATACCCTTCTCTTGAAGCAATCCTCCAATCTGCAGAGATCGGGCCCCCAAAACTTGTTCGGCAGTATGATTTTGCCCTTGAAACTGGTGAAGGTCCTTTTCTAACTACGACATCAGGGCATAGCAATGTTCCCTTTATACTTTGAAATCTCTTGCCTGCTTGGTCATTTCGCTTTCAAGGGCATTGATCCTTTTCTTTATACCCATCATTCCTCTGTCGTACTTCTCTTTCAACTGTCGGAGGAAACTTGCCCGTCCCTCCGCATTCTTAACTAACTTGGATTGGGCTTTTGCTAACTCCTTTTCAGTCTTTTCGAAGTCAGCCTCGTAATCACCCACCTTTCTCCTAAGGCCATTTATGATCTACTTTTGGCCGGATTTTCGGCGGCGATTTTCATTCTTTGAATTTGAGCTCGTAAGGCTTCATTTTCCTGGGCCAATTTCCTTCTTTCTCCTTAAGCTTCTTGCAGTTGTAGATCATTATTGAACTCAACATTTCTCAATTTCTCTTCCAGAGTGTGAATGGTAGATTGGTACTTCTTCTCCTTCTCTCCCCAGGCAGACCTTTCCTTGACTTTCTCATCGAAAGCCTGTACATGTGGTCTTTTTACTGGTCTCTCGGGCTCTATTGCGGACTCTGGCTCGCCGCTTACACCTGACTTTCTTTCGAACCACGCTGCATAATTCGGATTCACTTCCCCATTGGCACATCTGGTACCTGGGTGCCATTTTTCAGATACTGACAACTGTTCCAATCCTTCTAGACTAAAGCGTCTTGTAACACGGCCTCTGGATGGAGTTCGATGACCTGGGTGGTTAGATCTTCATCTTCAGGAACCACCTGATATCTCCCTAACTGCCTTAAGACCCTCTGTGGTGCGTACGGCTGGACACTCCTCGAACCCATCAACATCATAAAAACCCTTTGTGGCTGTCATATATATGATTTCTGTCATCGGGAGCCAACCTATAGTCCATTCGACTTGACTTGCTTTTAGAGCTTTCAAATGGGAGATCCAAGCTTCAAACCCTTCTGGAGCGTTGTAATCTTTCACCCTTTCCTCGTAGCTTTTGATGAAGTTATCTTTGCTTGAACCATATTCATGAACTTGGGGTGGTGGAGGAGATGCTCGATCAACAACGTTTGTAGAAGAACACTGCAGCCCTCGAAGAATTAAGCCCCGGATCTACACAATGTCAATGCCTGGTAAATATCTGCCAGTACTAGAGGAGCAAGTGTGTGATCTTTCTTTGTAATAAGGGTTTGTGCAACTCTAGCCATGCAGGTATCTACCTTCCCTTCAGCATTTGGAAAGACTATGATTCCCAGGAACGCGACTATGAAGGCGAACCTACAATGAATTTGCCAAATGTTCTTGTCCTATATGTTGTTCAATCCTTTTTCATGTGTTTTGAACCCGACCGAATGCCGGAATCAAGAATATGAAAATTGAAAGGAACAACATCTGTTGCCCACATGAGCCTTCTTCATTTGTTTGCTGATATTAAGAAGATCAAAGAATTTGTGCACTGATGGATCTCTCGGGAATATCAACTGTTGTTTTCTCAAGTCTCGGCCAAAATGGATGTACCCAGCTATTTCTTCTAGTGTAGGGGCGAGCTCAAATGGATGTACCCAGCTATTGTGCACAGGATCCCAAAAGGTTACCAAAGCTTTGATCAAATCTTCCTGTGGTTTGATTTCCAATATATCGGTAAGAGCACCCAACTGTTCTTTCACCCAGCCTTGACCATCTTCATCCAAATCATACCACCACATGTGCAACTGCAACTGAGCCTGCTCTATGACTAGTAGTTTTGGGTCCTGGACAATGTTCATCTTGGTACCTGTGAACGGTTAGGGTTAGGGTTGACTATGATAGATTTTTGAGGAAACAGTTTTCGACTCCCAAAGGAATGAAAGAAATGACCCCTTTCCTCTTCTACACAAAAGTGGCTGCTTTCGCAAATGTGGCCCCTTCGCAATTTCTAATAAATTTTGAGGCCGGGGGATGACACTTAGAAAATGACCCCTTACTGACGGATTTGTTCGTTCTCTACAAAAATAGCCCTTCGACAATCGAAAAATATTCTAAGGCTATCTCGGTGAGAATGGCACCGAAGCTGGGCCGGCTTATTATTGACATAGATCCCTACCTACGACTTCACTTTATTTGGTTAATTTTGCAAAAAGAGGCCGAACCCTATGTAGGTTGCCTACGTATCCCACATCCGGTGGGAATCAGACCTGCGTAGTTCGGGCAGTCTTGACATAATGTTAAAAGAAAATACGAATGACTCGTTTTTAAAAGACTCTTGTTGCTTCTTCTTTTTTTTCTTCTTTTTTCAAATCCCTCTTTTTTTAAGAAAATTCGGTAGAGTTTCGGGATATTTTCAAATACCAAGATTTTCAAAATCGGGTTTATTTCCTTTCTACGCTACTCTTGGATTTTTTTCCTGATTGTCTTTCCTAGCCGGTCAGCTTGCAGGCCGAAACAAATAAATGTTCACATAACACGTAAGATGCATCAGGATGGTCTGTTATTTTGGGTACACCTGTCCTAGACGGACCCAACCTTGTGTTGAGTCTCCTAATTCAAATGCACATGATGCAAACAAATGTTCCTACTAGGGATCCGGCATGAGGTTATGTTCTTCTAAGTTTAAACCTGGGGTTGTGTTCTAGACTAGGTTTACCCGAGTGGACAAGTCGAGCCGAGGTGGGGGCAACGTACCGGGAGCACTAAAGTCTGCCCGGCCTTGTTGCTAACACATGCCTCGTTCTAACTGGTATGACTTCTAACAGAAAGTGGGCCACGCGAACGTGTGCACCAAATTTTAGAAGACTCAGAAGGGTGGCGTAAGAAAGCATTTTAATAACATTCAAACAATATTGAAATGGCACATAAACGGCAATTAGCACATCGGGTTCACAAAATACAATAATATCAACAATAAATAAAGCCAAGCAAAATCATATTACAAGCTCGAATTCTTGAACCCTTAACCAGTAGTTATGGGTTCTTTCCCTAGCAGAGTCGCCAGAGCTTTCACACCTCCTTTTTACTACCCCGAAAGGGAGTATAAGGGAGTTTTTCCAATTTAAGTGACAATCGAGACGGGATTATTATTTAAGACCAGAGTCGCCACTTGGGATAGTTTATGGTGTCCCAAGTCACCGGTTTGGAATCTTGAATCGAGGAGATTTGACTCTTTTTTAATGTCTGCGAAACAAAGAAATCCGAGTAAAGAATTCTGTTAACCCGGGAGAAGGTGTTAGGCATTCCCGGTTTCTGTGGTTTTAACACAGTCGCTTTAAGCTTGGCTTAATTAAATTGTCTAATTACTCATTTTAGAACCTATGTGCATTTACATCTTTTAATTAAGAAACTATCCTAAAAAAAGTCACGCATACGTGTACTCATTTTATTTGGCGCGTAAAAAAGCATGTCACACGAACGTGTCCACAATTAGCAACGCCGTATTATTATTGAGAAAGTTCGGTCGAAGTTGCGCGAACGCATACTCCGATTTTGTTTTTAGAATAGTAATTATGTCACGCGAATGTGTACACAATCACGATGATATATTAACGTGCCTAAAGCAAACTACGAATATTCATTTTTTAATATCTAAGTTATAAAATTAATACGAGGGCCATAGGGAATCAATTATGGATGGCACACCTCGGTCTAAAAGAACTACATTTAATTAAAGAGGACTATATCAATAACAAATTTATTATTACTGAGAAAGTTTGATCGAAGTTGCGCGAACGTATACTCCGAATTGGTTTTTAGAATCGTAATTAT
This sequence comes from Nicotiana attenuata, assembly GCF_001879085.1. Classification (NCBI taxonomy): domain Eukaryota; kingdom Viridiplantae; phylum Streptophyta; class Magnoliopsida; order Solanales; family Solanaceae; genus Nicotiana; species Nicotiana attenuata. Next base: position 20,980,962 of record NC_031994.1, on the reverse strand, counting down.
GTCACGTGAACGAGTACACAATTACAATATTATTTTAAATGCGCCTAAAGGCTTTTCTACGAATATTCCTTCTTCAATAGCTCTTTTACAATATTTGTGAGGGTCATGGAAGGTTTAATTGAGATGGCAAACCTCACCATATATTAAAGAAAAGAATTGGTTAGCTAGATGATTATAAGGTCCTTGATTAATCTAACTCAATATTTACTCTAAACACTTATTACGAATATGCATTGAGACAAATTAACGGGCCCAATTACATTAAACAAGATTGAACCAGCTGCAGACAATCTGATGATTCAACGAAAACACATTGGGCAGGGTTCGAGGTTGAGCCCACGGCTTGGAATGGAGAGCCAGCCCTTCCCAGCGGTTTAGTTGGGCCAGAAACAAGCCCAGCAATATGATGAACACCACATCACAAACCATTTTTTAGGCAAAAAGGAAAAATGGAAAAGGCTAAGGCAGATGACTCTTGGGCCTGAAATTAGGCCCAAAACCAAAGAAAACCAGATCTGGTCATTTTTTGGGCCTCACATCAAACAAGTTAACTCATCAAGCCCAAAATTAAACTGAAGGCCTTCTTGAGATTTGGCTGCTTAGACACACACAAACAAGGCAAAGCTGGATATCAATACTGAAACAATCGAGCTATTTACAGGCCATGAAATGTTAAACTGGTATAATGACATGTTAATATAAATTCAGCTAACTTGGCTGAACACAAACTAGCGTCTTAAATACTTAACCACACTATACAAGGCATTTTCGAACCCAAACGGTCATTCTCAGGAATACTGTTTTCAAACTGAATTCCTGCTTCAACATATTCTCACAAAGAACAGAGGTACTGCATCTTTATCACGAATAACTAACTTGAAGTCTTACATACTTCATAACAACAGATTTATCAAGCCTTCATATATAACATTTCTTATTAGACGAATAGCCATAAAACACATTTAAACTGCATGCATACTTCAGAAAACTAAAGCTAACAAAGGAACTAATTGAATCTGGGAGAAAACATGGAAATAAAAAAAATTCAATAGATTTTTCAATTTTCAGCTACATAGGACAAACAGGCTTGCACTTCGAAGATCATTTATAGTCCAAAAGGTACCTGGATATTGAAAAAAAACAAAAGGGGATGAGAAGTTCAGCAAGAGTAGATCAGCAGCTCAAGAGAGAATAAGATTCAGCTTCTTCAGACCCTTCTTAACCCCAGAAAAACCAGAAATCCCTCGAAAAACATAGAAGTTCTTACTAACAAAGAAAACCAAGGAACAATTCCAACCAGTTTCAACCAAAATAATGCAGGAACTTTTTGTATTTTTCCGGACCTGATCTCTAATGTGTTTTTTTCAGAATTTTTAGTGTAGAGAATAATGCTTAAAAGTCTGTCTTTTAGAGTGAAGGGAGGGCACTATTTATAGGCCTCTAAGGCCATATGCTCAAAAACAGAATTAGGGAATTATTCCCAGCCTGCAAAAGGCATCTTCTAACTAACTAGGACAGCTGGTTGTCCCTTATTGGCTCAGCATATTTGTGCTAACCAAATAGGGACAGCTGCCCCCTTTCTAGAGTCTTCCAAATAGGAAATATCTGGAAACCCTTATTATTATTTCCCAAATTAAACCCCTAAGTTTCCAATGGTTCAATTAACCCCTCCTAAGTTTCTAAGGATTTGCAAATCATGGCAAACAAGAACAAAGCAGGCAACATTGGAAAACAGAATCAAATAACATCAGAAATACAATTAAACCTTCAGACTAATCCTAAATTCATTTAAGAAGAACCAAATTAGCAATGAGACAGAAATAGAATAAATCAACCTAATACTCACACGAGCCCAAAACTAACAATGATGAACCATTATCTAAGAACTAACCCAATTGAACATACCAACATGCTAGGCCAAGGAATCAAACTGATTTCAAAATTGATTTAATCAGACCAGAGAATGTATTGACTTCAAAAAAAAAGAATCGTAACAACAAAATGAAAGCTAGACTACCACAATACACATACTGATTAAACTAATTAGACCAAAGAACATACTGATCGAACCCAGAATCATACATCAAAAGAAAATCTAAACTACCACAATAAACATACTAATTTCACAATTAACTAACTAGACGCGTACTAAACCAAATTAACAGGCCCTAAAAAATACTGACAAAGTATGCAAAATCAAGAAAGAAGAACGAAAACCTAACAACCCAGGATTATGGCTAACTAAACCTCTTCACTTTTCCAGTCAAAGAAAGAGAAAACAGAAAGTAGAAGAAAACAGAGTGATGCAAAAGAGAAGAAGTTAAAGGAGAAAAGAAAGAAAATAGAAAGTGGAAAAAAAGGATGGATATACCTACTGCATGAACGAACAGTGGCTCCGGCGGAACCCGGCCTTATTCAATTTAAATCAAAAATAGGTGTGAAACGGCTGTTCCCGCTGAGAACAGACGAGTAACACCCATTTCCGGCTGAAGTCGTCTTGGAGCTCACATTGAGGGTTTGCATGTCACCAGATTTGAAATTGGTGAGATTTTAGATGGATTCGAGGGGAATAATTTGGGGATATGGAAAGAAGAGAAGGTGAGGAGTGTTTGGTATGAGTTTGGGGCCATTTGGGCGATTTAGAGTTCTTAGGTTTCTGAGTTTAGATCCAAAATTGGAGGGATTTTAGAGGGATTCGAGGGAAACCGTTTTGGGAATCGGAAAGAGGAGAGGACGGGGATTATAGGGTGTAATTTTGGTGGTGTTTGGAGGTGGTCCTCCACCGTGGGCAATATCCGACGGCGGAGGGAGGCGGAGCCGGTGAGGGGGTGAGAGGGCAGCTAGGGTTTCGCTTCTAGATGAGGAGATGAAGAAGAAAGGAGGTCTCTAGGGTTTGACCGGGATTCAGGCACATTTATATAAAATAGACGCCCAGTTCAAAGCCGTTGGATCACACGAGATCAACGGCTGTGATGGGAAGAGTTGGAAATGGTACCGTTTGGTTGTAGTGGGGGCCTGGACCGGGTATTTTAGGTATTGGGCTCGGATTTTGGGGAGGGTTTAGGGTGTGTTTGGGACAGATTTGGGCAAAAAAGCTTGGGCTTCAGCTCTTTGGCCCAATTAAAACAAACCCCTCTTTGTCCAATTCTCTCTTATTTTCTTTTCTTTTATTTTTTCTTTTGTTTTCCCCTTTTTTTTTCTTTTTTTTTCAATTAAAACCTAAATTAAAATCCTAAACTAACCAATTTCCTAAAAATTATAAAAATTCCTTGATCCTAAAAAAAAAAAAAAAAAAAAAAAAAAAAAAACAAATGTAGAGGACTCTTCNAAAAAAAAAAAAAGAGAAAACTTCTATTCTAAAATTAAAATTAAAGATGCAACAATGGACCATTTTTGTAATTTTTACTTTTTAATAAAACAAATAATTAACTAATTAACATTTAAACTATAAAAATAAAACCTAAATGCAATGCATGGTATTATTGGCATTTCTCATGATTTTAATAGAAATTAAGCGTGCACAAAAATGCAAACAGTTAGTAAAATCCTACAAAAATCCTATAAAATGGCAAATAATTGGAAAACATCTATTTTTGGATTTTATAGGAGTAATTCATATAGGGCGAAAATCACGTGCTCACACTGCCTAGGCATCCCTTCTTTGCAAACGCGGAAGAACCCTCGAGTTCGCAAAGCACAAACTTAATCCAGCCCAAAATCCTCCATCGCAAACACGATGGCCTTATCGCGAACGCGAAGGTCACTCAGCTCGACCCTACGCGAACGCGGGACCAACATCGCGAACGCGTAGGCAAAAGGGCCTGGAGAATCAGGTGACCACTTTCTTTGTGCCTCCAGTTCCTTCGCGAACGCGAGACTCCACTCACGAACGCGAAGAAGGAAACCAGAACTGGAGACATCAGAAAAATCTACAACTTCTCACAAGTCCAAACAGATGTGTTAACCAACCGAAATCAACCTGATGCCCCCGGGACCTCAACCAAAATATACCTACAGGTCCTAAAGCATTATACGAACTTAGCCGAGCCCTCAAAACACATCAAACAACAACAAAAACACGAATCACCCTCCAATCCAAAGTTAATGAACTTTGTAACTTCAAACTTCTACAAACGATGTCGAAACCTATCAAACCACGTCCGATTGACCTCAAATTTTGCACAACAGTCACATTCGTTATTACGGACCTACTCCAACTTCCGGAATTGGGATCCAACCTCGATATCAAAAAGTCCACTCCCGGTCAAACTTCCAAAAAATTCAAATTTTGCCATTGCAAGCCTAATTCAGCTACAGACCTTCAATTCACAATCCAAACACGCTCCTAAGTTCAAAATCACCCAACGGAGCTAACGGAACCGATCAAACTTAAGCTTCCATTTTAGGGACTAAGTGTCCCAAAACACTCCGAAACCACGAACAAAACCTCCCGACAAGACAAATAAGTAGAAAAGGATACGAGGAAAGTAGTAAATAGGGGATCAGGGCTAATAATCTCAAAACGACCGGCCGGGTCATTACAATCAAGTATCCTTCCTTAATCCACTATAGTATCATTAATCAATATCAAGTATCACGTATACAATCCGTTGCAGCGCGCAACCTGATCCCACCATATCATCATTTATCAATATCAAGTATCCTGCCTTATTCCACTGTTTCAATTCATCATCTTTCAATTTTCATCGTAGCATGCAACCCGATCCCCAATTACTTTCAGATAACATAAATAATCCAATCTCAATTTACCACGATTTCTACATAAAAAAGTATGAGTGCAAGAAAATAAAGGACCATGTAATAATGATGCAACAAGTATTACAAAAAATAATAAGACAAGTAAAGCATGTAACAATTTAGGTGTGCAAGTAAAACAGTTAAGGCAAGTAGCAAATAAGCACGGAGTCATGGAAGGGACGAACAATTCAGTATAAGAATAATTAAATAACAAGTAACAAATTATGGCATTGAAAGCAATTAAAGCATGTAATAGTTAACACATGGAATACGATAATTCATGAAATAACAGGAAAACATGGAAAACAAATATATTGATGGCGTATATACACTCGTCACCTCGCATATACGCTATTTTCTCGCATAATCCACACAGCACATAGTTCGAAAATTTCTAATTCCCGCAAATCAAGGTTAGATCCAACACTTACCTCACTCCGCCATCAAATCAAAGTTCAACCCTGACCTTTCCTCTAAAATTCCCCTCCAAACCAATCGAATCTACCAAAATATAGTTCAAATAATTCAAAATAAGCTATAGAAACTACCCACAAGTGAAAAGATTCAAACATTAATGATTTTGGAAAAAATCAACAAAAGTAAACCCCCGGCTAGCTTGGTCAAAACCCGAGATTCAGACCAAAACCCATTTGTCCATTCACCCTTAAGTCCGATTATGTGATTAGTTTCGAAATCCAACCTCAATTTGAAGCCTAAATCTCAATTTCTCAAAATCCCCTATTTCTACCAAAATCTCTAATTTCTACCTTGAAAAAGCATAGATTAAAGGTTAGAAATCAAAAGGTGCTTATGGAAATGGAAGAAAACAAGTTAAAATCTACTAACCTATTAAGTTGGGATGAAATTTCTCTTCAATCACCTCTAGGCCGAGCTCAAACTTTGAAATGGTGAAAAATGAGTTAAATCCCGATTTTTAGAAGTTTCAAAGACTGGGTGTAAGGAGTTCATCACATTCGTGAGACGCCTGATGGGATTGCAAAGCATCACGACCTACTGGCCTTCACGTTTGCTACCACTTCTCCGCATTCACGTAGAAGAAAACCCACCCCGGCATAAGTTACCCTTCACGATCGTGAGAGTAGCTTCACGATCGCAAAGAACAAAGCACCAAATATAAGAAATAGTGAAAAACCAGCAACCTTCTAAGTCCAAAATTAATCTGTAGCCTATCCAAAGCTCACCCCAGCCCCTCGACCTCCAAACTGAACATGCACACAAGTATAATAACATCATACGAACTCGCTCGCACAATCAAAACACCAAAATAACACCTAGAACGACGAATCAGACATCAAAATATATGAAATTTTTAATAAAACTTAAGAACTTTCAAGTTTATGACCAAGCATCTAAATCATGTCAAATAAACTCCATTTTGAACAAAATTTTGCAGACAATTCAATAATAGTAAAATGAAGCTATAACAAGTCTTGGAACCAAAATCTGAACCCGGTAGTCATAAAGTCAACCTACGGTCAAACTTCAAAATTCTTTAAACCTTCAAATTACTAGTTTTCAACAAATCACATTAAATCAAGCTAGAGACTTCTGAATTTGATTCCCTGCATACGTCCAAGTCCCAAATCACGCTACGACCCACTGGGACCATCAAAATATTGATCCGGGTCCATTTACACAATATTTTGACCATAGTCAACTCAAATTATTTTGAAGGCAAATATTCACATTTTTTTTCAATTTTTTCACATAATGGCTTTCCGGAACAAGACATGGACTGCACAACAAATCGAGGAATGCTAATCGAGGTCTTGGAACACAAAAATAAAGGTTAAAAATCAGGATGACCTATCGGCTCATAAAATTTTCCACCTCTAAAACAAACGTTTGTCCATGAATAGATAGAGATAGGTACCTGGACTGGTGAAAAGGTATGGGTATCTACTCCGCATGTCGGACTCGGACTCCCACGTGGCTGTCTCGATTGAGTGACCTCTACACTGCACTCTCACAGAAGGATAACTCTTAGAACTCAACTTCCAGACCTACCATTCTAGATAGGCCACCGACTCCTCCTCGTAAGTCAAATCCTTGTCCAATTAGACTGAGCTAAAATCTAGTACATGGGATGGATTACTGTGATACTTTCGGAGCATGGAGACATGGAACACCGGGGTGAACTGCTGCTAAGCTAGGTGATACTGCGAACTTGTAGGCCACCTCACCTACCCTCTCAAGAATCTCAAAAGGTTCGATATACCTAGGGCTCAACTTGCCCTTGTTTCTGAACCTCATCACACCCATCATGGGTGAAACCCAGAGCAAAACCCTCTCTTCAACCATGAATGCAACATCACAAACTTTATGATCAGCATAACTCTTCTTCCTAGACTGAGCTGTGCGAAGTCAATAATGAATCATTTTGACCTTTTCCAAGGCATCCTAAACCAAATCGGCACCTAACAACCAAGCCTCTCCCGGCTCAAACCAACCAACTAGCAAATAACACCGCCTCTCGTATAATGCCTCATATGGAGCCATCTGAATACTCGATTAGTAGCTATTGTTATAGTGCTCTGATACCAACTTGTCATGACCTGGAATCCCAACCTCGGGTTGTGATGGCGCCTAACATCTACTTGCTAGGCAAGCCGACATGAAACAGAAAAATTAACTGATTCTAACAGTTTATAACAAGATATTAACAATGACAACGATAAGTCTGGAGTATAGTAAAATAACACTAAACGACGAAGTCTAAACATAGCCTAAAAGTTGGTGTCACGAGTATATGAACATCTAGAGTGCTACAAACAGGTTCTGAATAAAATACATTGTTTTGAAGCTTAGAAAAACACTAAAGATAGGAGTAAAGGGGACTTCAGGGCTACGAACCCTGTGCAGCTATAATTCAAGTCTCCGTCAGTGATTGGGTCCAAGCAAAAGCTACTAAATGTCGCTAGGACCAACTCTGGTATCTGCACAAGAAGTGCAGAGTGTAATATGAGTACAACCGATCCCATGTACTTTGTAAGTGTCGAGCCTAACCTCGATGAAGTAGTGACGAGGATAAATCGGGCCACCTATAATAACCTGTATGCAGTAATAATAATAATTATAATTATAATAATAATAATAATAATAATAATAATAATAATAATAATAATAATAATAATAATAATAATAATAACAGGAAATGAAATGCAGGAAATGGAAGTAAAACAATTAATGTGTGAAAATAAATTCATACCTCAGTATCAGAAAGCCCATAAAAACAAGTCCCATAATCTCATATGAAAATACTGAAACGAACGCAACAATAAGTACAACACACACTATCTGTAGCGGCGCTTTACCCGATCCCACCGTAATATCCTTTAACAATATCTAGTATCACGTTTAAAATTCATTGCGGCACGCAACCCGATCACACCACATCATCAGTTATCAATATCAAGCATCCTCCATTATTCCACCATAGTATCATTAATCAATATCAAGTATCACGTATACAATTCGTTGTGGCACGCAACACGATCCCATCATATAATTATTTATTGATATCAAGTCCTCCCTTATTCCACCATTTCAATTCATCATCTTTCAATTTCCGTTGCGGTGTGCAACTCGATCCCCAATCACTTTCAGATAACATAAAGAATCCAACAACTCAATTTATCAAGATTTCAATATCAAAGAATATGAGTGCAAGGCAATAAAAAGCCGTGTAATAATCAAAGGATGCAACAAGTATTACAAAAATAATAGGACAAGTAAAGCATGCGACAATTAAAGTATACAAGTAGAACAGTTAAGGCAAGTAGCAAATAAGCATGGAGACATGGGACGAACAATTCAATACAAGATAATTAACTGATAAATAACAAATTACGGCATAGAAAGAAGTTAAAGCATGTAACAATTGAGGCATGGAATAAGATAGTTCATGAAATAACGAGAAAACATCGAAAACAAATATTTTGACGGCGTATATACCCTCGCCACCTCACATATACGCCGATTTCTCACATAATCCACAAAACACATAATTCGAAAATTCCTAATTCCATCAAGTCAAGGTTAGATCCAATACTTACCTCGCTCCGCAATCAAATTATAGCTCTACCGGGGCCTTTTCTCTAAAATTTGCCTCTAAACCAATCGAATCTACCCAAATAGAGTTCAAACAATTCAAAAAAAGCTTTAGAAACTACCCACGAGTGAAAAGATTCAATCTTTAATGATTTTGGAAAAAGTCAAAAAAAAGTCAACCCCGGCTCGCTTGGCCAAAACTCGAAATTTGGATCAAAGCCCAATTACCCATTCAACCCGAGCCCGATTACGTGATTTGTTTCTAAATCCAACCTCAATTTGTGGTCTAAATCTCAATTTCTCAAAATCCACAATTTCTAACTAAAGCCCTAATTTCTGCCATAATATAGCATAGATAAAAGGTTAAAAATCAATGGGTATTTATGAAAATGAAAGAAAACAAGTTATAATCTACTAACCTATGAGGTTATGGATGAAATTTCTCTTTAATATTTCCACTAGGCTGAGCTAAAATTTGGAAATGATGAAAAAATGGGTTATATCTCGACTTTTAGAAGTTTTAAAGACTGGGCGTCAGGTGTTCATCAAGTTCGCAAGACACTTGACGCGATTGTGAAGCATTACGGCCTACTAGACATCGCGTTCCCGAGTAGTTGTACGCGTTTGGGATGGCCTGTCCCACCCTGGCCTTAGCATTCATGATCCAAGACTCGAGTTCGCATAGAACAACTGACAAACTCCCTTTCCAGGCCCCTTAACCTTCGTGTTCGCAAGATGCTGGCCGCGTACGCGAGGTAAACGTCCTTATGCTTCGAGTTCGCAGGCACTTCTATGCATTCGCGGTAGGAGAAAACTCACCCCAACCCAAGTTACCCTTCGCGATCGCGAAGAACAAAGCACCAGATATCAGAAACAATGAAAAACCAACAACCTTCTAAGTCCAAAATCAATCCGTAGTCTATCCGAAACACACCCAAGCCACTCGGGCTTCAAACTAAATATGCACACAAGTGTAATAAAATCATGCGAACTTGTTTGCATGATCAAAACACCAAAATAACACCTGGAACTACGAATCCGACTTCAAAATGTATGAAAGTTTCAATAAAACTTAAGAACTTTCAAATTTATGACCGAGAGTCCGAATCATGTCAAATAAACTTCGTTTTGAACCAAATTTTGCGGACAATTCAACAACAGTAAAATGAACCTTAAACAAGTCCCAAAACCAAATCTGAACCCTGTAGCTATAAAGTCAAGCTACGGTCTAACTTCAAAGTTCTTTAAATTTTCAAATTACTAGTATCCAACAAATCTCGTTAAATTAAGTTAGGGACTTCCTAATTCAATTCTGGGCATACGACCAAGTCCCAAATCAAGATACGGACCTACCAGGACCGTCAAAATACTGATCTGTGTCCATTTATACAAAAAATGTTGACCGTAGTCAGCTCAAATCATTTTAATGGAAAAAATTCACATTTTTTTCAATTTTTACGCATAAAGACTTTTATGAACAAGACATGGACTGCACATACAAATCGAGGAATGCTAAACTGAGCTAATTGAGGTCCCAAAATACGAAAATAAAGGGTAAAACTCAAAATGGCCTTTCGAGTCATCACATAGTTAGTCTTATCTAATATCGTGGTTATACATTATCTCTCTCATTGTTGAGTTATTTGGTGTTGAAGTTGTGAAAGCCATTAACACGTTGAGGTGAAATTGTTTATTGTTGAGACATCTTTCTTGTTGAGCATTCTACATTCATTGTTGTTATTGATATTCTTGTAGATGTTGTGGTGGAGCCATATGCTATTGTTGTGGAAACATTAATATTGTTGATTATTGGTAAGTTGTGATATATAGGCACTTGTGGTGCGAGTTACTTTTGTAATGTGTTATTGACGCGCATGCGGCTGTATAACGCTTGGGATTAATGTGCATGCGGCGGTAAGGTGGGAACTTATATACGTGTTGCTTGTAGGGGAACTACGAGAAGCCACGCGGAGTCATAAGGTGGGCTAAAGTGCATGTAGCTGTTTCGCGAAAACAATTTTCAAAACGTATTTAAATGTAAGGTTCGCGCGGCGGTATAAGAAAAGAGTGTGATTGAAATAGGGAAATGAGAATACGAGGCGCTACCTCGGTTGTGATTCTTATTTTACACGTGGCGTACCTCGTTGTGGTTCTTGTTGTTTATCTCTTGTTGCAAAAAGTTTTGGTGGGAACGTTTCTTGTTGTTTTGCTCTTCCTTGTTCTAGTAGTTGATGTCCGTATATGATCAATGTAGTTCTCTTTAGTTGCTTATTTTATGATATTTCCATGTTTATTACAGGTATTAGTTCATGATAATATCTTGTTTCGTATAAGTTATTTCTCCACTTCCGATTTTTATTCATTCTTATGCTTTCATTCTATTTATTTATATCCAAGTAGGTGTCTTGACCTAGCCTAGTCACTACTCTACCGAGGTTAGGCTTGATGCTTACTGGGTACCATTATGGTGTACTCATACTATTCTTTTGCACCTTTTTGTACAGATCCAGGTACGTCCGCTCGTGCCGGTCGTTAGTGATCATCTGTTAGATGCTTATGGAGACTTCAAGGTATGTCTGCTCGGCGTCCGCAGGTCTCGAAGTCACCTTCCTTTATTCTTATTTCCTGTTGTATTTTCTTTTAGACAGTGATATAGTAGTTATTATTGTTTTACTCTGTAGAGCTTATGTCTCAGTTCCACCGATCTTGGGGAGTGTACTATTATTGATCCTGTTTTCGGAAGTTTATATCTGTTATTTAGCCTTGTTTTAGTATTTTGTTAATTATTTTCATCAAAACATTATTAACTATTTGGTTTACCTAGTCGTATGGACCAGGTGCCATCACGACATCCTACAAAGCGAAATTGGGGTCGTGACACATGCCAAATAAACCTAGGGACCTCTGAATTCAATTATGGGCATACGCCAAAGTCTAAGATCACTATACGAACCTATCAGAAACATCAAAACACCATTTTGGGGTTGTTTTCACAAAAGTCAAACCTCGATCAACACTTCCAACTTAAGCTTCTAAAATGAGGATCACTCATCCAGATCAATCCCAAAACATCTAAAAATTGAATCCGACCATACACGCAAGTCATAATACATAATATGAAGTCAGTCAAGACCTCGAACCACTGAACAGAATGCTAAAGCTCAAAACGCCGGCCGAGTCGTTACACCTAAGGCTAAAAGGAAATATTGTAGCCATAAGATTGCCCTACTCAACCATACAGTACATAACCATGTAAGCACGAATATCACTTTGTGTAGAAAACTATGATATTGAAATTTGATGATAATAATGTACCTGAGCCTCGAATAGGTATGAGTATGCTTCTTTCATACCGGGACCTCCTTGTAAGATAGAGTATTATCAACGTCGATCTCTTGTATGTTAATAGTGTGACTCGGGTAATAAAAACACTACTTCAGTATTGATATATAAAATATTTGTTGCACTGATAACAACTCTAGTAATAGCGCAAGTCAATACGCCACGGGTCCAACCCTTTCAAGAATCGGATAAGGCCCAATATATCTATTTTTAGGTTTCCATTTTCTACCAAAATGGATGATGCCCTTCATGGGTGAGACTCTCAAATACATAAATCATCATCTTTAAATTTGAGGTCACGACGCCTTACATCAATGTATGGTTTCTGGAAGCTCTGAGTTTTTTTCAGTCTTTCTGAATAATGTTCACTTTCTTCGATGCATCTTAAACTATCTCTGACCCTATAAGTTGCGTCTCACCAACTTCAAGCCATCCTACTGGTGAACGACAATGTCTCACATATAGAGCCCCAAACGGATCCATATGAACGCTTGCAAATGATCATTTCATTTTCCCTTAAAATTCAGCATACAAGCTCGTAACATATCTTCCAATGTCTGAATCATTCGCTCTACCTACCCGTCCATCTACTAATGTGAAGTTTTGGTTAAGTCAACTCTGTTACATAAGCCTTGAAACATCTTACTAGAACTTGAGTGCACTGTGTATTTTGATGCATGAGCTTCCTCAATAATTGCTCTTCATAGGTTCTCTACATCGTTAAATTACTTGGTTTTCACTTGCACTTTCAAGCTTGACTTGGAAACCATACCAGACATCGATTTCCACCATTTTCTTATCAATATGGAACCCCTGACTAGCTATCTGTTGGGTTTCCCTTACTATGAGATATTCCACCACTGACAACCTAGCCCAACTCCCATAGATCTTCTGCTTGTCGCATCAATGATTATATTGGTCTTTCCTGGATGGTAAAGGACATTAGAATCATAATCCTTGAGCAACTCCAACCGCATTCTCTATATTAGGTTCAACTTCCTCTATTTAAAAATATGTTGCAGTCTTTTATCACCTTCTCTATCTTAGGTTCAACTTCCTCTATTTAACAATATGTTGCAGTATCTTATGATTCGCATAGATATTACATTGCAGTCCATAGAGATGATGACGCCATATATTAATGCAAAAATCGCTATCGCCAATTCAAGATCGTGAGTTGTATAATTTTATCTCGTGGTTATATAGTTACCTCAAAACATATGCAATAACATTATCATCTTTTATGAGTACACACCCTAATGCCACTTTAAAGGAATCACAATAGACTGCAAATCTACCCGTGCGTTGCAGGGGATCACATGGTTATTAAAGTGAATTATGCTCATTATGTACTTGTTGTATATAAGAATGAGTTTAGACAAAAGATGATAAAAATAGGATGATTCGGTGCAAAAAGAAACAAAATCTAGGAGAGTGCCATTGGGGAGTGCGTTGCGCGAACCAAAAGCATGCCATAGGAGTTGGCCTTGACCAAAACAATAATGTATGGGCCATAGATGAGAAGTGCTGCACAAAAATGTCACAATCCAAAATTCAACTAGTCGTGATGGAACTTAACGCAATCCGCTAGGTAAGCCAATTACCCATAAACACAATCCAAATAAGACTAACAGGAAATAAATGATGAAACAACTGAAATCTTATAACAACCCAAGGACTGGTAGTACAAGTCATGAGCTTCTATAACTTAGAGTTACAAAACTGATAGGGAAATGATACAACATTTGTTTGAAAATTACATAAACATAATCTCAAATCTTGAACTACCAAAAATAAGTGGTAGTGGTAACTAGAACGCATGTACATCTTAAATACCAGATTCCGCCATTCATATCAACATCAACTCCAAGATCTGCACACAAGGTGAAAAAGTGTAGTATGAGTACTACCGATCCAATGTACTCAATAAGTAACAAACCTAACCATAGGTTGAAAGCAGTGAGGAGCTCGAAAACAGTCAGAGTCAAACACCAATAGCCAATAATAACTCGTAATAATATAATGAAGGCAGTAAATCTAATAATTCAAAAGATATTATACTCAGCTTGTTCGTAGCTACGGAAAAGCAGACATGCTTTCCAGGTATAACAGTAAAGTCTAAATATTTCACCAGACTCACCAAAATATGAAAATATCAGAAAATTGTTATTTTTTCCAAACTTTCAACAATAGATAAGACATTTCATTACCAGATAGAATGAGGAAAGTACATCTCTATGCCTACATGTCAATATGCATGTCAAGTCATCAATTATCATATACCGTACAGCATGAGGAATATACATCTCTATGCCTACATGTCAAATCATGAATGTCAAAATACCATCTAGCATGAGGAAAAATGCATATCTATGCCTACATGCCCAGTATGCATGTCAAGTGAATGATTTCATGAAGATATTCCCAGGTACTCTCACCCTCAAACATACTCAAGTTGTCTGTCTCAAATGCGCACCTCGTCACACAATCACTTAGCACTAAAGAATGTGAATATATATCATTGTGCCTGCACTCAGTGCTGGTATGTCAGACTCTGGAGGGGTGGATCCTGCCCAAGCGCTAATCAAGAGCCTACAAGGCCTGCTATGGCATGCAGCCCGATCCACAATAATAATAAGCCAATAAGGTATGTTTTATCGTGCAGCCCGATCCATAATAGTATAATATTAATAATTGTAATAAAGCCAATATGGCCTGCTGCGGCGTGCAACCCGATTCACAATAACACTCTTAACACGGCTCTAAGGCCCATCTCAGTCATTAACCTCTCAAGTCTCAAGGGCTCACAATCTCATACCACTCAGCCCAACAACTTCACATGTGCTAACGCAATGATAACATGCAATGTAACGATGAATTATGAATAGAGACTGAGATATGATATGAAAATGATGAATCATGACTGAGTGTATAACTACAGTTAAATCTGATAACCAACAACAAAAGAAATAGTCTCATCAAGTCTCAAATAAGTAGCCACATAGCCTAAATATGATTTCTAGCATGAATACTAGCTCAGTTAGTCTAACAAGTAGGAAAAACACAGATACAATAAGACATGATAGCAACATAGTCCGAAAGTCAACCCGGATCATGATTTCCCCAGTGCACGCCCACACGCCCGTCGCCTAGAATGTTCGCCACCCCAACACTTCACAAATAACATGGTTCCTAGGGATAATTACCCTCAATTCTATGTTTAGAAATGTTACTTACCTCGAACAAGCTAAATCAAATACCGGGCAACACAAACTACTCTATAAACGCCATCCCACGCATACCTCTGAACAGCTCGAAACTAGCCAAAATCAACTCAAAAACATAAAATAATGCCATAGGAGATAAACTCAATCGATAAAGGTCGAATCTTTAATCAAAAACTCTAAGTCAACCAAAAAGTCAAACCCGGGCTCGCACTTGACAAAAGTCACAAAATCCGACGACCAATTCAATTACGAGTCCAACCATACTAATTTCACTCAAATCTAACTCCGAATCAATATTCAAAACTCAAAAATTTACTTTAGGAATGTTTAGGAAAAAGCCCTTAATTTTTTTTAAAAATTCATAATCCAAAGGCAAAAATCGGAGATAGATTCATGATATATAATCAAAACCGAGTAACAACAACCCGCCCCAAAACATATTGTGAAGATCCTCTCCAAAATCGCCCAAATCCGAGCTCCCAAACAATGTGAGAAAAAGTTACTAAATTTCGGAACAAGTGAACTAATGCAGTAGCTGTTATAGCTCAAATTAGATCTTAGATGACCCCGAAGCTCATGTTTGATAAGCCCAACATAATCCTTGCGAGATTGTTCCAAAGATAGCCTTTTGAAAACTCAATTTGGCGTTAAATGAGGGAGATATCATGTTTTGGTATTTTAAAGGAAGTCTGAAAATTTAAGGGACAAAAATGATATTTTCGTAATTATTTTACACTAGAAAACCAGCAACAAAAGAATTTTTGTTTCAGCATCCAAAACTCATTTGGAACATCTCGGACAGTAACATTATATGCATTTCAATCATAAAACACGCTACAAACCTGCTCGCGCACTCAAAACACTGAAAAGAGATAATCTTGATCTGATATTGACTGTGGTAAAATTCCAAATCGTTAACTTAACTAGTTTCTCAACCAATAATGCAAAACATAGCCAAGCCCCCCGTAACCCCATCCAATCATACCATCAAGTACAAATTTATTATCCAAACTTATCCTAAGCCTCAAAACATCCACGGGAACATAATGACAAAGAATCGAGGCTCAAACGAAATAGAATTTCTCTTATGTTAATAAATCTTCATTCTTTCAAAAGAGTGTCTGAATCACACTAAAACACATCGGATTACTTCCATATAAGTACACAAGTTCAATACAATTATATAGACCTATCCAAAGTCTCGAAACATCAATTTGAGTCCAATGACATCAAAGTCAACTCTTGGTAAAATTTATGAACTCTTAAGTTCTTCAAATTGTAAACTTTCCACAAATATGTGTCGAATCCTTCTAGGAACATACCCTACAAAACCAAATCTGAACATACGCACAAGTCCAAAATCATCATACGAACCTATCGGAACCATAAAACTGCATTACGAGTCGGTTTATCCAAATCATTATCCAAAAGTCAAACCTTGGTCAACTCTTCCAAAGCTTTCAAATCGAGAGTCATTCTTCTAAATCAATCCCGAATCATTCGAAAATTAAAACCAACCATACAAGCAAGTCATAATACATCATATGAAGATACTTAAAATCCCAAACCACCGAACATAATACTAAAGCTCAAAATGACCGATGGGGTCATTACATCCCCCCTCCCCCCACTTAAACATACGTTCGTCCTCGAAAGTGCCAAGAGTCGCCCAAAGCCACCAAATCACTGCGTAAACTCACTGTACACACACTCGTGGGTGATACCACGTCACCCAAATCCATATAAGTCTGACCACACATAACCGAAGATCTTCACTTCTTAGTCCAGAAACCATAGGATCAAATCCCCAATCTTCAGAATCCATTGCATGACCCGATTCTCATATCTATACACTATATAAGTCTGAACAGGCTGAATCAAGCCATAACCACAACCCAAAGGGTAATCACATGATATACCACATAGCTAAGATACTCAAAGCAATAAATCCCCACCACTACTATTTCTAAAAATCCGGTACAGATAACAAACCTCATATAGAATAAAACCTTTTCTAAACCTTAGCACACTGGCGATGATGATAGGAACATACAGAAACTCATAACCACCCATCAGATCAACAAGTCGTGGAGGTCTCTCGCCCGACAATGACAATAGCTAAATTCTAAGCTGATTAGTGACATTATTCTTCCAACCTAGTGTAATCAAATACAATAGCACCCATACTAGGTCCAATGACCTTATCTCGTCAAATACAATCTGCTCCACTGACATGCTACACCAATACAACCCAAGGCCACAAATCGTGCAATTCGGCACGCATAAGCAACAACTCAAATGTACCCAAAAGTGAAAAAATAACTCAAATGAGAGAATCATTCTGCAAGCTCAACAGATACAACCACAAGCACAATGCTATGAACCCACACACAAGGAGAACCAAAATGTTCGAAATCATCACAAAGGCTCATATCCTAATATAACTCCGCCGCAGTGCGTGACCCAATCCAAACACCAGTACACATTAAATACCTCGATCTATAATGCTCAAAATCAATAACAATACGCAAATCAATCAACAAACACATGAAGTGCATGACCATAGACATGAAGAAACGGATAGCACCATATACCACAAACAGGATAGACCATAACCATGGCGCAATCAACCATTCAGTACCCCAAGAACCATCTCGCTCAAATTTCACCGCACAGCCCAAACAGAACACATCATGTGTGTAAATGGCCAATAATCTCACAACCCATTGCAGCATCGAAGAGCAATACATGGAATCCAACAGACACGAATAAGATCAACTCTGACAGATTACACTTCCTTCACCATAGTTGTGCTGAGTAAATAAAATTCGACCTGGTTTAGAACACACATCCTCATCAGACCTACCAATGGGCCCCCAAACTAGTTCTGGTCATCCACAAATAGATAAATAATCCTTCAATAGTCCACAATAACCTGACCATAACACATACCATTTGTTGTCTAACTCTGGCCACATATTCATAGTCCACAACCAAGGGACAGTCCACAACTAAGTCTCCCACTCTCTGAATCACAAGAATACAAAAGAATCACCATATCTGATCCCATATCCACCACTCAAATGACTAACTCATCTCTCGTACCCGATCATCCCATGATAAATACTTCCATAATTCTTCCATTAGGCATAGAAAAATCTGAACATCTATAAATGATCAACCAGGTGAGTACCGCAATACCAATGAAGCATCTGTAAGTCAAAACACAATGCGCCTTCTAAAATGCGTACCATTCTCAAGTAATACCAATTAGAACTAGCACTCATCTAAACATCTGAGACCGCATTCATCTAAACATCTAAGACCATCCATGCTGTCTAAATTTCATGAACTTCCCTTCAAAACTGAACTGCAACCTTGTACATGTAAACCTCAATCCCACGCATCATAGCGTATCTATCATGTCATCATATGAAAACCACGAGAATCTCATTAATAACTCTTAATCACAAGCAGGATACATACACCATCAGCCATATGCCTTCAACTTGATCCCATCCAAGAGAAAATCACAACACGCAACACATCCCTATAATGGTAGAAGATACCCATCTCAAGAAGTGGTAGAAATCATCAAGATCTCTTCGTAAACCATTAGCACAAGACCAAGCCATCATAACCAAATCCTCTACCTCAACCAAGTCAGGTAGGTCACCAGACTCAAAAGTATTGCCACAAAACACCAGCATAGCTTTACCACATCATAATAATCAAATGAACCGATCATATCCATTACCATGCCGATACAACCACTACCAAGTTATCCTATTTCTTCGAGTTCATTCCGAATTTCTGTCAAGTTAACACTTCTTCCTGCCATAACACCATGATCCTTACCGAAAACTCACCGTAAGAGACCCTAGCATGAAACAACATCGTCCTAAAGCCCTTAAGCCACCGTATTCCTTTTTAAGTACTGAAAATACCGCATCCGAGATACTCACTGTAAAGTTACCTTATGCGAATCTGAAGACATTTTCTTAGTCTCTTAGATATTGAAATATAGAATCCATAATGATATAGAAACATCGCAGGTACCGACACTATCCAATGAAAACCTCAGATCTTAGTCACATACAAATACGAAAAATTCTCAATTTGAATTTTGAACCTTTTAGAATCTTCTAGAGAGTCATCCACCCTATTCAAATCTCAAATGCATCCCCCAACGAGTGGGACGACCTGTGCTCCATTAGCACACTAAATCCCCATGAAGTAATGCACACCTAGGCAACCGAGTGAATCCTTTTTCTTTGTACATTACATCTATCACGGGCAGCAAACCTACACCATTCCAATACTTCCATATATCCAAAAGGTGTATTACTTCATGCATCCAGAAAATTCCTTACCCGAGTGTAACTACCCGATTGGTCGTATGCCCGAAAGTTATTTTGGAAGTCGGTAGGTTCATTTATGTTGATTTGCCAAAATTTAACTATTTAAAGTTGAAAAGTTTGACTGTAGGTTAACTTTTAGCTATCAGGCATGTAATTTGAGTTTGGGACTCGGAATACGTCTGTCATAATATTTAGAACTTGTCTGCAAAATTTGGTGTTGTTTGGAGTCAATTTGATAGGATTCAGACATTTAGTTGTAATTCTAGAAGTTCTCGAAAAAATTCTTGAATTCCATCAATTTAATAGTTCTATTCATAGTTTGGATGTTATTTTTGTGTTTTGATTCCGCGAGAAAGTTCGTATAATATTTTTAAACTTGTATGGATGTTTGGTTTGGAGGCCCGAGGGCTCGGATGAGTTTCAAACATGTTTCGGAGTGGTTTGGACTGATATTGTAGAAAACTGATGTCTGGTGCTCTGCTGTAGCAAATGCAAACACCAAGTTTGCATTTGCGAAGGCGACAGTGGGGGCTTTGATGTCGCAATTGCGACTCCCCCTTTGCAATTGCGAAGATTGTTGGAGTTCACCTTGGTTTGCATTTGCAAACTACTGTTCGCTTATGCAAAGCTTACCATATAGCAATTTCGAAGGCTTTATCGCAATTGTAATGTATGCTGAGTATCTCAGGGTTCGCAAATGTGAGACCCGGTCCATAATTGCGAGGGTTCACAAATGCGAACCCTATGTCGCAAGTGCTACATCTGCAACTGGTTAAAAGGCTGGGAGAAGAGATTTTTGAACTCATTCG
Organism: Nicotiana attenuata; assembly: GCF_001879085.1. Lineage (NCBI taxonomy): Eukaryota > Viridiplantae > Streptophyta > Magnoliopsida > Solanales > Solanaceae > Nicotiana > Nicotiana attenuata. The sequence goes on along the minus strand of NC_031994.1, from coordinate 20,960,394 downwards.
CATATTCTTAAACCCTAGACTCGGTACGAGGCAATTTGGAGAGGGGAGTTTCACCTAAAAACCTTTTGTTATGTGATATTAATCTATTGCTAATCATCTTCCATCAATATATGTTGGATTTTAACATCAAAATCATGTGAATCAAAGTTATAATTTGTGAAACTTGGTCAACTTTTTGAAAAATCAGAAATTGATTTTTGAGAGTCGATTGGGACTCGAATTTTGGGAGTAATCACATATATAAACTCGCGGGGTCATGGGTAGACGGAATCTACCATTGGACCCGTGTTTTGACCGGGCGGCCCCGGGTAGAATTTTATTGACTTTTTGGGAATGGGGTAAAGATCAAAGCTTTATTTATTTAGTTATTTTCTCTTGCATTGGCTGATTATATTGAGTTAATTTTGGGTAGATTTGAGCGGCGTGGAGGTGAGTTTTAAGGGAAAAGCAATTTTCAAGGGTTGAGTTGGCCTAGTCGAGGTAAGTGTCTTGCCTAACTTCGTGTGGGGGAACTACCCCTTAGGAATTGGTATTGATTATGTCTTTTATGCTAGGTAAAAGTCGTGTACGCAAGGTGATGAATGTGTACGCGGGTTGTACATGGTATATGACCGGTTTAAGCTACGTAGACTATTTCCATACTTTAATTGAAATATCATATCATGTTCAAAATTCTTATAGTCAATTTATCCTTAATTGTGTTAGACTATCCTTACATGCCTTACTTGACTTTCTTAGTACTTGTTCGACATCCTACTTGCTAAATTGATCCAGTTCTTTAGTGTAACTTGTTGCCTCTTTTATTGTTACATGTTATCTCTTCAATGTTAATTATCGAATCCAGTTCGTGTTATCTCTTTCCTTAATAATATTTGTTAGTTGAAGTTATTGTTCATCCTATCCCTTTCCTTGTTGATTTCCATTATTTGAGACTCATTGATAAATGTTATCTCTTTTCTTGTGAGTTAGTCTTATCTAATATCGTGGTTATACATTATTTCTCTCATTGTTGAGCTATTTGGTGTTGAAGTTGTGAAAGTCGTGAACACGTTAAGGGATGTTGGTTATTATTGAAACATCTATCTTATTGAGCATTTTACATTCATTGTTGTTGTTGATATTCTTGTATATGTTGTGGAGGAGCCATCGGCTATCGTTGTGGAAAAATTGATATTATTATTTTTGTTGACAATTTGTGATATATGGGCACTTGTGGTGCGAATTATTATTGTGATATGATATTCACACGCATGCGTATAAGGCTTGAAGTTAATGTGCATGTGGCCGTATAAGGTGGGACTTATGTGCGTGTTGCTTATAGAGGAACTACATGAAGCCACGCGACGTCATAAGGTGGGCTAAAGTGCGTGTAGCTATCTCAGGAAAACTATTTTCGAAACCTATTTTAAATGTAAGGCTCACATGGCGGTATAAGAAAAGATTGTGATTGAAATTGAGAAATGGAATACGAGGCAATACCTCGGTTGTGATTCTTGAATATACGAGGTGGTACCTCGATTTTGATTTAGATTATACGCGAGGCGACACCTCATTGTGATTCTTGCTGTTTATTTCATGTTGCAAAATGTTTTGGTCAGAATATTTCTTATTGTTTTATTCTTTATGTTCTAGCAGTTATTGTCTGTACATGATCATTGTAACCCCTTTAGTTGCTTCTTTAATGTTACTTCTATTGTTGATTTCCGGTACTAGTTTGTGATATTATCTTATTTCATATTAGTTGTTTCTTCACTTTCTATTACATATTCGTAATACATTTTCATATTGTTTATTTATAACCTAGTAGGTGTCTTGACCTGGCCTCGTCACTACTCTACTAAGGTTAGGCTTGATACTTACTAGGTACCATTGTGGTGTACTCATACTACGCTTCTGCACATTTTGTGCAGATTTAGGTACGTGTGCTCATGCCGGTTGTTAGCGATCATTGTAGCAGCGTTATAGAGACTTCAAGGTAGGACTGCCCAGCGTCCGCAGGCCACGGAGTAACCTTTCTTGCTTTTACTACTGTTGTACTTCTTTCCCTTCAGACAGTGATGTATTAGATATTCTAGATTTACTCTATTGAGATGATGACTCAGTTCCACCGGTTTTGGGGTGTGTATTGTGAGATTCAATTATCGAAGGTTTTTATCAGTTATTCAGTAGTTTTCATAAACTTGTTAATTATATCTATTCAATTTTTTATTAATTGTTAGGCTTACTTAGTCGTAGAGACTAGGTGCCATCACGACATCCTATCGAGGAAAATTGGGGTCGTGATAAGTTGGTATCAGAGCTCTAGCTTCATAGGTGTTACGAGTCATAAGCAAGTTTAGTACAGTCTTGCGGATCGGTACAGAGATGTATGTACTTATCTTCGAGAAGCTACGGACTGTTAGGAAAACTTCACTTCTTCGATTCTTTATCGTGGGAAATGGTTGACTTCAAAAAATGAATCTTTGAATTTCTATTCTCTGATAGATGGTAAGGACACGCACAGCTGGATCCGATGATAAGACACTCGCGCCCCCAGCTCGAGCCGCGAGAGGATGGGCCGGGGCAGAGACCAAGGACGGGAACATGGTGCAGCTAAAGCACCTTCCCGAACTGCGATAGAGGAGCCACCAGTAGCTCCAGTTAGGGGACAGGCACCCAAGTTGCCTATTGCCACCCCTACACTTTAGGAGACCCTCGCAAAGTTCTTGAGCATGTTCCACACCTTAACTCACGCGGGGTGATTCCACTTGCACTGGCCAAATCTCAGGCTTGGGGAGGATCCCAGACTCCCGCGGCCTGTACCCAAAGCAACGGGTACAGGTTGATCAGGTCCCAGAGGTTATACTGGTAAAACTTGTTGCTCTAGGTCACCCCGTTGTTAGGACTGCAGCATCTGAGGAGGAACATCTTAAGCGTGAGAAGTTCAAGAAGTATCACCCTCCTACTTTCAGTGGTTGGCTTCAGAAGATGTATAGAGTTTTCTTGAGGAGTGCCATCGTATTCTCCATACTATGGACATTGTGGAAACAAGCGGGGTTGCTTTCACTACTTTCTATCTGTGCGAAGCGCCATATCAGTGGTAGTGAGTGTGCAAGGAGGGTAGTGCAGCCGAGGCGGCTTAATTAACATAGACTCGGTTTCCAGAGCTATTCTTAGGGGAGTTTATTACCAGACCCTTCGGGATGCATGGCGTGTAGTGTTTGAGCAGCTGTACTGGGGGTACTATGACAGTGTTGAGTATGCTGTCCAATTCAGTGATCTGTCCAGACATGCACCTACTTTGGTTGCTATAGTCAGGGAGCGAGTCCGTCGATTTATAGAGGGGCTCAACTATGGTATTGGATTCAGTATGGCTAGAGAGCTTGAGATGGATACTCCACATCAGTAGGTGGTTGAGATTTCACAGAGGTATCGGCTATAAGGGGCCATGAGAGAGATGATAGGGAGGTCAAGAGGCCTCGTGGTACGAGAGGATTTAATGGTGGTCACGTTGTAGCTACAACCCGTCATGGTAGGGGATATGTGATCCGTCTAGCTCATTCAGCACTTCTTGCTTTTAGCGGTTCCCTGGTTGTCCCGAGGAACACCTTGCTCAGCCACTTTCTAGTGCACCTCCTGCACGGGGTGCCTTCACTAGTTAGTCCAGCCGACTAGGCCTGGGCTAGTTCCAATAGCCATGCCCTCCGAGATTTTGCTTTGAGTGTGGTGATACCCGCCACATGATTAGATAAACTGTCCCACAAACCACTCAGGCTCCACGTATTAAGTCAGGTCCACAGACTTCTCAGGGCATTGTTGCTGCTCTAGTTCCCGCTCCACCCGCATATCCAGCTAAGGGTGGAGGATGGGCGGGCAGAGGTTTCCCTGTAGGGGGTGGTCCGGCTAGACTCTATCTTGTTTCGGGTAAGATGAAGGCAATCACTTCAGACGCAGTTATTACAGGAATGGTTCCGGTTTGTCCATAGAGATACATCGGTCTTATTTGATCTAGTATTCATTTATTCATATGTGTCATCTTACTTTGCTCCGTATTTGGGTATATCTCGTGATTCTTTGTGTTCTCCTATTCATGTGTCCACATCTGTAGGACATTTTATTATTGTGGATCGTGTGTATCGGTCATGTTTATTTGTTGTTGGTTATTTTAAGACTAGTGTCGATCTATTGTTGCTTAGTATGGTGAACATTGATTTTATCTTGGGCATGGATTGGTTGTCGCCCTATCATGCTATTCTAGATTGTCACGCCAAGACTGTGACGCTAGCTATACCAGGTTTACAATGGTTAGAGTGGAGGGGTGCATTAGATTATATTCCTAGCAGGTTCGTATCATTTCTGAAGACTCAGAAGATGGTTGAGAAGGGGTATGACGCTTATCTAGCCTTGGTGAGAAATTTCAGTGCTGATACTCCTACCGTTGAGTCGGTTCTGGTAGTGAGAGATTTCTGGATGTATTTGTAGTGGATCTTCCGGGCATGCCGCCTGATAGGGATATTGATTTTGGTATTGACTTGTTGTCGGGCACTCAGCCCATTTCCATTCCACCATATCGTGTGGCCTCAGCAGAGCTAAAGGAGTTAAAGGAGCAGTTGCAAGAGTTTCTTGATAAGGTTTCGTTCGGCCTAATGTATAGTTGTGGGGTGCTTCGGTCTTATTTGTAAAGAAGAAGGATAGTTCTATGCGCATGTGTAATGATTATCGGCAGTTGAACAAGGTTACAATGAAGAATTGGTATCCATTGCCACGCATTGATGGCTTATTTTATTAGCTACAGGGTGCCAAAGTATTCTCAAAGAATCATTTGCGGTCAGGTTATCACCAGCTAAAGATTCGGGATCCGGATATTCCAAAGACTGCCTTTAGGACTCGGTATGATTACTTTGAGTTCCTTGTGATTTCATTCTGGCTGACCAATGCCCAGTATCATTTATGCACTTGATGAACAATGTATTCTAGCCTTATCTTGATTAGTTCATTATTGTGTTCATTGACGGCATCTTGGTGTACTCCCGCAGTCGGGAAGATCATGTGCAGCAGTTGATGGTCGTGCTCCAAACCTTAAGAGAGAAGACGTTGTATGCAAAATTCTTGAAGTGTGAATTATAGCTTGATTCGATGGCGCTTTTGGGTCATATAGAGTCGAGTGAGGGGATCAAGGTAGATCCAAAGAAGGTTGAGGCAGTGAAGAGTTGGCCTAGACCATCTTCAGCTCTGGAGATTCAGATTTTCCTTGGTCTGGCCGGGTATTATCATTGTTTCATTGAGGGCTTCTCATCCAATGTTGCACCTATGACCAGATTGACCCAAAAGGGTACTCCTTTCACATGGATGGGCTCGGGGGTCCTACACTATGTATTGTGATGCGTCATGTGTTGGCGTTGGCGTGGTATTGATGCAATATGGTAGGGTGATTGCATACGCATCTAGACAGCTGAAGACCCATGAGAAGTATTACCCAATGCACGACTTGGAGTTAGCAGCCATTGTTCATGCAATGAATATCTGGCAGCGTTATTTGTATGGTGTCCCTTGTGAGGTCTTTACTGACCACTAGAGTCTACAGTATCTGTTAAAACTGAAAGATCTTAACTTGCGGCGTTGGAGGTGGTTAGAGTTGCTTAAGGACTATGATGTCACCATTCTATATCATCTTGGGCAGGACAATATGGTGGCTGATGCCTTGAGTCAAAAAACGGAGAGTTTGGGTAGTTTAGCATATCTACCATTAGCGGAGAGGCCATTAGCATTGGATGTTCAGGCTTTAGCCAACCAGTTCGTTAGATTGGATGTTTCAAGGCCCAGTCGAGTTCTTGCCAGCGTTGCTTCTCGGTTTTCACTATATGACCGTATTAGAGAGCTTTAGTATAACGACCCCCATTTGGTTTTCCTTAAGGATATGGTTTAGCACTGCGATGCCAATGAGGTTACCATTGGGGATGACAGTGTATTGCGGATGCAAGGCCGGTTATGTGTGCCCAATGTGGACGGGCTACGTGAGTTGATTCTTCAAGAGGCCCACAGTTCGCAGTACTCCATTCATCCAGGTTCCGCTAAGATGTATCAGGATTTGAGGCAGCACTATTGGTGGAGGAGGATGAATACAGACATAGTGGACTATGTAGCTCGGTGCCTAAATTTTCAGCAGTTGAAGTGTGAGCATCAGAGCCCCAGTGGTTTGCTTCAGAGACTTGAGATTCTTGAGTGGAAATGGGAGCATGTCACTATGGATTTTGTTGTTGGGCTTCCACGGAGTAAGAATAAATTTGAGGTGATTGTGGACAGGTTGACCAAGTTAGCTCATTTCATTCTAGTATTGACTACCTATTCTTCAGAGATAACTGGCTTGGATTTATATCCGCAAGATTATATGACTTCATGGCGTGCCGGTATCCATCATCTCTGACTTGGGTACGCAATTTGTATCATACTTCTGGAAAGCTAAACAGCTTGAGCTAGGCACACGGGTTGAGTTGAGTACAGCATTCCACCCTCAGACGGACGGATAGTTCTTGCCACTTGCGGAGTTTGCCTAAAAAGACAACTACCAGTCGGATATTCAGATGGCTCTTTATAAGGATCTATATGGGAAACGGTGTCTTTCTACAGTTGGTTGGTTTGATCCGGAGAGGCTAAGTTATTAGGCACAGATTTAGTTTGAGATTGCTTGGAAAAGGTCAAGATGATCCAGGATCGGCTTCGTACAGCCCAATCTAGATAGAAGAGTAATGCGGATCGGAAGGTTCGTGATGTTGCATTCATGGTTGGAGAGCGAGTCTTGCTCCGAGTTTCACCCATGAAGGGTGTGATGAGGTTCGGGAAGAAGGGAAAGTTGAGCCCTAGGTATATCGGACCTTTTCAGATCCTTGAGAGGATTGGTAAGGTGGCCTACAAGCTTGCATTGCCACCTAGTTTATCTGTGGTTCATCCGGTTTTCCATATACCGATACTTTAGAAGTACTATGGTGATCGATACTTTAGAAGTACTATGGTGATCCGTCTCATGTTCTACACTGCAACACAATCCAATTGGACGAAGATTTGACTTATATTGAGGAGCCGTGGCTATCTTGGATAGACAGGTCCAATAGTTGAGATCGAAGAGCGTTGCTTCAGTGAAGGTTCAATGGAGGGGTCATCCAGTCAAGGAGGCGACCTGAGAGATCGAGCATGATATGTGGACTCATTATCCTCATCTATTCACCACTTCAGGTATGTCCTTATGCATGTTCGAGGATGAACATTTATTTTAAAATGGAGAGAATGTAACGACCCAATCGCTCATTTTGTGTAATTGCGCTCTGTTTCCCCTTTTGATGTTTCACACATGTGTGTTTCATTTCGGGGAGCTTTTGGGTTGATTCGGGCCCTTGAATCCTGACTTAGAAGTCTAAAATTGAAAATGTTGACAAAACTTTGACTTTTGTGAAAATGACCCAAGAACTGTCTTTTTATGGCTTCAATAGCTTCGTATTGTGATTTCAGACTTGGGCATATGCCCGAAAGTTATTCGGAAGTCTGTAGGTTGATGTGTGTTAATCTGCAAAATTTGGTGTCGTTTGGAGTAGATTTGATAGGATTCAGACGTTTAGTTGTAGTTCTAGAAATTCTTGAAAATTTTCTTGAATTCCATGCATTTTAGAGTTTAGTTTATTTTTAGATGTTATTTTTGTTTTTTGATCGCCCGAGTGAGTTCGTATGATGTTTTCAGACTTGTGTGGATGTTCGGTTTTGAGCCCCGAAGGCTCGGATAAGTTTCAGACATGTTTTGGAGTCCTGATGTCTGGTGCTATAGTGTCACAAATGCAAACACCAAGCTCACATTTACGAAGGCGACAGTGGGGGATCTGATGTCGCAATTGCTACACCCCTAACGCAATTGCAAAGACTGCCAGGCTTCACCTTGGGTCGCATTTGCGAACTATTGTTCGCTTTTGCGAAGCCCACCAGTTCGCAATTGAGAAGGCTTTATCGCAATTGCGATGTCTGTTGAGTCTATCAGGGTTCGCAAATGCGAGCCCTAGTCCTCAATAGCATGGGTTCTCAAATACAAACCCTGTGTCGCAAATGCGACATCTGCAACTGGTTAAAGGGTTGGGGGACGGGATTTTTGACATCATTCTCACATTTTTGAACCCTAGATTCGATAGGAGGCGATTTGGAAAGGGGAGTTTCACCTACAAACATTGGGTAAGTGATTTTAATCTATTTCTAATCATATTCCATCAACATATCTTGGATTTTAACATCAAAATCATGTGAATCAAAGTGATAATTTCTTAAACTTTGTCAAGGTTTTGAAAAATAAGAAATTGAATTTGAAGAGACTATTTGGACTCTGATTTTGAAATAATCACACATATGAATTTGCATGGTCATGGGTAGACGGAATCTACCATTGGACTGGGGTTTTGACCGAGCTGGCCCCAGGTTCACTTTTGTTGACTTTTTAGGAAAGGTGTAAAGATGAAAGCTTTATGTATTGTAATTGTTTTCTCATGTATTGGTTGATGATATTGAGTTAATTTTGGGTACATTTGAGCCGTGTGAAGGCGTGTTTTAAGGGAAAAGCGATTTCCGATGGTTGAGTTAGCCTAGTCGAGGTAAGTGTCTTGCCTAACTTCATGTGGGGGAACTTCTGCTTAAGAATTGGTATTGATTGTGTCTTTTTTGCTAGGTGAAAGCCGTGTACGCAAGGTGACGAGTGGGTACAAGGGTTGTACATGGTATTTGACCGGTTTAAGCTACTTAGACTATTTCCATACTTTAATTGAAATGTCATATCATGTTCAAAATTCTCATGGTCAATTTATCCTTAATTGTGTTGGACTATCGTTACATGACTTAATTGACTTGTTTAGTACTTGTTCTACATCCTACTTGCTAAATTGCTCCCATGCTTTATTTGAACTTGTTTCCTCTTTTATTGTTACATGCTCTCTCTTCATTGTTAATTATCATTATTTGAAGTTATTGTTTGTGTTATCTCTTTCCTTATTGATTTTCGTTACTTGAAGTAATTGTTCATGCTATCCCATTCCCTGTTGGTTTCCATTATTTGAGACTCATTGTTAAATGTTATCTCATTTCTTGTGAGTTATTCTTATCTTAATCGTGGTTATACATTATCTCTCTCATTGTTGAGTTATTTGGTGTTGAAGTTGTGAATGTCGTCAACAAGTTGAGGCGATGTTGGTTATTGTTGAAACATCTATCTTATTGAGCATTTTGCATTCATTGTTGTTGTTGTTGATATTCTTGTATACATTGTGGTGGAGCCATGGGCTACTGTTGTGGAAACAATGATATTGTTGTTATTGCTAGCAAGTTCTGATTTATGGGATTGTTATTGTGATATGTTATTAACACGTATGCGACGGTTTAAGTCTTGGGGTTAATATGCATACGGCGGAATAAGGTGGCACTTATGTGAGTGTTGCTTGTAGAGGAACTACGTGAAGCCACGCAGCGTCATAAGGTGGCTAAAGTGCATGTAGCTATTTCGAAAAAATATTTTCCAAACCGTTTTCAAATGTAAGTCTTACGCGACAGTATAAGGAAAGATTGTGATTGAAATAGAGAAATATGAATACGAGGCGGTACCTCAGTTGTGATTCTTGATTATATGAGGCAGTACCTCAGTTTTGATTTCATTATACACGAGGCAGTACCTCGTTGTGATTTTTGCTATTTATTTCATATTGCAAAGTGTTTTGGTGGGAATATTTCTTGTTGTTTCCTTCGTTATTGATATAGAAGATGTTGTCCGTACATGATCATTGTAGCCCCTTTAGTTGCTTCTTTAATGTTACTTCCATTGTTGGTTTCTGGTACTAGTTCATGCTATTATCTTGTTTCGTATCAGTTGTTTCTTCACATTCCATTACATATTCGTACTACATTTTCATACTGTTTATTTATATCCTAGTAAGTGTCTTGACCTGGCCTTGTCACTACTCTACTGAGGTTAGGCTTGATACTTATTGGGTACCGTTGTGCTGTGCTCAAACTACATTTCTGCATATTTTATGCAGATCCAGGTACGTCTGCTCGTGCCGCTCGTTTGAGATCATTGTAGCTGCCTTACGGACACTTCAAGGTATGCTTGCCTGGCATTAGCAGGCCACAGAGTCACCTTCTTTGCTTTTACTACTATTGTACTTCTTTCCCTTCAGACAGTGATGTACTAGATATTCTAGTCTTACTCGTTAGAGCTTGTGAATCAGTTCCACAAGTTTTGGGGTGTCTATTGTAAGATTCTAGTTTTGGAAGGTTTTTATCAGTTATTCAGTTGTTTTCGGTAACTTATAAATTATATCCATTCAGATATTATTAATTGTTAGGTTTACCTAGTCGTAGAGACTAGGTGCCATCACGACATCCTACGAATTGATATTGGGATCGTGACAAGTTGGTTCAGAGCTCTAGCTTCACAGATTTTACGAGTCATAAGCAGGTTTAGTAGAGTCTTGCGGATTGGTACAGAGACATATGTACTTATCTTCGAGAGGCTACAAAACTGTTAGGAAAACTTTACTTCTTTGATTCCTTATCGTGCGAAATGGTTGACTTCAAAAACTGAATCTTTGACTTTCTGTTCTCTGACAAATGGTGAGGACACGCACCGCTAGATCCGACGATCAGACACTCGCGCCCCCAACTAGAGTCACAAGAGGCCGGGACCTGGGAAGATACCAAGGAAGGGCAGGTGGTGCAGCCTAATTTTATTGATTTAGCTGGTGGTTATGAGCTTCTATGGGTCGTCCTAATTTTATTGATTTGGCTGGTGGTTATGAGCTTCTATGGGTCGTTTTCATCGTTGAATTATCGCGAGGGTATATCAGGGCTTATGCGCGTTATGAGGTATACTATGGACATCAGGTTAGTGGATTTACAGCTTCTACGGTTGGAGGGATTGTTATGGGCATACCATTTATGTGGTGCATTATGTGGTTTCTGCATGGGTGTAAGGTCATATTTGGTACGGTGGGTTGAGATTGATACGGTGTTCGTATGTTAGAATCAGGTCTCGTGGAGAACTCCAGATGTTGGAATTTGGTTCTAAGGCTTGTTAGCTAATTTAAAAAGGAAGGAACTTTAGTCTGGCTCGAGTTAATGTGTTCATGTGGGTTATGGGGGCACGGGTAGGTGCACGAGGTGTTAAATAGTTATTATGGGCAACTCCGGAACAGTCCTTGGCACGTTCAAGGATGAACGTATGTTTGAGTAGGGGAGAATGTAATGACCTGACAGGTCACTCTGAGCTCTAGTGCGTCGTTCAGTGGTTTGAGGCGTTGAATAGCTTCACTTCAGGTTTTATGACTTGTACGTGTTGTCAGAATTAAATTTCTGGAAGGTCAAAATTGATTCATAAGGAAAACTCTCAATTCGGAAGCTTTAAGTTAGAAGAGTTGACCAAGGTTTGGCTTTTGAGTAAACTACCTCACAATCGTGATTTGAAGGTTCCAGTAGGTTTGTATGGTAATTTCGGACTTGGGAGTATGTTCAAGTTGAGTATCGGGTGGTCCATGAGCATTTCAGTGCTTATTGTGGAATTTGGCATTTTGAAGGTTTTAGAGTTTCCTAAGTTTTGTTTGAAGCGGACATTGGTGTTATCGATGTTCGTATGGGATTTTGAGCCATGGAATAGGTTTGTATCGTGATCCGTGACTTGCACGTAAAGTTTGGAATCATTTTTGGAATGTTTAAGTATGATTCGAACGTGTTTGGCAGAGTTTGAAAGTGTGAAAGTTGAAAGAAGGATCTAGATCGTCAATTCGTAGTTTGGATTTTGTTTGGTGTGATTTGAGGCCTCGAACAAGTTTGTCATGTCTGGGGACTAGTTGGTATGATTGGACGGTGTCTCGGGGGCCTTGGGTGAGTTTCGGATGGGCTACGGGCCATTTTGCCACATTTGGAATGCTATTTCTGGTATCTGGTGCTTCGTTCTTCGCGGCCGTGAAGAAAGGGCCACCTTTGCGAAGGTCTTTTTGGCATCAGGCAGTTTATGCTTCGCTTTCATGATGAAGTACTTGCGTTCGTGAAGCTTTGGGCGGCAATGTATCGCGATAGCGAGGGAGATGCCGCGATTATGTAGAAGGTTAGGCGGGAAGGGCACCAGGTGATTTTTCCTACGCATTCGTGAGGGTTTGGTCGCATTCGCATAAGGACTGGGGAGTTGACCATCGCGTTCACAACCGGTGTGTCGCATTCGCGAAGAGCGCTTTGGCAGCTGGTCAAAGTTGGCCTTCGCAATCGCGAGTGCTTCCGCAATCGCGAAGAAGGGAGTTGCTAGGCAAACTTGTTTTATTAAGGGTTTTGGTTCATTTGTTCCACTTCTCACATGGTTTGGGCGATATTTGGATCTCTTCAATAGGGGATTTTCATCATCTATTGCAAGGTAAGTAATTCCAACATATTGTAAATTAATTTCATGGATTCTATTAGGATTTAACATGAAAAACTATGGGATTTTTGAAGAAAAACCTAGAAATTGTATTTTTGGATTTTGACCACGAAGATGGATATAAAATTTGGAATAAATCATATATTTGAGTTCGTGGTGTTACGGGTAAAGTTTATCTTCGAAAATTTTCGAAATCCGAGCATGTGGTCCCGGGGGTTGACTTTGTTGACTTTTTGGACGGAGTTGGAAATTGTTATAAATTAATTACTTATGAGTGTCGGGGTATATTTTTATCGATTTGCATATCGTTTGACTTTGAATTGAGGAGTTAGAGAGGCATTGGAGCCGGTTATTGGAACTTCGGAGAATGGTAAGTCTCCTATCTAACTTTTTGAGGGGGAAACCACCCCATAGGTATTAAGATTTGTTATGTGCTACTAGTTGTGGGTGTTACATACGCACGAGGTGACGAGAGTCTGTACGTAGCTAAAAATATATTTATGTCCGGGTAGACTTAGGACTTTATCATGTAATATTTGATCTATTCGAACTCATTTTACTACCTTGATTAAGTGAATTTATAATTGACATCGATTTGGGAAAATATTAGGCTGAGCATAATATACTGGAGATCGGTCCACCTGTGTATGAACTTCCAGCATATTATGTTGAAACTCCAACACGCGGAAAGTTCCAGTATACTTATGCTGCCAGTATATTATACTGGAGTATTTTTCCGGACTTTGAACAGTATTTTCGTTCAGCTTTATCTTTACATGGAATTGACTAAATTTCGATTACTTTTGAAACTGTGACTAATTTTGTACGACCACTTGTAAATCTAGCTATTTTTTAATTTCTCGCTTTACTTTCCTCCCGCTCATTGGCTATTGTTTCTTGGACCTGAAACGTTGCAAGTCCAATTGAGCCTGATGAGACCAACTCTATCAGGACCACATATGGTTCGTCCGTCTGCAGCATTATCCAATAGGTCTGACTTTGAGCTTGACTTTGGAGCATGAAATCAGAAAGCTTGCACTATGAGTATTAGGAATTACTTATTAATTTGTGCCAAAATCTTAGGTAATTTTTATCCCACATGACAACTTAGCTAAAATTGCTTTTCTGTGATTTGTGAATAAGAATCGAACATCGATAAGGCTCACTTAAATTAACAATATAATCAGCTTCAAAAAATCATTTGTTTCAAGCACATTCACTCCATGTTTGACCAATTAATGATGAGATGAGGGATGAATCTTAGTTAAATATAATAAATTCTAGATCTAATGTTGAGGGATATCGAATATCAGATATGAGCTCAATGATTATAAATGAATGCTGCAATAATATGAACATGTAATAAATGTAATAAATGGCAATAAATGTAATAAGACGGAGTTTATCACCCAAAGATAATATGACTTGGATGATTCTCCCACCTGACAGCAATGTGGAGGGATGGGAGTCAAAAATGGATAATGAATCCTCGGATCTAACAAACAGAAAGTGAATAATATATCTTGAATTCAGTAGTCAGTGAACAAGGCAATAGTTGTATATTCTTCTTTTTCAACTCTTTACAAAAGTGTTCTTATCAGAGGTCCAGATCCCTTCTTTGTTCTCTATCTCTTCCTATTTATAAGGGATATTTCCCAGAAACCCTAAAAAGTACAAAATAAGGAATATCTAAAGGAATATTCCTTGTGTCCATATCTGAACCTATCCTACCGTTATTTCTTCACCTCAGCTGCACGTCCTTGGCATCAGCCCTCTCGAGAGCAGCCTCCCGCTATTGCACCACGGTCGACCCCGTCCTTGGTCTCGTTTACCCATTACTACCAAGTCGCAAAATTTAGACCAATACAGTTAGTGTTAGTCCCTCCGCTTGTTGAGGTCGTGGTCCTGCACGCCCTCGATAAACGGACATGATTCGACACCGTTTAGGAAAAATTTTGTTGTGTTGAATAAGTTGGGTCGGTCGAGGTGGAGAGAACGGCGCAACCAGTGAAGTTGTGGTTGGTGTGGGGTGACGTAATGGCCACGCGTGTCATCATTATGCATCTTCCCGAGATAGCATCTGTGTGTCTGCCGCTTTGGTTTTGGCGCTATTAACAATTCTTTGCTTCGATTCTCGCGCCACCCATTCCTATAAATAGATGGGGAAGTTTACACCATCCTTTACATTACATGAGTACTATTCTTCTTTGATCTTCTTCCCCAATTTCTTCTCTTGATTTTGTTTTTTCGATTCCATTCCTCTCCTCCTTACCTAGTTGTTATCTTCTTCTTCGGGTTTGGTAGAATACATTTCATTGTCGAAATATGTCACAAACTCTTCATATTCATGATGAAGTTTCCGATGCCACTCCGTTATCGGTGGCTCCTCCTCCCGGTGGTGAGGAATTTATGGATGAAGAGGATGAGAGATTTCCTACTGCGAAGGAGATAGTTCCCAGAAACCCTTTGGCTAGAAATCATTTTCCCAAGGAGCCTACTCCCGCTCCCGCTCAGGTGATCTCCGAGACTGGACCATTTCACACAGCCGACCTTCGATCCAAATATCGCATCCTTCCCCATGTCGAGATAGTTCCGGCTAGTGGCGACATCGTGGAGGTTCGTCGACCTGGGTATTGTGCATTCTATGACTACCCATTCTTAATCGGTTATACTCTTCCTCTTCTTCCACTAGCGGAGGAATTTTGCGAATTTTACAACGTCTGCCCATCGCAACTCTCTCCTTACTTGTATAAAGCTTTTTTGATGCTGACGTAGTACGCGTAATTGGCTGGTTGTGAGGTTGATGTTCGCCACCTACTGCACTTATTTTCACCAAGTTTTTCTAGAGGTACTATGATACACCTACGACATCGTGGGACCAGAGGGCTGGTAGTCGGAATAGATGACAGAACGAATCGGAATTTCTAGCATAAGTACTTCTTTATCAAGATCGAGCACTTGGTGGCGGACCCGAATGGGTTTCCCGAGCAGTGGAATCATAATCGTAAGTGTCTTTTTCATATGCTCGTTGTCTTCTTTCGTCCTTTTGTTTTCAGCTCACTTGCGGTTTCTTTATTTTTCAGCTGATAGGCGTGCACCCTCCCCTATCTTCACCATTGAAGATTGGGTGGCTCGCGTGTTGCCTCACATGGCGGGTATTCGTGATTGGGCGATTTTCCACAAGCACTTCGGACCGAAGGTCCCGTCTAGTAAGTGTTACTTTTCCTTCAGCTATCTGTTGTTTGCCGTTGCTCGTTGATGTGACCTCCTTTTCGTACTAGGTCGACGAGTTTCCAAGAAGAAGGCTCCCGTGCCGGCATTTCGCCAAGCTATCGCATCGGCTGGGATGCAATTCGCTTAGGCCGAGTCCGTTCGTGGAAGTCGTACTCAAGCTCTGTCAACGAGGGATTCCACCCCTCTGAATGTTGCTACGTGGGATGAGATCTCTTCCCGGCCTATCTACCATCTTGTAGACGAGTCATCTAATGGAGAGGAGTCGCCATCGAGAAAAAGGCAAAGGATGGATCTTGGGAAGGTCGTCGTCACTGGTATTGAGCCGGAGGAACTCATTGCTCCAGAAGCGGCGCCTGCACTTGCACCAGACGTAGGGGTTGTTTTTACGGCGGATGCCGTTTTTGAGAGGAGGTCCTCTGGGGCCGAGAAGGTGTATGAATGCGGGGCTTATAAGGACCGCATAAGGTGGTGCGTCATCAACGTCTGGGGGAGATAGAGCGGTACCTGCGGGGAATGATGGTTCTAGTTCGAATATCGACCCTAAAAAGATACGGGCCTTCTTCCAGAGGAACACTCGCATGGAGGTAAGGACGGAGGGTCCCAACCGGCACGTAATCATCCCCGTAGGTTATGACCTTATTGCCAACTCGAAACGGGCAGTGCCATCCTTTGCCTCCTTGTGCGTGGCTTCTGAGAACATGATGCTGCAGGCGAGGAGTGATGCTGAGTTGTCACTGAGTATATCTGGCATGGCTATGCGAGTAAGTGCTTTTTAATGTTAGGATTTGTTGTGCATGTGTGATCTGCTCATACTGACTCCTTTCTTCTGCATGCCAGACTCTTATCATGGGGATTGAGCGTGACCGGCAGGAGGAGCGGAGGATGGCCCTCTTTAAAAAGCTGACCTCCAAGTACAGGGAGTACCGTATTAAGCACCAAACGCTAGCCGACGTCTTTAACCAGAATAGCAAGTTTCAGTATTTTCGCGACAGGCTTAAATAGAAAGATGAGGAGTTATCAAAGAAAGATGAAGAGTTAAAGGAGAGGCATGATGAGCTAATGAGAGCCATCGGACGATATAGCGAGCTTGAGGCAGCTCTAATGGCCAAGGAGGACGAGCTTGAGGTGAGCAAAAGGCTGATGGCCGAGAATGCCGATCTTCAAGCTCAGGTGGCATTTTTAACTGCCGAACATGGGCAGAGGGAGGCGAATGTTGTTGATCTGCAGAGCGAGTGGAGCACCAAGGTTGAAGAATTAGCTCGTGCTGAGAAAGGCAAAATGGCCGTTGTGGCTGAAGCGGCGGCCTCAGAAGACGCTCTCCGCGTTTGCAGGTCCGAGCAGGGAGCGAGGCTGATACATCAGCGCTTATGGTGGCGAGGTTAGAGGAGCGGATCCAGAATCTGGAGGCAGAGTTATCCGGATTGAACGAGCAGGTCGTTACCTTGAAGGTTGAGGAGGTGCGATGGCAGTCGCAGCCGTCCACGTCTCACACTTCTGCCGATCCTGGCGTACTGCGGGGGTTGTATGAGATGTGGGTTCACGCGGAAGCTTAGCTTGACATATATAAGTCTTTGAAAGTCAACGGGAAGATTTCCGAAGTAGAACTTGAGGGTGTCCGTGTTAAGGCCTATGCGGCCCGTCAAGCTTGCAGTTATGCCCCTCGTACGCTTGGTGGGGATGATGTTGACGATGATGCGGATAGGCTTGCCTCCTATTCTTTGTATGCTGATTACTATGCCGATGGGGATGACGTGGTGTAAAACTATCATACTTAGTTTTTTGCTTTGTTTTGTAATTTGAGGGCGTCTTTGGGCCCTTTTAAATAAGTATTGTAACTTGATAGTTGTAATGGAACAGCCCCCCCTTCTGCTACGTGTTTCTTGATTTTCATTCTCTTTTCTTTTTGTTATGTGGGGAAGTCCCTGATTTTTTGATTAGATCGATGTTCGACACGGTCGAAAGTTAAAGACTTCGAGTGAAGTGGCATGCAAAATAATTCGAGCAAGGTCGAATGTGAAACGATTCGAGGCAAGGTCGAATGTAAAATGATTCAAGCGAGGTCGAATGTAAGATAATTTGAGCGAGGTCGAATGTATAATGATTCGAGCAAGGTCGAATGTAACACGATTCCAACGAGGTCGAATGTAAAATAATTCGAGTGAGGTCGAATGTAAGATAATTCGAGCGAGGTCGAATGTAAAACAATTCGAGCGAGGTCGAATGTAAAGTAATTCGAGCATGGTCGAATGTAAAAATGATTCGAGCGAGGTCGAATGTAAAATGATTCGAGCGAAGTCGAGTGTAAGATAATTCGAGCGAGGTCGAATGTAAGATAATTCGAGTAAGGTTAAATGTAAAACAATTCGAGCGAGGTCGAATGTAAAGTAATTCGAGCAAGGTCGAATGTAAAATGGTTCGAGCGAGGTCGAATGTAAGCGTGAAAAGACTTGGTGTAGAGTAAAAATGTTGCTTTATTTCATTCATTGGAGAATATTACTTGTGTCCTTCATTTTATACATATATTGGAGAAGTTTCCATGTATCCAGTCCCTTCATCGTTCGGCCTGGAGAAGCAGTCGGCAGGCAGGGCGATGAATTATACTTGAACTTCTAGACGTCCCCTTTGTCGCCTCATTAAAAACTTTTCCGAGAAAACCAAACTGGGATAAAACCCAGATGAGGCAAAAAGAGAACAACGTGGAGGGCGTCTGTTTTCAGAAGTTGAAGTATTTAAGATGGGCGGCATTCCAATTGTTTTGTAGCGGTTTTACCTCCATCGTTTCTAGTTGAAAAGATCCTTTTTTTGCTACAGCCGTGATTTTAACTGGCCCGTCCCAATTGGTTCCTAGTTTGCATTCTCTCGAATCTTTGCTCGCTTGTGTTTTAGCCTTGAGTACATAGTCTCCGACTTTGAGTGGTTGTATATTGGATTTTTTGTTGTAGTATGATTCTGCTTGTTGCTTTTGGGCTACCATTCTTATGTAAGCCATGTCTTTTCGCTCCTCTGCTTCGTCGAGGTCCTATTTTTTTTTTAATCATTGCTTGGACCACTTTCGTTGGAGTATCTCAAACTGAGTTCACCGACCTCAACCGATATCATGGCGTCTGTCCCGTAGACTAGTGAGTATGGCGTTTCTCCTATGCTTGTTTTTGGCCTGGTGCAGTATGCCCATAGTACCTCTGGGAGTAACTCCGGCCATAGTCCCATGGCATCTTCAAGTTTTTTCTTCAAGATATTCAGTATTTTTTTGTTGGAGGATTTGGCCTAACGTTACCGGCAAGGTGATATGGCATGGAGAGTATTCGCTTGATATGCCATTTTTCAAAGAACTAGGCAGTCATCTTTCCTGTGAATTAGGGTCCATTATCACAACTGATTTCTTTGGGGATGCCAAAGCGGCATATGATGTTTCTCCATATGAATGTGATAACTTCCTGTTCGCGTATTTGGGTGAACGCACCTGCTTCCACCCATTTGGAGAAATAGTCAGTTAAAACCAAAAGAAAAGGTACATTACCTCGCCCTGCTGGGAGGGGTCTGATGATGTCCATTCCCCATTTGATGAACAACCATGGCGATGTAACAGATTGGAGGTGCTCGCCCACTTGGTGTATCATAGGGGCATATTTCTGGCACTGTTCGTACTTCTTGACATAATCGGCGGCTTCCTTCTTCATTGTGGGCCAATAATATCCTGCTCGAATGAGGCATCTGACAAGGGCCCGATTGCCTGTATGGGCACCACCGTGGCCTTCGAGTACTTCCTCGAGTACGCGCCTTGTTTGATTCGGCCCAAGGCATTTCGCCAAGGGGCCCCCAAACGTTCTTTTCTATAACTCGTGATTTATGAGGTTATACCTGGCCGCCTGCATTCGAAGCTTTTTAGCTTCCTTTTTGTCTGATGGGAGTGCTCCTTCGTGCAAATAGGTTATAATACGGTTGTGCTAGTCCCAAGTCAAATTTACAGAGTGTACCCCGAGTTGGTCTATCGATGAATGGAGGAGGGTCACCATGTTTTCCTTCGTGATGTTTTTGGTGGCCGCTGCTAACTTGGCGAGATCGTCTGCCTCGATGTTTTGTGCTCGAGGTATCTGGTCGAGTCGATATTCGTCGAATTCTGGTAGCAGTTTATGAATTTCTCCCTAGTACCTTTGTAGCCTCTGCTCTTTGATTTGGAAAGTCCCTGTGACTTGGTTGACAACGAGTTGGGAGTCGCATCCAAGGAGGACTCGTCGTGCTTCTTATTTGAGAGATAGCTTTAATCTTGCAACTACGCCCTCATACTCGGCCTCATTGTTAGTCATATCGGGGCACCGTATGGACTGGCGAATGACTTTGCCTGTTGGGACCTCGAGTACGAGTCCCAGTCCAGATCCTAACGCGTTGGATGCACTGCCAGTATATAGGACCCATAGGTCGGGTAGACTGGGTGAGGTATGAGAAGTTTCTTGTTCAACCTCAGTCATTATTTTGGTACTCGACGATGAAGTCGGCGAGTAGACGCGATTTTATCAATGTTCGCAGCTGATATGTTATATCATGCTCGCTCAACTCTATGGCCCATTTGGCCAATCTCTCTGATAGCTCGGGCTTATGCAAAATACCTCGTAGGGTAAAGGTCGTTACCACCGATATGGGGTGGCATTGAAAATATGGCCTAAGCTTCCGTGAAGCTATAACCAATGCCATGGCCAACTTTTCGAGGTGAGGGTACCTTATTTCGGCGTCAGCGAGAGTTTTGCTAATATAATAGATTGGAGATTGCATACCTTTATCTTCGCAGACCAATATTGCGCTTACCGCAACCTCCGATACGGCCAAGTGTATGAGAAGGCATTCACCGAATTCTGCTTTAGCGAGTAGCGGGGGAGATGACAAGTACGCCTTTAGTTCTATTAAGGCTTTGATGCATTCTGCATTCCATTGGATCCCGTTTTCCTTTTTGAGCACGTTAAGAACTTGTGACATCTGTTGGAGGATCGTGAGATAAACCTCGACAGGACAGCTATGCGGCCCGTCAATTTTTGCACCTATTTCTTGCTGGTTAACACTTCAGGTATTCCCTCAATGGCCCTGATTTGGCCGGGGTTGACTTCGATGCCTCTTTGTGACACCAAGAAACTGAGGAACTTGCCTGAAGTTACGCCAAAGGCACATTTTTCGGGGTTCAGCTTCATCCTGTATTGCCTTAGTATCCGGAAGGCCTCTTTTAGGTGATCGATGTGATCTTCCTTCCTTTCTGACTTGACCAGCATATCTTCTATGAAAACTTCCATAGTTTTGCCGAGTTGGTCCTTGAACATTTTGGTTACCAATCTTTCATAAGTCGCCCCTGCGTTCTTTAAGCCAAATGGCATGACCCGATAATAGTACGTTCCTTGGTGGGTGATGCAAGTAGTCTTCTCCTGGTCCCCTTCCTCCATAAGGATTTGGTTGTAACCTGAATAGGTGTCCGGGAAGCTCAACAACTCGTGCCCTGCTGTTGCGTCAATTAGCTGATCGATATGAGGCAAGGGAAAGGAGTCTTTTGGGCAGGCCTTGTTCAGGTCTGTGGAATCTACGCACATCCGTCACTTCCTGTTTTTCATTTTTACCATGACTACATTGGCGACCCATTGAGGATACTTTGATTCTCGGATGGAGCCATTAGCAAGTAATTTATCCACTTCTTCACTGACGGCCTCGTTGATTGCGGCATTGAATTTTCTTCTCACTTGTCGTACTGGGGGATAGAAGGGATCGACATTCAACTTGTGTGTGGCAATTTCTTTATGAATACCTGGCATACTGAGTGGGAAAAAGAAAACAGATCGGCGTTATCAATAAGAAATTTATGAAATCTACCTGGCTCGTAGAGCTTATGGCCTATATAAGCCTTTTAGCTGTTGTTTTTGTTGTCTAATTAGACGGGATGAAGATCTTCTGTTGTTGACCCCGCTGCTTCCACGACGTCGGGGTCCTTGATAACGTCATTCTGATCGCTGGGCTCGGACCCCGACTTTGATAATTATTATGCTTCTGAGTTTGTTCTTTTAAGCTGTTGAGTGAATGTGAAATCTTGGGCGATGCAGTAGCATTCTTGGGCATTGCGTTGTTCGCCTCGAATGTTGAATATCCCCCACGGAGTTGGGAATTTGATTACTTGATCCAGGCTGGACGGGACGACCCTCATGGCGTGTATCCACGGTCGTCCTATGATTGCTTTGTAAGTTATGTCCTGGTTCATGACATGGAATGTTGTTTCTAGGGTGACACCCCCGACCATAACGAGCAGCGTTATTTCTCCTGAGGTTCGTTCGACTGCATTGCTAAAACCTGTTAGTGTTATGCAGCGTAGTACAATCTTGTCCTCGAGTCACATTTGTGCAAGAACTTGAGGGTGGATAATACACGCGCTGCTTCCGTCATCTACCATTATTCTTTTAACATCAGTATCTGAAATACGTAAAGTAATGACGAGAGCATCGGAGTGAGGAAAGATCAAACCGTTGGTATCTGACTTATCGAAGATGATACTTTCTACGAGGTCATCATACCGCTCGTGGGTGATTGAGCGCTTTAGATTGTGCGTGGTGGTAAACTTTATGTGGTTGATTGCTTCTTCGTCGCCTCCGCCGATGATCATTTGAATGGTGCGGGCGGGAGAGGGCGGCTTTGGTGGGCCTTGGTGTTGTTCTCTTCCGCGGCCGAAGTTGGCTCTTCCTCGGTCGCTCATCAGTTCTTTTAGGTGCCCTTGGTGGAGGATGTTCACTACCTCTTGTCATAGGGCTATGCAGTCCTCAGTTTTGTGACCTCGCTCCTGATGCAATTCACAGAGGATATTCGAGTTTCGGGTACTTGGGTCGGATTTCATCTTTTGCGGCCACTTCACCTTCGGGCCAAGCTTCTCTAGTGCGTACACTATCTCTGAAGGGGAAACATAAAAATTCTGAGCAGATAAGAGCGGAGGCATACCTTTTTTGTTCCGCTGAGTCCCTGTATGCGGCCTGGACGGTCCTTCCATATGGCGAGGAGAAAGTGGGACGGCGGTTCTGACATAAGGTTGGTGCCTATCTCGGTTGAAGCGGGGTCCTGACTGATCTCTTCGACCGTCACTACGACGGTCTTTCCTCGGCTCTGCTTGAACCGAAGTTAACCGTTATATCAGACCGTTGAGGTCGTCGTCATCTGCTCTTACCTCGGCACAATAGGCATTGTGAATTTCTTCCCAAGTGGTGGGGGGTATTTCATGAGTCTGCTTAGTAGTTTTCTTGTCGCCCTTGATCCGTTCCTGTTCAACCCATTTTGGAAAGCGATTACCGCTATTCCTTCATATACATTTGGTAAGCTCATCCTTACCCTGTTAAACCGAGCCAAAAAGTCCCTGAGTCCCTTGCCAGGCGATTGCCTAACGACGAATATATGATTTACTCTGGATTTCGCTTTCTTAGCTCCGGCGCGGGCGGTGACGAACTTGTCGGCCATTTCCTCGAACGTTGTTATAGACCGTGCCGGTAATTGTGAGTACCAAGTTAGGGCTCCTCCAGTTAAGGTTTCTCCAAACTTTTTTAGTAGCACTGACGGTACTTGCTCCTTTGATAGGTCGTTGCCCTTTACTGCTGTGACGTAGTGAATGATGTGATCTTCGATATCCGTCGTGCCATCATATATCTTCAAATATGGCGGCAGTTTGAAGGTTTTGGGTATGGTATGCGGGGCTGCCTCCTCGCTATATGGTTGTTCGACGAATCAACCGATATCCCGTTTCGGTAGCAGTTTAGGGGAGCCCGGTATTTTATCAACCCTTTCTTGATGTTCCCTCATCTGGTCGCGGAGCTCTTTGTTCTCCTTTTCGATTTCTTCCATTTTCTTTACAATGGTCATGAGTGCATCATTACCTGCATCAACAGTGGTGTGAGTGTTACCTTGTTGAGGAGCGGGTTGCTCACCGGTAGTTGTTATGATATCTGTCGGCGCAGCATTTCAGTTCGCCCTTTGAACGGGTTTGTCGAGTATGTCATTGAGGGTACTTGTCAGCCACTCCTCCAATAATTTCTTCACTGCTGGTGGTGCTTCCTCAGCCGCGGATGTGGAAGCTCCCCTTTCGCGTGAAATGGTTACACTTGCGTGAGGAGGAGGTGAATCACTCCGCCTGGGTGTGGCATTTGGTGTTACACTGTCATCGCCTCCTCTGTTACCCTTGTTGATGGTGTCTAAGATGTTGGTAATGACACCCATTGTTGACTTCTGTCTTTCATCTCCTTTTCCTGCCATTATTAGTTTGTGCAAATGAGGAAAAGATGGATGTCCATTTATTATGATCTAGAAGAAACTAAACTTTTAACTAAAAACTACCCACAGATGGCGCCATATTGTTTGACCAATTAATGATGAGATGAGGGATGATTCTTAGTTAAATATAATAAATACTAGATCTAATGTTGAGGGGTATCGAATATCAGATATGAGCTCAATGATTATCAATGAATTCTGCAATAATATGAACATGCATTAAATGTAATAAATGGAAATAAATGTAATAAGAGGGAGTTTATCACCCAAATATAATATGACTTGGATGATTCTCCCACCTGACAGCAACGTGGAGGGATGGGAGTCAAAAATGGATAATGGATCCTCGGATCTAACAAACGGAAAGTGAATGATATATCTTGAATTCAGTAGTCAGTGAACAAGACAATAGTTGTATATTCTTCTTTTTCAACTCTTTACAAAAGTGTTCTTATCAGAGGTCCAGATCCCCTCTTTGTTCTCTATCTCTTCCTATTTATAAGGGATATTTCTCAGAAATCCTAAAAAGTACAAAATTAGGAATATTCCTTGTGTCCATATCTGAACCTATCCTACCGTTATTTCTTCACCTCAAGTGCCCATCCCTGGCATCAGCCCTCGCGAGAGCACCTCCCGCTATTACACTGCGATCGACCCCGTCCTTGGTCTCGTTTACCCATTACTACCAAGTCGACAAATTTAGACCAATACACGCCGTTGTTTTACAACAAGATCGCAATATTATAGTGTAAGGACCCGAAAAAAAAATCGCTAAGCAATTTAGGATTTCATGGTGCCAGGTAGGCTAATTATAATATTTTACGAGCTATTAACATGATGGACATCAATTGGATATGGTAAATAATCGTATAAGTCATATAATATGTAATGTGGGGTCTAATGAGAAGCCTAAGTCTTAGTCAAGTTAGAAAATTACATAATAGGCTAAAATTCCAAATGTGTTCGCACAAGTCCACACAAAGTTATGGACATTCCTACACAAAGTTATGATCAAATTACCAAAGGCTGGCAAAATGCGATCCCGTGGCAGATTCTGCGATCGCAGAATCATTATGCGGCCCGCATAATTGATCTGCGACCGCAAATATGGTCGCAAAATGGACCAGTGTAACCCAGTTTTGGGCACCAGTTTTGCGGTGCATTATGCGACCCGCATACTAATTGTGTTGTCCATTATGCGACCGCAGACCCGAGTTCGGAGGGTTAATTTTCCTATTTTCATAACCCGACCCCTTTTTCGATAAATGGGCTTTGGGGCTTCATTTGGGGCGATATTCTGATGATTTTAGAGAGAGGTAAGAGAATTTTAGAGAGAGAAGGAGGAAGCCTAACATTCTAACCATTCAATCTTTCATCAATCTTCAAGAATCAAGGAAACCAATCACAAGACCTTCATCTAAGAGGTAAGGTTCTATACACTAGACTTTAATTTTGAGTTTGGGGTATAAGATGGGTTATTGAGGTATGATTCTTGGGTGTAATAGTATTATGTATACATTCATGTACAAATAAAGTTTGTGGGAAGATAGTTAAACATAAATAAGTAAAGATTGGGTTGGGTAATGAAGGAAATCTTGTAGAAGAGTTTTGAAATCAAGATGCACAACTAGTGTTTGATAAAATGCTCAAATGAGCTAAAACCATGAATATCTTCCTAATTTGTGTTCGATTTTGTTATGTCTCAAAGTAGATTTGGATTGCAGGAATTTCCGGAACGTTGTAGTAACTTAAGGAAAGCTTAAACAAAGTATGTATGGCTAAACCTCTTTCTTCTTAGAATCGAACCCCTGGTGTTCGTATAGTTGGTGTAAGTTCCTAAATTGATCATACTAGAATCGTTGCCTTAATGTGTTGTGTTGAAAGATTTATGTTCAATGATTATTCTAAAATGTTTATCATGTTGTTATGCAATTTGTGAATATGTTTACAAATGTGGAATATGTATTGAGAAAGGCTATGAATTCATGTCAAAGAAATTCAATAAAGATTTTTGTGCCAATTTGTATGAAAAGCCCCTATGTGCTTAGAATTTTCAAGCATTTCCCTGGTGTGTGAAAATGCCTTACATGATAGGCCTTATTGTTGTTGGTGATAATGTTATTGAATATGTAAAAAGGGAAACTTGAATTATGAAATGCGGCCAAGTGCCAAGAAGGACTTAATAAGTAAAGCAACTCGTGCCAATGTATTGAAATATGGAACTGTGGATTTGGTTGACGTCTCAAGGGAGATGGCCTAGCCGATCGGGCCGTGATCGGAAGCCATGCCGCACACATGGTGGTGACTATGCTGGAAATGATTGATTTGGAATCGTAGATTTGGTTGACGTCTCAAAAGAGATGACCTAGCCGATCGGGTCGAGATCGGACTCCGTGTAGAAACACGGTGGTATTATGGATTATGGCACTGAGATTGTCAACTTAATAAGATGGAAATTAAACCGGAGACTTTGTGATCCTTACTTGATGTTTTTCGTATTTGTTTGAAGCTCTTATTGTACATCATGACTGTTTCCTCTATGTTTCATTGTTCATTCTATTAAGATGGTGTTTTAGCTTTACATACTAGTACTATTCGACAGTACTAACGCCCTTTTTACCGGGGGCGCTACATCTTTAAATGGATGTAGGTGGTTCCAAGGCAGACAGAGTTGATCGCAGCTAGTGGTGTATCCTCTTCTCCCAGCAGTCTCGGTGAGCCCCCACTTCATCCTTGGGTCATGTTCCGTATCTTTTGATTCTATTATTACTATGTTTTGAGGTATTACCGGGGCCTTATTGCCGGCGTTGTCATAACTCTCTCTTTTGCATCTTTAGAGGCTCCGTAGAAATTTTGTGGGTTATGTATGGGTGCTAGAAAGGTCCGATGAACTATGTTGTATTTGGACTCTTGTCTCACTAAATCGTAATGTGTATGTATTTTGGAAACATAACAACGATGTAGCAAAATGAAATGAATTAGAAATGTTTATATATACATCCCTTCTATTGTTTAACTAATGAAACCATGCCTTCTCTTGGTCATAAGTGAGTTGGGTAGAAAGTGTCTAATAGGCTTCCTCGACCAGGTTCACTCGGTTGAGCGCCGGTCGCGCTCCCCGAGGTTGGGGCGTGACATAAAGTATTTCACAAATTAGTACAAAAACATACAGATTTCAGCAGCGGTAAAATCATACACTTCTTCTACACATAATTTCATAATTCGTGACCTTACAACAATTTCAAGGTAGTTTAAATTAAATCATAAATACGTTTGTTGGACTAGGTGCAGCTTAATAATTAATTGTCATAATTATTGATACGATTCCCATGGCACAACTGCGATACGTAATCATAAAACTCAAGTGCATGTTTACGTGACTTGACCTTAGGGGATTTCAAATAATAATAAGTGTGTTGCAAATTGTGGGTATGTTCGCGTGGCATGATTTACAATACGAGCAAAATAACAAGTACACGACATCATGAATTGTACAAGATAAACTCCATAACTGTTTAAAATGGGCAATTAAAGCAGTATTGTCACGACCTGAAATTTCCACCTTCAGGACTGTGATGGCACCTAACATTTTACTGCAAGGCAAGCCAATGCTAGAATAATTTTAGCTATTTTAACAATTTTATTTTAAATAACAATAAAGAAACCACTAACTGGAATAAAATCTGAAAATTAGTGAATAAGCCAAATTAATAGCGATGCCAAAATACCATCCCAGAACTGGTGTCACAAGTAGCTACTAGAATAATACAGATAAAGGTATGAATAAAAATAAAGCTGTCTAGAAACTAATACACAGCCAATATAAAGTAGAAGGGGACTTCAGAGCTGCGAATGCCGTACAGCTATACCTCAAGTCTCCTCTGAATAGCTGAATCCGAGCAAGTTAAATGTACGCAGCTGGGACCAACTCCGGTATCTGCACAAGAAGTGCAGAGTGTAGTATGAGTACAACCGACCCGATATACTCAGTAACTCCCGAGCCTAACCTCGACGAAGTAGTGACAAGGCTAAGGCAGGTCGCTTACATTAACCTTTATGCAACAACAACAACAACAACAACAACAACAACAACAACAACAACAACAACAACAACAATAATAATAATAATAATAATAATAATAATAATAATAATAATAAAATTAATAATAATAATAATAATAGGAAGGTAGGAATAGAAATAAAGCATGTAATAGATATCAACAGCCGAAGTCAATTCGGCAGTCATAATCAATTATTACTTATCATTCTGTTGCAGCGTGCAACCCGTTTCCACAATATAAATCTTTCATTCAATTTTTTTGCGTTGTGCAACCCGATCCCACAAATACAACTTTCATTTAATTATATTGCAGCGTGCAACGCGATTACCAATATATTTTTTTAATAAATTCTATTGCGTCGTACAACCCGACCCCACGATATAATCATTTTTTATTTCTGTTGCGACGTGCAACCCACTCCCCAAACAATATCAATTATCAATACTTATAGATTAAATACTTCAATAAATGCAACAATTAATACAAAACTGTAAGACAACAAGGCATAGAATAATTATGATTTATTTAGGAAACAAGTAGGGACATGCAGCAAATAAGTGTGGAATCGGGGAGGAAATAAGCAATTTAATATATGAAATGCTAATGTCAAGTAGCAATTATGACACATAAGTCAAATAAGCATGTAGAAATTAAAGCATGGATTCAAGGTATAATATTGAGAAATGAAGATAAGAGAAATAATTAATATAACAATTAAGTCATGAATTAAAGCAATTTATGAAATACGGATAAACTTGGAACAAGCAATTTGACGACGTATCGGCACTCGTCACCTTGCATACGCCGGTACACATGAAATTCACGTAACACGTAGTTCAAGGGTTCTATTCCCTCAAGTCAAGATTAACCATGACACTTACCTTGCTTCGCAATTCAACTAATCATTCGACCACGGCCTTTCCTTTCGAATTAGTCTCCAAATAAATCAAACCTAGCAATTTATTGGCCAACAATTCAATCGGAGCTTTAAAAATTATTCACAATTCGAAAGAGACTTAATTTAAGTCATTTCCGGAAAAGTCAACCGAGAGTCAACGTGGTGCCCACTTTTTGGAACCCGAAAAAAATTTACGGTATCCGAACACCCGTTCTGATACGAGTTCAACCATATAAAAATTATCGAATTCCGACATCGGATCGCCTTTCAAATCTCATTTTACATTTATGGAAGTTTTTATAAAATCTCATTTTCTTCAATGAAATTCGCGGATTCATGAAGTAAATAAGTATGGAATCATGAAATATAAGCAATTTAAGATAAAGAACACTTACCCAGTTCAAGCTCGTGAAAAAACCTTTTTAAATCGTCCAAATCCGAGACTTAAAACTCAAAAATTAGCAAAAACGTTGAATTTCCGAATTTAAGCATTCTGCCCAGGAAAGTCGCGTCCGTAAAATGCGACTTGTCTTATTATTTCTAGGCAATAATTACATTACCAGCCTTCCGTACATCGCTCATAACTTTCTCTACAAATGTCCAAATGATGAATGGTTTACCCTTCTGGAAACCAGACCCAAAGAGCTACAACTTTCATTTTCGGATCATCTCCAAATTCCTTATATATTGTGAGATATAAGCTTCTAAAGTCAGCCTTGTGCAGTAGAATTTCTCGCGATGCACACTGCTGTAGCCAAAAACCAGCAGTTAAAAATGGCCTAGAAATAGTCCGAAACTCACCCGAGCCCTCGTGACCCCGTCCGAACATATCAACAAGTCTCAAAACATATTACGGACCTACTTGAGATCTCAAATCACACATAACAACGGTGAAACTACAAATTGCGCGTCGATTCAGACTTCTGAGTTTATGAAATTTTCAATACTGTAACTCGCGCTGAAACATGTCAAATCAATTCGGAATGAACTCAAATTTGCGTACAAGTCCCAAATGACTTAATGAAGCTACTGAAATTTCCGGAACCACAATCCGAACCCGATATAATGAAAGACAACTCTCGGTCAAACTTATAAATATTTCAAAACTTCAACATTCCAATTTTTCGCCAAAATGTGCCGAATTGTCCTACGGACTTTCAAAGTCAAATACGGACATGTGCCTAAGTACGAAATTACCATACGAAGGTATTGGGATCCTGAAAACACCATTTTGATGTCGTTTACACGAAAGTCAAATCTCCGATCAAACGTTAGAAATTCAAGCCTATAAAATCAAACTCTCTTTTTTTTCAAAAACTAACGGAAAACGTGCCTACGCACCTCAGAATAACTTCAAATATTGTACACAAGCCATAAATATTGTTACTAAGCTGATCGAACTCTTGGAATCCAAATGGGGACCCGGTATCAACGAAATCCAATTATCGCCAAATTTAGGAATATGTTAAACATTTAAATTTCTAGTTTTATCAAGTGGCGATAATTCGTAGAGGAACTTCCGAATTTGATTCCGGGCATACGTCCAAGTCCCAAATCACAATACAGACCCATCGGGACCGTCAGAACACTGATTCGGGTCTGTTTGCTAAAATCATTGACCGAAGTCAACTCAAATGAGTTTTGAAGCATTATTTCACATTTTTGTCAATTTTTTTCACATAAAACTTTTTCAAAAAAATATACGGGTTGCGTGTGCAAGTCGTGGAATGCTGAATGGTGCTATTCGTGGTCTTAGAACACATAAATGAATGTGTCACGACCCGAATTACCCACCGTCGGGACCGTGATGACGCCTAACATTGAACCCGCTAGGCAAACCGATATTATTAATTATTCACCCTTTTTACCTTTATATTTAACAATTTACCAGATTAAAACAAGTATACAGCGGAATTGGAAGTGCGGAAAAATAGAATTTAACATTTAAGATAATACCAATACAAATTCATAATAATAAACCACCCAGAACTGGTGTCACAATCTCACGGACTATCTAAGAAAACTATAAATAGGGTCTGAACAAAGAAAATACATGTCTGTCTCTGAAATTTAAAAGAACAGAAAGAAACAAGATAGGAAGGGGGGCGCCAAGGCCTACGGATGCCTGCAGGACTACCTCGGGGCTCCGATGGACTGAAGGTAGCAACCCCTAGCTAAGGTCCGTATGCTCCAGTACCGGGAACTGCACAAAAGAGTGCAGAGTGTAGCATCAGTATAATCGACCCCATGTACTGAGTAAGTGTCGAGCCTAACCTCGGTGAAGTAGTGATGAGGCTAGGACACAACAACAACATAACCTGCAGTTAAACAATATCTAACAGAATAACAGTAATAGAAGCTAAACAGAGATTACCGGGAAGGGGCAACATGCTATAGGGGATAACAACATAAGGAAACACAGAGATAATGGAATGAAACAATTACGGCACTTGAACCAATAGCAACAAGAAATCACAACAAGTAGGCAATGAATGCACGGCATCACCCTTCGTGCTTTTACTCTCAATCCTCACTATGCATTCAATAAAGAAAATGTGCACGGCATCACCCTTCGTACTTTATCGCTCTTCCTCACCAAATAAATATTTGATATGTGCACGGCATCACCCTTCGTGCTTTATCTCTCTTCCTCACCATATGCATCAATATCAATGTAAATGTGCACGACATCACCATTTGTTCTTTATCACTCTTTCCTCACAATATGCATAAGTATGAATGTGCACGGCATCACCCTTCGTGCTTTATCACTCTTTCCTCACCCAAACAATAGCAACAATCAACATCCCGGCAAGGGAATCAACATTAAGAATAAATACATCTCGGCAAGGGAATCAACAATAAGAATTAAATACGTCCCGGTAAGGGAATCAACAATAAGAGTTAAATATGTCCCGGCAAGGGAATCAGCTATAACCAATCTTTTTCCAACAATTAACTTCACAATTGAACCTCAATTAGAGCCAATGCTCAACAATAGACAAATATTACGAAAAATGATCATAAGTCTTACTCAACACGTGTAACCAACAATTTAGGCCTTTGTAGTACTTATTAAGAATCACAACAATCACAATTTAAGACTCACGGGCATGCTTGACACCAACGTATAGATACTCGTCACCACACCTATGCGTCATACACTACACTAGCACATAGCAAATAAGGCACAACACCTATTCCCCCAAGCTAAGGTTAAACCAAACACTTACCTCGATTCCACGGCCACAAATCAAGCCTCAACTATCGCTTTCCCTCTAGAATTCACCTCCAATTCACTTGTATCTAGTCATAATTAGTTTAATAACATCAATATATGCTAAAGAACTCACACCCAATGCTTAATTATAGTTTTCCCAACATTTTTCCCAAAAAAAACAAAAATCGACCCCGGGCCCGCTTGGTCAAAACTCGAGGTTCGGACTAAAACCCAATTACCCATTCACCCCTGAGCCCGGATATGCAATTGGTTTTGGAATCCGACCTCAATTGAGGTCTAAATCCCCAAATTTTTAAATTCTCAATTTTCTCCCAAAAACACCCAAATTCCCATGAAAATCCCTAAATTTTGTGATTAAATCTTGTAAAATGATGTTGTAGATTGAAAGAAATGAGTTAAATGTTGTTTACCTATGATTTGGGGAAGAACCTTCATTTGAAAAATCGCCCAGAGAGCTTATGGTTTGAAAGAGTTTGAAAAATGAGGAAAATCCCGTCTAAGTTTCAATTTACCCAGGCGCAGTTATCGCATTTGCGATGCCAGGTTCGCAATTGCGGCCAAGGATTCGCAATTGTGAAGGTTGGCGTGGCCTTATTTCATTGCAAATGCGAACCATCATTCGCAATTGCGACTACTGTTGGAGTCGCATTTGCAACATGGAGCTTCGCAAATGCGAAGGTCCCCCCCCCCCCCCCCCCCCCCCCCCCC
>NC_031994.1:20884121-20927558 GCF_001879085.1 Nicotiana attenuata | reverse complement strand
TCTCCCCGTCCAGTCATCGCAAATGCGATGGTTATTGCAAATGCGAGCTTGAATTTGCGAGCCCGGCTTCGCAATTGCGAAGCCTGTAGACCTGCAACACAGCAGCTGCTGCTCCTAAGTTCAAAACACTTCGCGGCCTATCCAAAACTCACCCGAGCCCTCGGGGCTCCAAACCAATCATGCACGCAAGTCCAAAAATGTCATACGGACTTGCTCATGCGATCAGATCATCAAAATAACATCAACAACTATGAATTTAGCATCAAAATCAATGAAATTCTCAAGAACACCTAAAGTTACTATTTTCACAACCGAGGGTCAAATTTATATTAAATCAAGTCCGTTTCCTACCAAATTTCACAGATTAGACTTAAACATTATTTTAGACATGTACCGGGCTCCGGAACCAACATACGGGCCCGATACCATCACATTCAAGCATTATTCAATTTCCAAACTTCCTATATTTTTTAGTTAATCAATTTTCTTCAAAAATTCATTTCTCGGGCTAAGGACCTCGGAATTCAATTCCGGGCATACGCTCAAGTTCCATATTTTCCTACGGACCTCCCGGGACTGTCAAATCACAGGTCCGGGTCCGTTTACCCAAAATATTGACCGAAGTCAACTTAAATTCAATTTTTAAAGGCAAATTTAGCATTTTCTTAAATTTTTCTCATATGGGCTTTCCGAATATACGCCCGCACTGCGCACGTAAATCGAGGTGAGATAAGAGGAGGTTTTTAAGGCCTCAGAACACAGAATTGACTTTTAAATCAAGTGATGATGTTTTGGGTCATCACAGAATGTTTAAAATTAATGATGATATATTGGGTCAGCATAAGTATAAAAGCGAAAATGCATAAAAGAATTAAGAACATGTAATAATCTACTTAATTAAGACAAGTGTAATTTGTTAAGCGACCGTGGTAAAACCACGGAACTCGTGAGTCCCTCACATCTTCTCCCAGGTCAACAAAATTTCTTAAACCGATCTTCTGTATTTTGCGGACCGTAATTCGGAGTCAGATTTTCTTGAATTGGGATTTTAATAGAATTGGTGATTTGAATACCGTAATAAATAATTTCAAGTGGCGACTGGTTCAAAATATTAAAATCAATACCTTTTCAAATAATGTCACTTAAATGGAAATAACTCCTTTCTTTCCACAATCCCCGAGAAAAAGAAGGTGCGACACCCAAAGATCTATAGTGTTGAAAATTTATATGGATGAACCTACAGATCTACATATCTATGTTTGCTCAGAAGCAAATTAATTACCTTGCTCCGGAGCTCAAAATGGAGAAAGGTCACTCACTCCTCACTATGTGTTGCTCTCAGGGCGCCTTTTTGGAATTTTCTTCTTTCTTTTTTTTGATGGAAGTTGTTTCCTAGTGTAAATGTGTATAACGTGGGTGTTTATATGACTATACATAGTCATATAATGTATATATATTATTTAAATATTATATGTATAGATGTATATATATTATATAATTATGTATAAGTGTCTATAACATTGTATAATTATATATGTGCAAGTGCATAATATTGTATATACATGAAAATGTAATGTTTAAAACTATATAAACACTACATTCAGCGTATAATTTTGTAGTAAAATGTATATAGGTTGCGTAAGTTAAACTAATGATAGTTGTTTTTTCTTTTTGGTGAATTTCAAACAAAAAATAAGAATGAAACAACAATAACAATAATAAACCCAATATATTTCCACAAGAGGAGTTAGGGGAGGATAGTACGTATGCAGACCTTACTCCTACCTAGTGAAAAGAAAATAATAAAATAAAATGGTAATCTGAAGGAATGAAAAATGAAAAAACAAAACAAAATAAGAAGAAGAAAAAATAAGTGTCAGGAATATAGGGGAAAGGGGGAGAAAGTTTGTTGGATGGAGATGAATGAAGTCTATTTATTTGCTTTAAAAAATAGAATATACTGCATCTAGGCTACATCTTTGTTACGTTACATGGTTGCAGTCTTTTTTTATTAGCTTTGTAGATGGAATATAGATTGTTGGGTTGTATTTTTGTGCAAATTTCTCTTTTTTTAGCAATCATTAATATGTATATATTGCAAATTATGGGTGATTTATAGGAACGGTCAAATAAAGGGCTGTTTTTTAAATATTATTCATATTTTTTAATGTATCTAGAAAATGGCAACACTTATTGCTCGTAAAGGATTGTAGATTATATTCTATGTTTGCTCTATATATATTATTAATTGATCACAAAATCTACTCGATTGGCATGATTTTGTGATTAATTGATTGTTCACCAAATTCTACCATATTGGCATTACATTATGTACCTACGGTCAACCTGTTTGTTAAATTGTTAACAAACTCTTCCCGATTGGCATGATTTTGTGTTTATTCAATTATCCACCAAACTCTACCAGATTGGCATAACTTTGTGTTATCTGCAATCGACCAATCTATTAAAATTGTTCATCAAAATCAACCTGATTGATATAATTTTTCTCTGTTGTCTATAAAGTATATTTGGAAATTAAATTTCAATTTTGATCACATCACTCCAAATATGCTCTGTCACGACCCCAGTTCGCCCTCCGTGAACTATCGTGATGGCACCTAGTCTTTACGACTAGGTAAGCCTAACAAATGCGAAAAACAACTAATCTTGCGAAATAAATAATCAAAAGCCGAATAACTGAAAGAAACATTATTTAAATGCTGCTTAGCATAAACACATAACTTTTCAAAATCTGATACACTATCCTAAAACCCGGAAACTCACGGATCCACAAGCTGAGAGAAACACTACATAGCTCTAATCTCCGGAATGTCTAATCAAGAACATAAAGTACAGAAGGCTTAATACTAGTTGCAGGAATAGAAAGAGACTCCTCGGTCTGCGGACGCGGCAAATATACCTCGAAGTCCCGTAGAGTCGCCTCGCCTCAAGAATAGTAAGCCTGAGTAGAGATACCTGGATCTGCACATGAAAAACATGCGCATGAAGGGCATGAGTACACCACAGCGGTACTCAGTAAGTGCCAAGCCTAACCTCGGTTGGGTAGTAACGAGGAAGGTCAGGGCCTTATTGAGGTTAAGTAAGATATAAGGTTTAACAGTGTGAAATAACAGTGTAAATAAATAACAGAAGATATGAAGGACAGCAACAACTGTTACAAAGGCAAGTAAAACACAGTAAAAGAACACAACTGAGCTCTGAGATAACAACCGGGGATCTCCCAGGATATCGTCCTGTAGTCCCCAAATATAAATATCATATCTAGTGGATCTCCCGGGTGCATTCCCATAGTCCAGCTCATAAATGTGCAGGGGGATCTCCTGGAATGCAATTCCGTAGTCCCAAAGTAAACATACAGGGGAGCTCTCGGGATACCGTCCCGTAGTCCCAAAGTAAAAGTGCAGGGAATCTCCCGGAATACCGTTCCGTAGTCCCAAAGTAAATACACAGCAACAACAAGAATTCAATCCAATCGATTCATATCAAAGTGAAGTAGGAAATCCTAACCTAACATGATTCACGTAATACAATTAATGCAGTTAAGGCAAGTAGAGCAATTTAGTCAAGTAGACATGTTTCTCTAAGCTACAGCAGGTTTAATATCCAAACAGTGTAAGCAAGAAAAGGAAGAACACAATTCAAGGCTATTTTTAAAGAAAAATCGGATTTCCAACAATTAGCACAAGTACGCACTCGTCACCTCACGTACGAGGTATTTCAATTACCACAAATATCAATCCTAAGGGGAAAGGTCCCCCACACAAGGTTAGACAAGCCGCTTACCTCGAACAAGTGCAAGTCAACCTGAAACCACGCCTTTGCCACGAGTATCCGACTCCAAATGGCCCAAATCTATTCAATTAAGTTTTAAAATGTAAATAACACTTCAAGTAACTGATTCTATAATTAAATTCTAAGCTAATACGCGAAATTAGGTAAAATGACAAAAATTCCCCTCAGGCACATGTCTCGAAATCGGGTAAAATTTATATTTTTGGAATCCTCATACTCTCACGAGTTCATACATACCAAGAACACTGAAATCAGAGCCCAAATGACCCTTCAAATTCTCATTTCAAAGTCTCTTAATCCCAAGCCCTAAATCCCACAATTACTACTGATTTTTCCCTAAATTTCTAGCTCTAATCCATGAAATAATAAAATAGGAACGAGTTTTAAGCCCAAATTACTTACCTCAATGAAGTTCTCTTGAAACCCCTCCTTCAAATCGCCCAAAAAGCTCCAAAGTCGAGATAAAAATGGTGGAAATAACCCCAAGGTCGCGGAACTCCTTTTAAATCGCTGTCCAACAGTTTCCGCATCTGCGGCCTTGGACCGCTTCTTCGGTCCCGCATTTGCGGACCAAAGGTCGCACCTGCGACCCCTCACTTGAACGTCAGATTCCACATCTATGGCTCCTCGCCCGCAGGTGCGGTACCGCTTCTGCGGAAATTATACCTCATATGCGGTTACTGATGAATCCCTCCTTTTTCCGCTTTTGCGTCTCCTTTACCGCACGTGCGACATCGCACCTGCGGTTCCCAAGCCGCAGGTGCGGAAATACCAGAAGCAGCAAAGTTCAGTAGCTGCAATATACCTCAAAACTCCCCGTCAACCATCCAAAATCATCCCGAGGCCGCCGGGACCTCAACCAAGGGTACCAACAAGTCTAATACCACTCCCCAAACTTGTACCAATCCATAAAATACCTAAAACAACATCGAAACCTCAAATTAGCCATGGATTCAAGCCTAAGAACTCCAAATTTCCCAAAATACGCTTTCGATTAAAAAGTCTATCAAACCTCGTCCGAATGACCTGAAATTTTGCACACACGTCCCAAATGACATAATGGAACTACTGCAACTCTCGAAATTCCATTCCGACCCTCAGATCAAAATCTCACTATCGAACCCGAAACTTCAAAAATTCAACCTTCGGAATTTCAAGCCTAAATTAGCTACGGACCTCCAAAATACAATCCGAACACGCCCCTAAACCCGAAATCACCTAACGGAGCTAACGGAACCATCAGATTCCCATTCCGAGACCGTCTTCACACTGTTCCAACTACGGTCAACTTTCCAATACTTAAGCTCTCATTTAGGGACTAACTCTCAGAAACTAAAAAACGAACATCCCGGCAAAACGAAATAGCAGAAATAAACTTGGGGGAAGCAGTTAATAGGGGATCGGGGCCTAAATTCCAAAAACGACCGGCCAGGTCGTTACATCCTCCCACACTTAAACATTCGTTCGTCCTCAAACGAGCACAAAGACATACCTGAAGTAGTGAAAAGATGAGGGTACTGGTTGGGCATATCCTGCTCGGTCTCCCAGGTCGCCTCCTCGGCCGGCTGACCCCGCCACTGAACCTTCACTGATGCAATGTTCTTTGACCTCAGCTTCCTGACCTGCCTATCCAATATTGGCACTGGCTCCTCAATATAAGATAGATCCTTTTCCAACTGGACTGAGCTGAAAATCTAACACGTGCGACGGATCACCGTGATACCTCCGGAGCGAAACATGAAAAATCGGATGAATTCCTGCCAAGATGGGAGGTAAGGCAAGCTCGTAAGCAACCTCCCCAACACGCCTCAATATCTCAAAAGGGCCAATAAACCTCGGACTCAACTTCCCCTTCTTCCAAAATCTCATAACGCCCTTCATAGGCAAAACCCGAAGTAGGACCCGCTCTCCAACCATATAGGAAACATCACGAACCTTCCGGTCCGTGTAACTCTTCTGTTTGGACTGGGCTGTACGGAGTCTATCCTGAATCACCTTGACTCTCTCCAAAGCATCCTGAACCAGGTCTGTGCACAATAATCTAGCCTCACCTGGCTCGAACCAACCCACAGGAGATCTACATCGCCTACCAAATAAGGCCTCGTACGGTGCCATCTGTATGCTGGACTGATAGCTGTTGTTGTAGGCAAACTCCGCCAATGGAAAGAACTGATCCCAAGAACCCCCAAACTCAATCACACATGCACGAAGCATATCCTCAAGAATCTGAATAGTGCGCTCGGACTGTCTGTCCGTCTGAGGGTGAAATACTATGCTCAACTCCACCCGAGTACCCAACTCCTGCTGTACGGCTCTCCAGAACCGCGATGTGAATTGAGTACCTATGTCTGAAATGATAGAAACTGGAATACCATGCAGACGGACAATCTCCCTGATATAAATTTCCGCCAACCGCTCCGAGGAATAGGTAGTACACACAGGGATGAAATGCACGGACTTGGTCAGTCGATCCACAATAACCCAAATGGCATCGAACTTCTTTAAAGTCCGTAGGAGCCCAGATACGGAGTCCATGGTGATCCGCTCCCACTTCCACTCCGGAATCTCTATCTGCTGAAGCAATCCACCCGGCCTCTGGTGCTCATACTTCATCTGCTGACAATTAAGGCACTGAGCTACAAACCCAACTATATCCTTCTTCATCCGCCTCCACCAGTAGTGCTACTCAAATCCTGGTACATCTTCACGGCACCCGGATGAATGGAATACCGCGAACTATGGGCCTCCTCTAGAATCAACTCTCGAAGCCCATCAACATTGGGTACACAAACTCAACCCTACATCCTCAGTACTCCGTCAGCACCAATAGTCACATCTCAAGCATCGCCATGCAACACTTTGTCCTTAAGGACAAGTAAATGAGGGTCATCAAACTGACGCTCCCGGATACGATCGAACAAAGAAGACCGAGAAACCACACAAGCTAGAACCCGACTGGGCTCCGAAAGATCCAATCTCACAAACTGGCTGGCTAGGGCCTGAACATCCATCGCCATAGGCCTCTCTGCTGCTGGTAAATAAGCCAAACTCCCCAAACTCTCTGCCCGGCGGCTCAAAGCATCGGCCACCACATTGGCCTTGCCCGAGTGATACAAGATAGTGATGTCATAATCCTTCAGCAGCTCTAGCCATCTCCTCTGATGCAAATTAAGATCCTTCTTCTTGAACAGATGCTGCAAACTCCGGTGATCAGTATATATCTCACAGGGCACACCATACAAGTAATGACGCCAGATCATCAAGGCATGAACTATCGTAGCTAACTCAAGATCATGGACATGATAATTCTTCTCATGTATCTTCAACTATCTGGACGCGTAGTTAATCACCCTACCATCCTGCATCAATACCGCTCCAAGGCCAACTCTCGAGGCATCACGATAGACAATATAAGACCCCGAACCGGTAGGCAATATCAAAACTAGGGTTGTAGTCAGGGTTGTCTTGAGCTTCTGAAAGCTCTCCTCGCACTCTTCCGTCCACTGGAACGGAGTACCCTTCTGGGTTAGTCTGGTCATAGGTGCTGCAATAGATGAAAACCCCTGAACAAATCGACGGTAATAACCCACCAAGCCAAGAAAACTACGAATTTCTGTAAGTGAGGATGGTCTGGGCCAACTCTGTACGGCCTCCACTTTCTTCGGATCCACCTGAATACCCTCTCTCGAGACCACATGACCCAAGAACGCCACGGAATCCAGCCAAAACTCACATTTTGAGAACTTAGCATAAAGCTTCTTCTCTCTCAAGGCCTGGAGCACTATCCTCGGGTGCTGCTCATGATCTTCCCGACTCTGGGAATATAACCTACTTATAGTCGGTCAGTCAATATCAGTAGGGGTCCTCTTGCCTAAAAAAAGAAGAATGTCATCAATAAAAATGATCACGAATGAATCAAGATATGGCTTGAAAACACTGTGCATCAGATGCATGAAGGCTGCTGGGGCATTAGTCAGCCCAAATGATATAACAAGGAACTCGTAATGACCATACCGAGTCCTGAAGGCAGTCTTCGGGATATCTGGCTCCCGAATCTTCAACTGATGATAGCCTGATCGCAAGTCAATCTTAGAAAACACACAAGCACTCTACAACTGGTCGAACAGGTCATCAATACGAGGCAAGGGATAGCGGTTCTTCACTGTCACCTTATTCAGCTGGCGGTAATCAATACACATGCGCATAGAACCATCCTTCTTCTTCACAAATAACACAGGAGCACCCTAAGGCCATACACTGGGCCGAATGAAACCCTTATCAAGTAATTCCTGCAATTGCTCCTTCAACTCCGGAGGAGCCATACGATACGAAGGGATAGAAATGGGCTGAGTGCCCGGCAACAGATCAATGCCAAAATCAATGTCTCTATCGGGTGGCATGCCCGGAAGATCAGCTGGAAACACATCAGGGAAATCCCGTACTACTAGGACTGAATCAACAGAAGGAGTATCCATACTGGCATCTCTCACACAAGCTAAGTACGCATCACAACCTTTCTCAACCATACGATGAGCCTTAAGGAAAGAAATAACTCTACTGGGAGTGTGACTTAAAGCACCCTCCACTCAATACACGGTACACCTGGCATGGCCAGTGTCACGGTTTTGGCGTGACAATCAAGAATATCATAATGGGGCGACAACCAGTCCATCCCCAAGATAATATCAAAATCAACCATGCTGAGCAACAATAAGTCGGCTCTGGTCTCAAAACCACCAAGAATAACCAAACATGACCGGTAAATGCGGTCCACAATAAGAGAATCTCCCACATGAGTAGAAACATAAACTGGGGAACTCAAAGAATCCTTAGGTACACCCAAATGTAGGGCAAAATAAGAAGACACATTAGAATAAGTGGAGCCTGGATCGAATAGAACCGGTGCAACTCTGTGACAGACCAAGATAGTACCTGTAATGATAGAATCGGAGGCGACAGCCTCAGTACGGGTTGGAAGAGCATAATATCTGGCCTGGCCTCCCCCTCAGGGGCGACCTCTACCTCCCCGACCTCTACCTCTGGCTGGCTGGGCCGGTGGAGTAGAAACTGGCGCTAGGACCATAGCCCGAGAGCTCTGCGGGGCCTGTTGTGGCTGAGGAGTCTGCAGAGGTGCACCCCTCCTGAGTCTGGGGCAATCCCTCACCATATGGCGTGTGTCACCACACTCAAAACAAGCTCTGGGAGGACGTGGTGGCTGTGACTGGCTCGGGCCAGGTCTGCTAGACTGACCACCGGAAGCACCCCGTGCAGGAGGCGCACTAGAGACTGGAGGTGCGTAATAAGGCTCCTGAGGCCTAGGTGGAGCTGGAATACCACTGGCTGCTGGAAGAGCTGAATGAAAGGGGCGACCCATATGACCCCTATAATGACGACCTGCAGTTGGGGCACAGGCACCAGAATAATGGCTCGACTCTCGAGACCTCTTGGCCTCCCTCTCCTCTCTGTCCCTAGCATGCATACCCTCAATCCTCCTAGCAATGCTCACCACCTGCTGATAAGATATATCCATCTCTAACTCACGAGCCATGCTAGATCTGATGCTGGGAATAAGCCCCTCGATGAACCGGCGAACCTTCTCGCGAACCATAGATTCCAAAGCTGGTGCATGTCTAGCCAAGTCAATGTAACGGACAGCATACTCCGAGACAGTCATAGTACCCTAGCGCAAATGCTCAAACTCCGCGCGCCAGGCATCCCTAAGGCTCTGGGGGACTTACTCCCTCGTGAACATATCTAAAAACTGAGTCCAAGTCAGGGAAGCTGCCTCATCCAGACTGTCTAACTCATAAGCACGCCACCACTGATAGGCGGCTCCTCGAAGCTGGAAAGTAGTGAAGGAAACCCCGCTCGATCCTGATATGCCCATAGTATAGAGAATATGGTAGCACTCCTCCAAAAATCCAAGGCATCCTCTGATGTTAACCTAGCGAATACAGGAGGATCATATTTCTTGAACCTCTCAAGTCTCCGCTGCTCATCCTCTGAAGCTGTTGCCCTGTCCTCGGGCTGAACTAGCACTGTAGGCGGCGCAGGAACAACCTCTAGGACCTGATCAACATGCACTCGCTGCTTAGGAGTGCGGGCGGCGGGAGTCTGCGCTCCTCCCGGGCCTGGGATGTGGCTACAGCAAGGGGAAGCAACCCTGCCTGAGCCGGAGTGGTGTACATGCTCATAAACTGTGCCAAAGTCTCCTGGAGTGCTAGAGTAGTTGTGGCAGACATATCAGGTGTCTGGACTCTGGCTGGTACTGCTGGTGGTACCTCGGCGGCAGCTCGCGCGGGTGCTCTGGCTGCACCACGAGCGCGTCCTCAGCCTCTACCCCGGCCCCGGCCTTTGACGGCTCCAGTAGGGGGCGCGGGTGCCTGGTCATCTCGAGTAGCACGTGTCCTCACCATCTGTGAGAGAATAGAAAAACAAAAGTTTAGAATTGGGATATCAAAAATCTCGCACGACAAGGAACTCAAATGAAGTGAAATTTTTCCTAACAGTTACATAGCCTCTCGTAGATAAGTACAAACGTCTCTGTACCGATCAGCGAGACTCTAATAA
The DNA here is from genome assembly GCF_001879085.1 of Nicotiana attenuata. Taxonomy (NCBI): domain Eukaryota; kingdom Viridiplantae; phylum Streptophyta; class Magnoliopsida; order Solanales; family Solanaceae; genus Nicotiana; species Nicotiana attenuata. The sequence continues at coordinate 20,917,175 of NC_031994.1, read as the reverse complement.
ACCGGCTTGTGATCCATGACTCCTATGAACCTAGAGCTCTGATACCAACTTGTCACGATGCCAGTTCACCCTCCGTGAACTATCGTGACGGCACCTAGTCTTTACGACCAGGTAAGCCTAACAAATGCAGAAAACAACTAATCTTGCGAAATAAATAATCAAAAGCTGAATAACTGAAAGAAATAGTATTTAAATGCTGCTTAGCATAAACACACAACTTTTCAATATCTGATACACTATCCCAAAACTCGAAAACTCACGGATCCACAAGCTGAGAGAAACACTACATAGCTCTATCTCCGGAATGTCTAATCAAGAACATAAAGTACAGAAGGCTAAATACTAGTTGCAGGAATAGAAAGAGACTCCTCAGTCTGCGGACGTGGCAGATATACCTCGAAGTCCCGTAGAGTCGCCTCGCCTCAAGAATAGTAAGCCTGAGTAGAGATATCTGGATCTGCACATGAAAAACATGCGTAGAAAGGGCATGAGTACACCACAGCGGTACTCAGTAAGTGCCAAGCCTAACCTCAGTTGGGTAGTAATGAGGAAGTTCAGGGCCTTACTGAGGTAAAGTAAGATATAAGGTTTAACAGTGTGAAATAAGAGTGTAAATAAATAACACAAGATATGAAGGACAGCAACAACTATTACAAAGGCAAGTAAAACACAGTAAAAGAACACAACTCAGCTCCGAGATAACAACCGGGGATCTCCCAGGATACCATCATGTAGTCCCCAAATATAAATATCATATCCAGTGGATCTCCCGGGTGCAGTCCCGTAGTCCAACTCATAAATGTGTAGGGGGATCTCCCGGAATGCAATTCCGTAGTTCCAAAGTAAACATACAGGGGAGCTCCCGGGATACCGTCCCGTAGTCCCAAAGTAAAAGTGCAGGGGATCTCCCGGAATACCGTTCCGTAGTCCCAAAGTAAATACACAGCAACAACAAGAATTAAATCCAATCGATTCATATCAAAGTGAAGCAGGAAATCCTAACCTAGCATGATTCACGTAATACAATTAAGGCAGTTAAGGCAAGTAGAGCAATTTAGTCAAGTAGACATGTTTCTCTAAGCTACAACAGGTTTAATGTCCAAACAGTGTAAGCAAGAAAAGGAAGAACACAATTCAAGGCTATTTTTAAAGAAAAACCGGATTTCCAACAATTAGCACAAGTACGCGCTCATCACCTCACGTACGAGGCATTTCAATTACCACAAATATCAATCCTAAGGGGAAAGGTCCCCCACACAAGGTTAGACAAGCCACTTACCTCGAACAAGTGCAAGTCAACCCGAAACCACGCCTTTGCCACAAGTATCCGACACCAAATGGCCCAAATCTATTCAGTTAAGTTTCATAATGTAAATAACACTTCAAGTAACTGATTCTATAATTAAATTCTAAGCTAATACGCGAAATTAGATAAAATAACCAAAACGCCCCTCAGGCACACGTCTCGGAATCGGGTAAAGTTTATATTTATGGAATCCTCATACTCTCACGAGTTCATACATACCAAGAACACTGAAATCAGAGCCCAAATGACCCCTCAAATTCTCATTTCAAAGTATCTTAATCCCAAGCCCTAAATCCCACAATTACTACTGATTTTTCCCTAAATTTCTAGCTCTAATCCATGAAATAATGACATAGGAACGAGTTTTAAGCCCAAATTACTTACCTCAATGAAGTTCTCTTGAAACCCCTCCTTCAGATCACCCAAAAAGCTCCAAAGTCGAGATAAAAATGGTGGAAATAACTCCAAGGTCGCGGAACTCCTTTTAAATAACTGTCCAGCAGTTTCCGCATCTGCGGCAGCGGTCCCGCATTTGCGGACCAAAGGTCGCACCTGCGACCCCTCACTTGAACCCCAGATTCTGCATCTGCGGCTCCTCGCCCGCAGGTGAAGTACAGCTTCTGCGGAAATTACATCACATCTGCGGTTACTGATGAATCCCTCCTTTTTCCGCTTCTGCGTCTCCTTTACCGCACGTGCGACATCCTCAAAACTCCCCGCACGTGCGTCTCCTTTACCGCACGTGCGAAATACCAGAAGCAGCAAAGTTCAGCAGCTGCAATATTCCTCAAAACTCCCCGTCAACCATCCGAAATCATCCCGAGGCCCCAGGGACCTCAACCAAGGGCACCAACAAGTCTAATACCACTCCCCAAACTTGTACCAATCCATAAAACACCTAAAACAACATTGAAGCCTCAAATTAGACATGGATTCAAGCCTAAGAACTCCAAATTTCTCAAAATAATCTTTCGATCAAAAAGTCTATCAAACCTCGTCCGAATGACCTGAAATTTTGCACACACGTCCCAAATGACATAATGGAACTACTGCAACTCTCGGAATTCCATTCCGACCCTTGGATCAAAATTTCACTATCGAACCGGAAACTTCAAAAATTCAACCTTCGGCATTTGAAGCCTAAATTAGCTACGGACCTCCAAAAAACAATCCAAACACACCCCTAAACCCGAAATCACCTAACGGAGCTAACGGAACCATCAGATTTCCATTCCAAGACCGTCTTCACATTGTTCTGACTACGGTCAACTTTCCAACACTTAAGCTCTTATTTAGGGACTAAGTGTTCCAAAACTCTCCGAAACTCAAAACCGAACATCCCGGCAAAACAAAATAGCAGAAATAAACTTAGGGGAAGCAGTTAATATAGGATCGGGGCGTAAATTCCAAAAACGACCGGCCGGGTCGTTACATGCTCCAAATGATCTCAAATTTGAAGGTAAAAAACTCCAAATATCAACACAAGTGATCAACAATCGTTAATTTAGTCAAATAATATCAAGTCAAGAAAATTTACATTATCTCTTTTTCACCACTTTCAAAGGACCAATAATAAAATTTTAATTTTTTATAAGCAAATCATTAAATTCATGTTTGAACTAAGCTTAAGCATAAATTATCGATATCTAAACGGTTTTTATAATAATCAATTTTAACTTCCCCTGTTTCCACCCCAAAAAAAATTTCAAGTTTATAATATTGAAGAACTATGATACTCTAGACAAAGAAAGAAGCTTAGTTTCATTACAAAGCAAAAATGAGAACTATATTTAGAGACCTTAGGGAGACGATCAGTGCTATTTGGTTGAAATTGTGGGTGACTTCCTTCTAAGATGGGCTTTAGCCTTTAGTTTTTGTCCAACCATGGGCCCAGCTACACGGTGAATTCAAATTGGTCGAGAAAAAGAACCGCGCTAGTCGGAATTTGGGGAAAGATAATATATCCAATTTAGATTCGTATTTTGAATTCGAAGTCTTTACTCGTGTGTAGGCAGGAAAAGAAATAAAATTGACAAAACACTCCAGAAAAAGAAAGAAAAAGAAAAAGAAAATCTTTAACTTTTAGTGTTTTGCATGGTTAACCAGGAAGTGAAGAAGACAAATATAACGATCCGACCGGTGGTTTTGCGGTCTAGCAAATCGTCCGGCGGCTTGAGACCTGGAGTATTTTCACTTCATGTATTATGACTTGCACGTTTAGTCGGTTTAGATTTTCGGAAAGATCAATGTTGGTTTGGAAGAATAATTCTCAATTGGGAAGCTTTAGGTTGGAAGAGTTGATCAAGTTTGACTTTTGAATTAACGACTTCTGATTGGAGTTTTGACGGTTCCGCTAGGACCGAATGATGATTTTTGACTTAGGCATATATCCGAATTTAGATTTGGATGTCCGTAGGTTGATTTGATATTTTTGGAAAAAGTTGGAAGATTGAAGGTTCAGAAGGTTGATAGGTTTGACTGAGAGTTGTCTTTTCTGATATCGAATTCGAATTAGGGTTTCAGGAGTTGGTTAGGTCTGTTTGTCATTTGGGACTTGCATGCAAAATTTGAGGTCATTCTGAGTTGATTTGGTATGGTTCGGCATAAGTTTTAGAAGTTTAAAAGTTCATTAGTTCAATATGCTTGAACTGATGTGTGATTCATGGATTTAATGTTGTTTGGTGTGATTTAAGGCCTCGAGTAGGATTGTGTTATGTTTTGGGATTGGCTTGTGTGATTGGGCGGGGTGCGGGGCCTCGGGTGTGTTTCAATGTTTGGGTTGTGTCGCGCTCTTATTTGATATTTTGGCGCCGTTCTTTGGGAATAAAGAGCACCATATTGATAAAACGGTCTTTAATTTATGATTAGAATGAACCATTAAATCTGTATCACAATTACGGAATGATAATAATAAGAATCGTGGAATTCCGAGGTCGTATGAGAAAGTTATGCCCATCCCCGTGTCGGTAAAGATTGCTGGTTTCTGGTGCGAACTTTTGTTCTTCGCGAAAGCGAGAGAGGTTCCGCGAATGCGAATAAGGAATTCTGAGTTAACCGGTCAGTGCGAAAAATTGCTCTTCGTGAATGCGAAGGTGTTCTGTGAAGGCGGAAAACAAAAATCACCTTAGCTGACCAAGCATTTTAGCATTTTGAGCATATCTTCAGTTCTAGAGCTCCGTTTGAGGTGATTTGCAGGACGTTGTTCTCGTCTCAATAACAGGATAAATATCTAACCTTTATTTTGATATTTTTCCATGATTATTTCCATTAATTATTATTTTTATCGTATTTAGATTGTAGAAATTGAGATTCTGAGCCCTAAAGTTGAAAAATGGTAAGTCCTTGATTTGACGGTCATTTCATGGACGAAATTGGCTGATTTTATGGATATAGACTATATAAGTTACTGGTAATATTAATTTTTGATACTTTTCGAAATCCGGCGTGTGGGCCTGGGAGTTGACTATGTTGACTTTTCGAGCGGAGTTGAGAATTATTACAAATTTTTAAATTACGAGTATTGGAGTATATTTTGATTGGTTTGCACATTGGTTGATTAGTTTCGGATTGTTTGACATCGGTTTGAGGAGTTAGAGAGGCGTTGGAGCCGGTTATCGGATTCCGGAATGGGGTAAGTCTCCTGTCTAACCTTGTACGGTAAAATTTACCACATAGGTGTTATATTTATTATGTGCTACATGTTGTGGAGATCCGCACGTATGAGGTGGCCGGCGAGCATCCGTGCGTATGCTAGAATTCTTGATTATGTCCGGGTAGACTTAGACTCACGCCATACTTTAATTGTATTATTTGTGGGATTCTTGCCTGTTTAAATGCTTTAATTTACATTCAGCCGGAGACTAGACTTGCATAGAGTATCGGACTTGCTATTTTTGATAACATGATTAGCCAGGAAAATTGTACTTTTCTTTATGGATTTCATTCGTGTTGTGCGTATTCTTCTGATAGTTTTTCTTGAATTTTATAACTCACACGTATATTCGTGAGTGGGGTTAGTGACTCGTCAAAGTTTCATATTCTAATGGGATCGGGCTGAATGCCATAACAATACTCTTATGGGATCGGGTCGTTCGCCTCGGCAGAGTAACATATTCCTATAGGAACGGGCCGTTCACCTCGGCAGCAGTATGTATCATATTCTTATGGGATCGGGTCGTTCGCCTCGACGGCATTATGTATCATATTCTTATGGGATCGGGCCGTTCGTCTCGGCGGGATTATGTATCACATTCTTGTGGGATCGGGTAGTTCGCCTCGGTAGTTCTATGAAACACTCTTATGGGATCGGGCCTCTTGCCTACGAAATACTTGATAAGGAGTCCGCGACTCATGAGTTTCTTGACTTAAGAAGTGACTGTTGATTTGGTATTGACCATTACATATTTCATTTGAGGAGATATCCGATAATTGTGGACTTTGCATTCACTGTTCAGTTGTAGACTGTATTATTTGCCTATATCTGTTCTCACTGTTTACTTAACATGTTTCATACTTGTCTACCTTATTATATTTGATTTATTGGAGCACTGGTGTGTGTCAATGTTGACCCATCGTTACTACCTCTTCGGGATTAAGCTAGATACTTACTGGTACACGTTGATTTACGTACTCACACTATACTTCTGCACTGAATGTGTAGGTACTGAGGCATGTACATTAGGTGGTCATCTTGGCGCATTGGTACAACTGCTGAGGGGACTTTATGATGAGCTGCATTATTGCACACGGAGTCTCCATCTTATTCAGTTATTATATATTGTCTATTTTATATTCCGGACAGATGTTGTGGTAGTGTTGTATTGTTCTAGTAAATGCTCATGCTCTTGTAACACCGGATTTTGGAGGGTTTTTAGTAGATGTTCATTATTTTATTTTATGTTATTATTATCAATTCACTTTATGATTTATTTATATTTTAAATTTGATAAAGAAAAGCAGAGGTTTCTATGAATGCTAGATTTTTTGTGTTTATTTAATAAAATTCCTAATTTTAAAAATTCAAAATAGATAGTTAAGTGGAGGTTCACGCGTTGGCTTGCCTAGAAGCATAGTAGGCGGCATCACGATCTATTATGGGATATGGGTCGTGACAGCTTGGTATTAGAGCGCTCGGTTCACTCAAGTCCCATGAGTCATGAGCAAATCTAATAAAATCTTGCGGATGGGTACGTAGATGTCTGTACTTATCTTGGAGAGGCTAAAAGACTGTTAGGAGAACTTCCCTTTTCTATTCCTCGTGGTGCGGTCTGATTTCATTGAAGCGTTTGTCTTTATTTTCTTCCAACTCATTCTTATACAATGTTGAGCGATTGTTATCAGTTGGGCATCAAGGCATTTTAGTGGTGCTGCAGATGTGGTTCAGGATGTTTTCCCTTGCGTATTTGGGTGGACTATTATAGTCGCCTTGTAGAGGAGTGTTCTGTCATTTCAGCCCAGTGTCAGAGTTGCCTATGGTTTCAAGGCTATGCATAGTGTATTGTGATGTTCATGCATTGTTATCAAGCAGTGTTGGTGTAAAGGTAGGGTGCATATTTATGTGTCGTGGTAGTGAATGTGCTAAGAGGAGGATTTCTCGGTTCATGGTTTAGAGGTTCAGCATTTAATTCTAGCAAATGAGCGGCAACCCGACTATGGATGTTCAGGCTTTGGTGATGGAGCAGCGAGATTGGATATTTTCAAACTTGGTGGAATTCTTGTTTGTGATGTGGTGTCGTTGTCTTTGTTTGAATGCATTTAGGCTCGTCGGTGTGATGGTCTTCATTGGTTTGCCTTCTAGGTAGGGTGTTGTGAAACAAGCGCGCATTAGAGATGGCAGTGTGTGGCAGCTTCAGGGTCGAATTTGGTATTTCTAATGTTTATGGCTCGAGAAATATGATCTTTATGGAAGCTTAGAGTTAGTGGCAATTCATTAGTTCGAATGCTGCAGAGATGGATTATGATTTGAGGCAATATTTTAGTAGTAAAGGATGAGGAAGGGCATGGAGGGTTATGTCTCGCGGTAGAGGAGTTGTTAGTAGGTCAAGTACGAGAAGTAGTTTGCTTAGGAAGTTTGAATGTGACAGGAAGAGTTTGCTTGGAACGTAGAGGGATGTGTAAGCTTGATTATAGTTTTGGGATGCAAAATGACTTCGAGTTTTGGAACATATTCCTGGACCTTCAATTGATGCAAATGAGATGAATGAGCTCTTGCAGCTGGCGGATGAGTGTGGACCTAGGAGAATCAACTGATTTCATAATGGACGTGGTTATGGATATGTCATTGGAGGATGTCGGTATGAGGTTACACAGGTGGGCTATCTCCTGTTAGAAGGTTAGAGGCTGCATGACTCCTGATGAAGTTCCTATAAAGAGTTCTGCCTTCTATCCAATGGGATGCATGTACTGCTATGTGAGCATGGATCACTTGAGGAAGATGATACTACTTCTAGAGGTCGAGTGTGCAATTGTGGCTGATAATTCAAGATGTGTTATGATTAGTGCAACAAGAAATTATGTGAAATGCGGTTGAGCAAAGGTGTGAGATCGTGGTAATTGAGGAGGATGAGTCATTGTGGGTTTTGAATTTTTGTGATTGTGGCTTAAAACTAAGTGGGGGAGCCTACCGTCTATTATTGGTCACGTGGTGATGTGGCTTTGCAGTTTCGGGTTATCGGTACGTTAGTGGATTAGTTATAACTAATAGAAGAAAATGTCAGGCGTAATTTGAGCAGGGGATTTGATGGATGTGATGTACAAGGGAAAGTATTCATCTGGTTGCTTCATTGGAGTGCTCATGTTCTAACAGAGCACTAATGGTTTGGTTAAATAATCAGGACTGGACTAGAGTGGGCGACTCTCAATAATGGTTCTAGTGGATTCGAAATTTTAGGTGTGGTGCTTAAGGATTTTCAGGTTTGTTATGTGGCTGAGGATTCGGTTTTGCAGTAGAGTGTGAAGGGTACTTGGAGCATTTCTATGTTATCAACGGGTCTGCGGTGCAATATTAGAAAAATGGGAGAAATAGCTTAGGATTCGTAGAAGATCTAATCAGTGTAGGTGTACCAGTTGGAGTTACTATAGACTGCATGAGGAGGGTATGGAATGGCTTATGGGTATTGAATACAATGTGGTCTTGTGATTTGGGTAACGCGGGATGACTGTTGATTGGTATCTGTTATGTGATTGAGTAAAGGTATTGATCCTGAAGCCAAGTCAAGAAGAAATCAGAAGAAGATGAATCGGTGTCACGATCCAAACCTTCACTACTCGTGATGGCACCTAACCCAACTCACTAGGTAAGCCAATTAACAATAATCCAATTCAAATGAGATTTACTAAGAAAATAAATGATGAAATAGTTGAACTTTTATACAACAATCCAAGGAATGATAGTCCAAATCATGAGCTTTTAAGACTTAGAATTTACAAAGCTGGTATGAAATACATACTTCATCTGTCCGAGTTATACATAAACAGATTTATAAATCTAAAGCTACCAAGAACAAGAGACAGCAATAATCGGAATGCAGGTACATCTTCAATGCCAGCTACAGCCATAAACAGCAACGTCAGATCCAAAATCTACATGCAAGGTGCAGAAGTGTAGTATGAGTACACCCGACCCCATGTACTCAATAAGTAACAAACCTAACCTTAGGTTGAAAGCAGTGACGAGCTCGGAAAACGGTCAGAGTCCAACACCAATAGCCAAGAACAACTCGTAATAATATAATGAAAGCAGTACAAGTAATAACTCAAAAGATATTATGCTCAGCTCGTTCACAACCACGGAAAAATAGATATGCTTTTCAGGTAGAACAGTAAAACCCAAGTCATTCACTGAAATCACCAAAATATGAGGGTATATCAAAAAACTGTGATCTCTCCCAAACTTTCAACAACAGATAAAATATGTCATTATCATATAACATGAGAAAAGTACATTTCTATGCCTACATGTCCAATATACACGTCTAATCATGAATGTCACAATACCGTATAGTATGAGAAAAATGCATCTCTACGCCTACATGCCAAATATGCATGTCAAATGTAATGCATCATAGTGATAATCCCAGGTACTAAAACTCTCAGAGTGCTCAATCTGTTTGTCTCAAATTCCCAATCATCGCACACAATCACTCAACAATGTACGAGTACCTGTGCTCACTGTTAATATGTCCCGGAGGGGCGGATCCTGCCCAAGCGCTAATGTAGAGCCAATATGGCCTATAACAGCGTGCAACCCGATCCCGTAAAAATAAATAAGCCGATAAGGCATGCTGCAGCGTGCAGCCCGATCCCCATAATAATAGATAAGCCAATAAAGCCTGCTGCGGCATGCAATCCGATCCCCAATATCAGTCATAATCCGGCTCTCAGGCCCCAACTCGGTCATCAGTCTCTCTAGTCTCATCGGCTCAAAAAAGTCATACCAATTAGCCCAAGAAATGATAACGTGATATAACAGTAGATGGTAATAGAGACTGAGATATGATATGCAAGTGAATGCATATGACTGAGTACATAATTGCAACTTAAGCAAATTACTCGACAGCAGAAATGACCTCAGTGGTTCCCAAGAGAATAAGCACATAGCCTAAACATGATTTCTAACATGGACCACAGCTCAATTACTCTAACACGTAGAAATTACACGGATAGAAACAAGACTAGATAACTACACAACACCACATAATCAACCGAGTCATAATCACCATTGTGCACGTCCACACGTCTGCCACCTACATGTGTGTCACCCCAAAACCAACCATATAGCACGTATTCTAGGGATTCATCCCCTCAGTACCAAGTTTAGTAGTGTTACATACCTTGAACAAGCCATATCCAATACCGAGCAAGCCAATCAATACTCTAAAAATGCCATCCCGCGCATATCAACCTCCAAACTGCTCGAAACTAGCCAAAAGCAACTCAAAAACATCAAATAATGCCTAAGGAAACAATCCCAAATGATAAAGTTTGAATCTTTACACATTTACTCAAAGTCAACAAAAAAGTCAAACCCTGGCCCACACCTCGGAACTCGACAAACTCACTAAATCCAACAACCCATTCAATTACGAGTCTAATCATGTTCAAAATTCGACTACAAATCGATGTTCAAAATTCAAAATTTTACTTTAAAAAGTTTAGACAAAAACCTCCAATTTCGCTTTCAAAATCTTAATTACCAAAATTGAAGATGGAATCACGGAATAAAATTAATACCGAGTAGAAAACACTTACTCTAATCCACGTGGTGAAATTGCCTTCGAAATCGCCCAAATCCGAGCTCCCCAACTCAAATGTGATAAAATACCCGAACCCTTCAAAAATATAGTACTTATAATCACTAGAGAGACATATGAATCGTAATCGCGAAAATACCATCGTGATCGCGAAGAAGAAAATTACACTACCAAGAAATACTTTATGCATTCGCGAGCCTACTTATGCGAACACGTTGACCATAGATGCCAACTCTCCGCAAATATGGACAACCCAATGCGAACTCGAAGAGAAATCACCAGCTCCCAGCAACCCATCTTAACACTACGCGACCGCGATTCTTCATTCGCGAATGCGGTGCTCAAGTTCCTATAACTACGTGAACGCTGTCAATACCTCACGAACGTGAAGCAAAAATTCCAAGCTCCATACTTTACCTTACGGGATCATATATTGATCTTCACGTTCGCGATGAACAATTGTGGCATCAGAAACCAGCAGTGAAAATATGAAGAAAAATGCTCCGAAATTAATCTGAAACACGCCCGAGCCCCTCGAGACCCTATCCGAACATGCCAACAAGTCCCACAACATAATACGGACTTACTCGAGGACTCAAATCATTCATAACAACATTAAAACCACGAATCGCACCTCAAATCGAACTTAATGAACTTTTGAACCTTCAAATTGCCAACTTTCGCCAAATAGTGCTGAAACCCTCTAGAAACATCCAAATGCAAATCCGGGCATACGCCTAAGTCCAAAATCACCTTCCGGGCCTATTGTAATCATCAAAACTCCAATCATGGTCAAATGCACAAAAGTCAAACTTGATCAACTCTTCAACTTAAAGCTTATAACATGAGATTCATTCTTCCAAATAAATTCTGAATCACCTGAAAACCAAAATCAACGATTCACATAAGTTATAATACATCATATGAAGCTATTCAAGACTTCAAATAGCTAATCGGAATGCAAATGCTCAAAATGGCCGGTTGGGTGGTTACATTCTCCCCCACTTAAACATACATTCGTCCTCAAACGTGCCAAGAGTCATTGCAAAGCACTCAATTCATTATGTAACCTTACCATGCACATAACTGGGGGTGATCCCACATCACCCCAATCCATGTAATTCTGTCAACTCGGCATAACCGAAGATTCTTCCTTCAACCTTAGCCCATAAACCTTGGAAACCAATTTCCAATATCCGGAATCCTTACAAGACCCGATTCTCGCATCTACACATTTTATAAGTCTGAACAAGATGTATCAAGTCAAAACCATAATTCAAGATGTAATCACATGACATACCAGAAAACTCGCATACTTGTAGCAATAATTTCGGTACACGGTAGCTGCTAAAAAATAAACCTGATACCGTTAATAAACCTCATATCAAATAAAACATCGTTCAAAACTGTCGTACACTGCTGATGATGAAAGAAACCCGTAGAAACTCATAACTACTCATCAGATCAACAAGTCATGGAGCTCTCTCTCATCCGACCAGAATCAAAGCCAAATTCTAAGACGACTTCCAATATTATTCTTCCAAACATATCGTAAGAAAATCACCCATTCTAGTTCCAATGACCTCATCTCATCAAACTCAACTATTCTATCGACATGCCACACCAATACAACCTAATGCCACAAACTGTGCAATTCGTGAACCAATAAGCAACAATTCAAATGTACTCAAACATGGAAAATGACTCAAATGAGAGAACCGTCCTAAAAGCAAAATAAGTACCACTGCAAATGCAATGCTAAGAACCCATTATACATAGCAGAACCAAAACACACAAATCTATCACAAAGGATCATATCCATACATAACCCAACTGCAATGCATGACCCTATCCAAACACTGGTCCATACGAAACACTCCGAGCCACAATGTGCAAAATCAACAACCACATGTAGTTCGACATCAAGTACACAAAGTGCATGACCATAACCATAGAGAAGAGAATAACACAATATACCATAGCCCAAAAAGACCATAACCAAGGCGCAATCAACCATTCAACACCTCAATAACCATCTCGAATTCTGCTACAATGCCCAAACAGAACCGCATCATCTGTGCATATAACCAATAAATCACAACCCCTCGTATCATAGAAGAGTAACACACAGAACATATTAGAATACGAACAAGCTCAACTCTAACTGAATGACACACCCCTCAATACTGACAGGTCTAAGTCAACAAATCCGACCCCGTGTAGAATACACATTCTCATTGGACCTACCAATGGGCCCCAAATCCACTCCGATCATCAACTGATAGGTAAATAACCCTCCAAAAGTCCACAATGACCTAACCATAACACATATTATTAGATATCTAAACTTGGCCATACCTTCACAGTCCGCAACCAAGGAACAATTTGCCTTTATGAACTCCCAGTCTCTAATTTCCAAGAATACCAGAATCACTGTATCCAATCCCAACTCCACCACTCGAATGTCTAACACATATCTTATACACGATCATCCCATGAGGAATACTTCTAAAATTCTTCAGTGCCACATAGCAATAATCTGAATACCAGTAGTCGGTCAGCCGGGCGAGTACCGCAGTACCAATTAATCATCTGTAAGTCAAAACTCAGTGCGCCTTCTGAATGTGTACTCTTCTCAGGTAATACCAAATAGTGCCAACACTATTATCACCATCTAAAATCGTCTGTCCTACATAAACTCATAACCTTCCTTTTGAAACTGAATTGTACACTTGCACATGCAAATCCCAATCTCACGCCACACACCGCCTCTGTCAAGACATCATATGAAACATAAGAACCTTATTACCAAATCTAAGTCACAAGGACAATACATACTCAATTAGCTAGAAACATTCCACTTGATCCCATCCCGGAGAAAATCACGGTACGCAACATACTCTTCATGCCGATAGAAATATCTATCTCTACCCGTGGTAGAAATCATTGAGAAATCTATGAAACCCATATGCACATAACCAAGCCATCAAAACTGAACCCCTCTAAATCAACCAAGTCACGCAGGTCGCCAAACCATAGAGTGTTGCCACAAAACACCTGTAGAGACTCACCACATCCTCAGTACTTAAAGAACCGATCATATCCATTACTGTGGTGATCCAACCTACTACCAAGTGGTCCTATTTCCCCGAGTTCCTTCCGAATCACCCTCAAGTTGACACTTCTCCTTTCTAGAACACCATGATCCTTTCCCAAAGCACACCACAAGCGATCCTAGCATTAAACTACACCGTCCTAAAGCCCATAAGTCGTTGTGTTCCCTCTTAAGCACCCCAAAGGTACCACAAACGAGACATCCACTCTGAAGAGACCTTTTGTGAATTTAAAGTTGTTCCTTTTACCTTTATGATATTGAAATGTAGAATTCGTAGTTATACAGAAATATCACAAGTCCTGACACCATCCGATGCAAATGTCAGATCGTAGCCATATACAAATCCGAAAACTTCTCAATTGACACATATAAATCTTGAATCCATTAGAACATTCTCGAGAGTCATCCACTCTGCTCAAATTTCAATTTCACCACCCAAACGGGCCGAACGTCTTGTTGCCTATTAGCACAACACTCGAAGAAGTAACTCCACCTGAACGCAACTAAGTGACCCCCCTTTTTTAGCACATTATATCCATCACAAATAACAAATGAAAATCATTCCAAGAATAAAAAATGAAAATCATTCCAAGATTTCCATGTATCCATAAAGTGTAACACATCACGCATCCATAAATTCCTTACTCGAGTCATCCTCAAAATCAACATATTCAAGTCATAACTAATTTTCAAACATGCCTCGTGATGAAATTGTTACAACATGTAACCTTGCAATTTGATCGTCAATAATAGACTCCCCCACTTGGCTCGAAGCCATAGAACAAAACATCCAATAACCTATTATACCCTTACTCCATAAGCATATGTAACAAAAACCATAAAAATACCTCAAATTATCTACTAAGCTCGCATTCATCCTCGTGACAGTCAAGTCAACTTTCTCAACCGATCCAAAATCAAATCGCAACACATATAACCCACTGATAGAAAGAAACTCTCTATACAACATCATAAGGATCACACATCCATAGTTTACCCCGCAAGTGATAACCCACCTGCATAGTCTCAAACTGATATCTCTCCATATCCTTTCACAGCCACAACTACTACGCAATCACTTAATCTTGAACTCATCAACAAGGCATGAGAATCTACTTCGTTAAAAAAATAAACAATTGTGAGAGATCCCTCAACACAATCATAACTCGAGATTGTATAACATATCAAGACAAAAATCAAACATTCAATTGTCCTTTTTATGTCCCAAGTAACCCTCTTCGTAACATCAAAGCCATCTGATCATATCCCACAGTCACATGTACACATCATATAGTTATTCAAGCACTCATCGAGTCGCTAGTCCCACTCATAGGAACACCACTAGACATAGAATCCAAATGCACATACTCACATAACTGAAATCACCGTTCCCAAGCTGCAGTCAAAACCCGGCCTCACATCCTCCAGACTGGCCTATCACCAAAACACAGAAAATATACCTCGCACCTTATCCATAGAATCGCAAGTCATCCATGCACAGCTAATACCGAACACTCAAAGACGCATACGAGTGAGTGGAAGGAATTCAAATAGATACGCTTCAAATGCTGAATCAATATCGCATGATAAGGAAGGAAAGATGGGAAGTTTATCCTAAATGCCTTGTAGCCTCTCGAAGATAGATATGGATGTCACCATGCCAACCTGTAAGACTCTATTAGACACTTGCTCATCACTCGTAGAACCTATGAACATAGACCTCTGATACCAACTTGTAATGACCCAAAATCCACTAGCTGTGGTAGCACCTAGCCCAACCCGCTAGGTAAGCCAATTAACAATAATCCAATTCAAATGAGATTTACTAAGAAAATTAATGATGAAATAGCTGAACTTTCATATGATAACCCAAGGACTGGTAGTACAAATCATGAACATCTAAGACGAAGAGTTTACAAAACTGGTATGAAATAAATACATCATCTGTTCTAGTTATACATAAACAAATTTATAAATCTAAAGCTACCAAGAACAAGAGGCATCTATAACCGGAACGTAGGTACATCTTCAATGCCATCTCCAGTTATACACAGCAACATACGCTCCAAAATCTTCATGCAATGTGCAGAAGTGCAGTATGGTACAATTGACCCCATGTACTTAATAAGTAACAAACTTAACCTTAGGTTGAAAGCAGTGATGAGCACGGAAAACAGTCATAGTACAACACTAATAGCCAAGAACAATAAGTAACAATATAATGAAAGCAATGCAAGTAATAACTCAAAAGATATTATGCCCAGCTCATTCACAATTACGAAAAATTAGACATGCTTTTCAGGTAGAACAGTAAAACCCAACTCTTTCACCAAAATCACAAAAATATGAGGGTATTTCTGAAAATTGTGATTTGTCCCAAACTTTCAGCCATAGATAAAATATTTCATTATCGAATAACATGAGGAAAGTACATCTCTATGCTTACATGTCCAATATACATGTTCGATCATAAATGTCACAATACTGTATAGCATGAGGAAAATTCATCTATATGCCTACATGCCAAATATGCATGTCAAATGCAATGCATCACAGCGATAATCCCAGGTACCCACACTCTTAAATAGTTCCAATATAGCCTACTACGGTATGCATCCAGATCCCATTATAATAAATAAACTGATAAAGCATGTTGTGGCGTGCAACCCAATCCCCTATTTCACTTACAATCCAGCTCTCAGGCCCCAATTCAGTCATCAATATCTCTAGTCTCACGGGCTCACAAATCTCATACCACTTAGCCCAAAAAATGATAACATGATGTGATAGTAAATGAGAACAGAGACTGAGATATGATATGCAAATCAATGAACATGACTTAGTACATAATTGTAACTTATGCAAATAACTCAACAGTAGAAATAACCTCAGTGGGTCCTAACATAATAATCACATAGCCAAAACATGATTTCTAACATGGATCACAGCTCAATTACTCTAACATGTAGGAATTACACGTATAGAAACAAGACTAGATAACTACACATTACCATAGAATCAACCGAGACATAATCACCACCCTGTAGGCCCACGCGCTCGTCACCTAGCATGTGCGTCATCCCAACACCAACCATATAACACGTATTCTAGGGACTCATATCCTCGGTACTAAGTTTAAAAATGTTATTTTAGAAATGTTACTTACCTTGAACAAGCCAAATCCAATACCGAGTAAGCCAAACAATACTCTAGAAACGTCATCCCGCGCATAGCAACCTCTGAACGGCTCAAAACTAGCCAAAAACAACTCAAAAATATCAAATAATGCCTAAGGAATCAATCCCAAATGATAAAGGTAGAATTCTTACACATTTACTCAAAGTCAACGAAAAAGTCAAACCCTGGCCCGCATCTCGAAACCCGACTAAACTAACAAAATCCAACAACCCATTCAATTACAAGTTTAACCATACTAATTTTACTCAAATCTGACTCTGAACTGATGTTTAAAACTCAAAAATTCACTTTAGGAAAGTTCAGAAAAAAACCCCCCAATTTCTCTTTCAAATCACCAATTAATTACCAAAATCGAAGATGGAATCACGGAATAAAATCAATACCGAGTAGAAAATACTTACCTCAATCCACGTGGTGAAAATCGCATTAAAATCACCCAAATCCGAGCTCCCCAACTCAAAATGTGATAAAATGGCTGAAACCTTCGAAAATAGAGTACTTATAATCACTGGACAGATATATAAATCGCGATTGCGAAAATAACAATGTGATCGCGAAAAAAGAAATATCACACTGCCCTGAAACACTATACGCGTTCGTGAGCCTACTCATGCGAACACGTTGACAACAGATGCTAACTCTCAACGAACACGAACAACCCAACACGAACACAAAGAGAAATCACCAGCTCTAGCTGTCCCGTCTCAACACTACGCGACTATGATTCTTTATTCGCGAATGCGGTGCTTAAGTTCCCATAACTACGCGAACGCTGTCAATACACGAAGCAAAAAATTCCCAGATCCAGACTTTACCTTACCCGATCGCATATTCATCTTCTCGATAGCCATGAATAATTGAGGCAGTAGAAACCAAGAATGAAAATGTAACGAAAAATGGTCCAAAATCAATCTGAAACACGCCCGAGCCCCTCGGGACCCCGTTCGAACATACGAACAAGTCCCATAACATAACATAACATAACATATCACAGACTTACTCAAGACCTCAAATCATGCATAACAACATTAAAACTACGAATCGTACCTCAAATTGAACTTAATGAACTTTTGAACTTTCAACTTCCAAAACTCGTGCCAAACCATATCAAATCAACTCGGAATGCCATCAAATTTTTCACACAAGTCCCAAATGACATAATCCAATTCTTGGAACCAAAATCTGAACCCTGTATCATCAAAGTCAACTCCCGGTCAAACTTATGAACATTCCAAGCCTTCAAATTGCCAACTTTTGCCAAATAGTGCTGAAATCTTCTAGAAACATCCAAATACAAATTCGAGCATATGTCCACGTACAAAATCACCTTCCACACCTAACAGGATCATCAAAACTCTGATTTGAATCCAAATACATAAAAGCCAAACTTGGTAAACTCTTTCAACTTAAAGCTTCTAACATGAGATTCATTCTTCCAAATAAATTTCGAATCACCTGAAAACAAATACAGATGATTCACATAGGTCATAATACATTATTTGAAGCTACTCAAGATTTCAGATAGCTAAACAAAATGCAAATGCTCAAAACGACTGGTTGGGTCGTTATAGTCAGCCTAGTAGTGGTTTAGATCAGTATGGTTAAGGAAATGATCAGTTTCATCGGTGTGGTAAGGTAATACAGGTGTTTAGTGGCTATATGTGCAGTCTTGACAGCCTCCGTGATTTGATTGATTTGGAGATATTTGATTTTGGTGGTTTGATTATGCGTAAATAGGTCCCGGAAGAGTTATAGCAGTTTAGAACACGACTTGAGTTCTATGTCTTTTGCAGCTATGGGAAGATGGTTGTGTGTTGCTATTCTTCTTCTAAAATGAGTTAACTGAAAGGTTCTAGTCGATGAAGTATTTATTCTATTGGTGGTTCGGGAGTTATGATAAAATTCTTGTACTCTCGCGTAGCAGCATGATAGGTGCAGTGATCGGTATGAAACTAGAATTTGAGGATCAAGGTTGCGATCCAGTTTTGATAGGATTGTCACAAGCTTGGAAGAGCTAGGGAAAGATTTCAGATGTTCAGAGTATGTTGGTGTTATCTTTTTTTCGCCTAGAATGGTGTTTCGTGGAAGAGACGTTGTGTATTGGTTTATGGATTCTTGATTTGCATTACAGTAATAGTATGGTTGGTAGCCATGGATGTGCAGATTTGACTACCTGATGTGGAAAGTCATGGGAGTATCTCCCGCGAGATGATTGTATAAGTGTGATGTGTCAGCCATTTATGTGGTAGAGATTGAAATCAGGTATGAAGATTCTAGTACTGTTGCTAATGGGAAAGTTTGTGACTGAGAGGCACTCTATTTCTTTGGTTGCGGACTGTGGGAGTTTGTTTCCTATTGGACGGAGATTGTATTTTCCATGAATAGGGTCATTGTGGATCTTTGGAAGGTTATTGGCCTATTTTGGGATGATAGGAATCAGCTTGTGGTCCTTTGGTATGCCTAATATAAATGTATATTTTATACCAGATCAGATATGCTTATTCGGCATAGCATCACTTATGGATGGGTCTTCGGGCGTGGTGGATGGTATTCTTGCCTTCGTCTATATTAGGCGCTACTCTTTTATGCCATATGGATTGTGAGATTGCTTGATTATCGACACATGTGTTGTGATCCTATGTAGCTTGTAGTGTTATGTGAGTGATATGGATCTTGAGATGCAGGTCATTTATGTCACCTTAGCCGTGCTTGGCATTTCGTAGGACATGGCGCTACCGGTCTCCCCAGGGTTGTTATTATGCACTTGGAGTTCTTGTGGTCGATATTCGTGCATTTTGTAGATATGAGCATTTTGGCTCGATGGGTATTTCCTTATTGATATTTATGTGCGAATCGGGTGGCACGCCGCCATGTGTATGATGTTTAGATCGGGATGCACGCCGCAATATTGAGATGTTGAGTACGGTTCCTTATACTTACTTTGAGTGTTTTCTTTTTCATCTTTAAGATAGGTTCACATCATTGGTTTGGTTATTTTTGTTCGTTGCGTAGGCCAAATAGTCTTGTATTCGGGTTTTTTATTCCTTATTAGTCATATTCGAGTTATGGTTTGTTGGCTCATTGACGACGTCGTATGAGATTATAGACGGTGTTTGAGGTGGCTTATTACCCGAGCAGCTTGTACTGGGTGAGACGAGGTTGTTGGATCTGGAATTAGTGCAATCAAATTTGTATAATGTATATTAGAGGAAAAATGTTACTAATCAGTTCGAAATGAGGCAATGGTTCTTGCCATGCGGGGAGACTCCATGAGTTATTGATTTGGCAGGTGGTTATGAGTTTCTACACCTCTTTCATCGTTGTAGTATTGCGAGGGTTGGAACAGGGCTTTTATGCATTATAAGGTATATTATGGGCATCGGCTTCGTGAATTTGCAGCTATTATGGTTCGAGGATGTTATTATGAGCATACGAATTATGCGAGGCATTGAATTGATTCAGCATGCATACATGATCATGTTTTGGTACAGCGTGTTGAGATTGATACCTCGTGTGTATGTTAGAATCAGATTTGGTAGAGAATCGAATGTTGGAATTTGGTTCTAAGGCTTGTACGCTGAGATAGCACGAAAGATCTTCAGTCTGGCTTGAGCTAATGTGCTCATATGCGGTGTGGTGACACGGGTAGGTGCACGAGGTGTTAAACAATATTTTTGGGCAACTCTAGAACGATTCTTAGCACGTTCGAGGACGAGCGTATGTTTATGTTGGGGAGAATGTAATGACCCAACCGGTTGTTTTGAGCTCTAGCATGTCGTTAAGCGGTTTGAGACCATGAGTAGCTTCAGTTCATGTATTATGACATGCACGTGTAGTCGGTTTTGATTTTCGGGAAGATCAGAGTTAGTTTGGAAGAATAATTCTTAATTCGGAAGCTTTAATTTGGAAGAGTTGACTAAGGTTTGACATTTGAGTGAACGACCTCGGATCGAAATTTTAACGGTTCTATTAGGTTACGATGTCGATTTTGGACTTAGGCGTATGTCCGAATTTAGATTTGGATGTCTGTAGGTTGATTTGATGCTTTTTGACAAAAGTTGAAAGATTGAAGGTTTAGAAGGTTGATAAGTTTGACCGAGAGTTGACTTTGTTGATATCTGATCCGGATTGCTGATTTCGGGAGTTGGTATAGATCCATTGTGTCATTTGGGACTTGCATATAAAATTTGAGGTCATTGTCGGGTTGATTTGGTATAGTTCGGCATGCGTTTTAGAAGTTTAAAAGTTCATTAGTTCATTAGGCTTGAATTGATGTGCGATTCATGATTTTGATGTTGTTTGGTGTGATTTGAGGCCTCTAGTAGGTTTGTGTTATGTTTTGGGACTGGATTGTGTAATTGGACAGGGTCTCGGATGTGTTTCGGATGTGTTTGGGTGGTATCGCGATCTTATTTGATGTTTCAACGTCATTCTTTGGGCATAAAGGGTACCATATTGAGAAAATGATCTTTAATTTATGATTAGATTGAACCATTAAATCTGTATCGCAATTACGGAACCATAGCAACAAGAATCGTCGAATTCTGAAGTCGTATGAGAGAGTAATGCCCATTTCTGTGTCAGGAAAGATTGTTGGTTTCTCGTGCGAATTTTAGTTCTTCGCGAATGCGAGAGCTCCGTTTGAGGTGATTTTTGCGGCATTGTTCTCGTTTCAACAGGGGGTAAATATCTAACTTTTATTTTGATATTTTTCCATGATTATTTTTATTGGTTATTATTTATATCCGTGTTTGGATTGTAGAAATTAGGATTTTGAGCCCCAAAGTTGAAAAATGGTAAATCCTTGATTTGAGGGTCAATTCATGGACAAAATTGGATGACATTCTGGATATCGATTATATAAGTTTTGGTTAATATTTACTTTCGATAATTTTCGAAATCCGGCATGTGAGCCCAGGAGTTGACTATGTTGACTTTTCGAGCGGAGTTGAGAATTATTATAAATTGTTAAATTACGAGTATTGAAGTATATTTTTATTGGTTTGCACGTTGTTTGATTAGTTTTCGGATAGTTTGGCATCGGTTTGCGGAGTTAGAGAGGTGTTGGAGCCGGTTATCGGATTTCAGAGGAGGTAAGTCTTCTGTCTAACCTTGTGAGGGAAAATAAACCCTATATATGTTATATTAATTTATTATGTGCTACATATTATCGTAGCTATGCATGTATGAGGTGACGAGTATCTGTGCGTACGTATGCTAGAATTCCTAATTATGGCCGGGTAGACTTAGACTCATGCCATGCTTTAATTGTACTATTTGAGTTATTCTTGCCTGTTTAAATGCTTTAATTTATATTTAGCCTGAGACTAGACTCGCGAAGAGCATCAGACTTGCTATTTTAAAAACTTGACAAGCTACTTGATTAGCCGTAGAAATTTTACTTTCCTTTACGGATTTCTTCCGCATTGTGAGTATTCGTTCGGCCGATTTTCTTAAATTTACAACTCACACGTATATTTGTGAGTGGGTCAGTGACCCATCGAAGTTTCATATACTAACACCTCAGAATACTCTTATGGGATCGGGTCGTTCTCCTCGCCAGGATCATGTATCATGTTCTTATGGGATCGGGCTCGCCTTGGCAGTTCTATGAAACATTCTTATGGGTTTGGGCCGCTCGCCTCGACAGAAATGTGCGAAATACATAAGGAGTCTTCGTTCTCATGAGTTTCCAGACTTGAGAAGTGGCCGTTGATTTGGTATTGGCCATTACGTATTCCATTTGAGGAGATATCCTATAATTGATGACTTTAGTTGCCTCGATTTGCATGCGTAGTCCGAGCGCGTAGCCGGAAAGCTTTTATGTTGAAACATGTGAATTTTGTGTAAAAATCGATGAATTTTGATATTAATATGATTAAAGTTGACTTTGGTCAACATTTTGAGTAAACGGACCCGAACCCGTGATTTGACGGTCCCGGAGGATCCGTAGAAAAATATGAGACTCGAGCATATGCCCGGAGTCGAGTTCCGAGGTTGAGAGCCCGAGAAATGAATTTTTCTGTGAAATTGTTTTTCAGAAATTAATATGGAAATTTGAAAAGGAAATTGATTAGAATGTGTTGGTATCAGGCCCGTATTTTGGTTCCGGCGCCCGGTATAGGTCTTATATGTGGTTTAAGCGCTTTCTGTGAAATTTGGTTGAAATCGGACGTCATTTGACGTGTTTCGGACCTAAATATCTAAAAATGAAAGTTTATGAAGTTTGATGAAAAAGTGATGATTTTGAGGTTTGATTCCTCGTTTTTGATGTTATGTTGGCGATTTGATCGCATGGTTAAGTTCGTAGGGTGTTTTTGAGTTAGTGTGTGTGCTTGGTTAGGAGCCCCGAGGGCTCGGTAGTGTTTCGAAGGTGTGTCGGAGTGTTTTAGAACATAAAATAGTTGCAGAAGTTTTCAGTTCTGGTATGCTGCTATCCAGTGCTATGCGATCGCATAGGCTTCCCCGCGATCGCGTAGAGTTAAAATTCCAGGTACCCCGTTTGTTCAATGCGATCGCATTACTTCCTCGCGATCGCATAGTATAAAAGCCAAAAAATCCGGAATGGGGTCTATTTCTTATATGCGTTTTCAGTAGTCTTCATGCGATCGCAGTAGTCAAATTTCCTGACCCTATGCGATCGCAAGCCTTCTTCCGCGATCGCAGAGGGCATTTTTGCCCAGTGATTTTAAATACCCTAAAACACAACAGTAACGGGATTTAGTCCATATTTCACACGAGTCCTTCTTCTCCACAACTGTTGAGCGAATTTTTGAGCACTTCTTCACCAAAGCTTCTTGGGTAAGTAAATTCCCACTCATTTCCTTCATCTTCCTTCATTAATTAATGAGTTTCTAAACCTAAATCATGTAATCTAGGGTTGAAATTGGGGGAAAAGGGTAGAGTTAGGGCTTTTCGATTTTCTCTGATTTAGACCTCGTTTTGGGATCGAATTTTAAAACAAATTGTATATCCGGGCTCGTGGGGGAATGGGTAACATGGAATTGGTTCGAACCTCGTGTTTTGACCAAGCGGGCCCGGGGTCGATTTTTGGAATTTTGGGAAGAAAGCTTAGAAATTCATATTGAGGCATTGGGTTTAGTTTGTTTAGCTATTATTAATATTGTAAAGTCGTTATTTCATAGATTTACCCGAGTTGGAGCCGAATTCGAGGGGTAAAGCTATACTAGAGGCTTGAGTTGAGTTTGGAGCATTCGAGGTAAGTGTTTGATCTAACTTTGGCTTGAGGGAATAGGACTAGGATGTTATTTGCTATCTGCTAAATGTGGAGTACGGTGTATAGGTATGGTGACGGTTATCTATGCACCGGAGTCTAGCATGACCGTGAGTCCTAATTGTGTTGACTCAGACTTTTGTGATTCATCTTCCTTGTTTAATTGATAAGTTTCATATAATGTGAATGGTTGAGGAAGAAATGTGATTGGTATATTATTGGAGCGTTGGCTCGAACTGGAAATTGATAATTGAGAAAGAAGTGATTAAAAGAGGAAGTGTTGTGATTATTCCCTTGCCGGGACGCGTAGTCTATTATTGTTGTTGCTCCCTTGCCAAGATTTAAGCATTTTATGTATTCTCCCTTGCCGGGACATTTGGGATCTTAGTTGTACCCTTTCCGGGTTAAATCGTTATGTTGTTGAATTCCCCTATTGGGGCCTCCTCTAGAAAGATTATATGTATTATTTATGAATTATGAAATGGGATCGTGTGGCACGCCGTCCACTTATGAATTATGAAATGGGATCGTGTGGCACGCCGTCCACTTATGAATTATGAAATGGGATTGTGTGGCACGCCGACCACTTATAAATATATACTATGGGATCGTGTGGCACGCCGACCACTTATAAATATATACTATGGTATCGTGTGGCGCGACGACCACTTATAAATATATACTATGGGATCGTGTGGTACGCCGACCAGTTATATGAGTCATAGTATTGATATAGTTTCGTCGTTATATCCGTTGATCTGTTTTCACTGTATTCCCCCGAGCATGCTCCCTTCCCAGTTTTATTTGATGTTTTTTTTTTCTGCTGTTATTTCCATTGCCTTTGTATATATACATCTGCACAGGTTGTTTTTGGTAGGTCCTATCTAGCCTCGTCACTACTTCGCCGGGGTTAGGCCAGGCACTTACCAGCACATGGGGTCGGTTGTGCTGATGCTACACTCTGTGCATCTTTTTGCACAGATCCAGGAGCAGCTTTTGGACAGCAGCAGTCGGATTGCCCGGGAGCTGTCTTCAGTCCAGAGACTCACGAGGTAGCCTAGCTGGCGTTCACAGGCCGAAGTCCCTTCTATGTTTTAGTTTGTTTTCTTTGTTTCGAGACAAACAGTATGTATTATCATTTCAGACTTGTTTTTAGTACTCTATAGCAGTCCGTGAGCTAGTGACACCAGACTCCGGGTAGAAATGTGTTTCAACTTCCACAAATTTAATTTCAGTTATATAAGTTTAAAGTCTTCCGCTTTAATTAAAATGCCCCGTTTATTTATATTGTTAAAATGTCATCAGTGAAAAGTTTTGAATATTTGGCTAGCCTAGCTCCGACAGTAGGCGCCATCACGACTCCCGATGGTGGGAAATCCGGGTCGTGACAAGTTGGTATTAGAGCTCTAGGTTACATAGGTCTCGCTACTCACGGACAAACTTGGTAGAGTTTGAGGGATCGGTACGGAGACGTTTGTATTTATACTGCAGAGGCTACGGAGTTAGGAAAAATATCACTTTTGTTCTTTCTTGTCGTGCGATTCTGTTTCTCAAATACTTATTGTCTTTCTACTCTGTTCTTTCGCAGATGGAGAGAACACGTGCTTCCTCTTCTACCGCGCAGCAGCCCGAGCCCCCAGCAGCAGCTCCTACGATGGGCAGAGGGCGAGGCTGAGGCCGTGCCAGAGGCCGAGGCAGGGGCAGAGCTCAGCCCCGAGTAGCAGTCCCAGAGGTGGAGCCTCATACTGATTATGATGAGGAGGTTCCAGCCCCAGCAACTCCGGTGGGCCCAGATCAGGTCCCAGAGGGGTTCATAGCCGCCCTAGTTCTTCAGGACGCTCTGGTCAGATTGGTAGGCTTTGTGGAGAGCGTCACTAGAGCGGGTTTGCTTCTAGTAGCACCAGCCACTTCTCAGGCTGGAGGAGGAGTTTAGACTCCTGCTGCACGTACTCCGGAGCAGGTAGCTCCCCAGGCTCAGGTTCCAGTGGTTCAGCCAGCTGTGGCGGTTCAGCCAAGTATTGTGACTTAGGCCGGCGATGGAGCGGCTATGTACTTAGATGCTTTATGGAGCTTGATAGGTTCTCCAAGCTTTTCACCACCACCTTCAGCGGCACTTCTTCAGAGGATCCACAGGATTTCTTATTCAGCTGCTATGAGATCCTTCGGACTATGGGTATTGTGGAGACCAATGGGGTCGACTTCGCCACCTTTCGACTGGCAGGATCCGCAAAGACTTGGTGGAGGGACTATTGTTTATCCAGACCAGCAGGGTCGCCATCATTGACTTGGGACCAATTTGCAGAGTTATTTTTGGAGAAGTTTCTCACAGTTACTCAGCGAGAGGCTCTTCGCAGGCAGTTCGAGCGCCTCCAGCAGGGCTCTATGACAGTCACACAATATGAGACTCGGTTCATTGATCTAGCACGCTATGTTGTTGTTATACTCCCCACCGAGAGAGAGAAGGTGCGGAGTTTTATTGATGGATTGATTCAGCCGATCCGTCTCCAGATGGCTATAGGAGCTGGTAGTGAGATAACTTTTCAGGAGGCGGCCGATGCGGCCCGTAGAGTTGAGATGGCTCTTGCACGGGGAGGTGGTTATGGGTCAGACAAGAGACCCCGTCATGCAGGTAGATTCAGTGGTACCTCGTCTGGAGGTGGGGATTCTTATGGTAGAGGCCATCCTCCGAGGCCCTTTCAGTCAGCCCTACAGGTCTCACATGGTACTTCAGGTGGTCGTGGCTCTCAGTCGCAGTCTTCTGACCAGCAGCTTTTCAGTTCACCATCAGCACCTATCAGCGCACCACCACTCCGTTATTCTCAGCAGCCGAGGGCTTGTTATACGTGTGGCGACACGAGGCATATTGCCAGGTATTGCCCTCGAGCTTCTGACAGCTCTCAGTAGCAGGGTCCTCGTCCTATGATTCAGGCATCAGGTGATCCACAGGCCGCCCAGCCAGCTAGAGGCGGGGGTAGAGGCCATAGGGGTGGAGGTAGGGATCATAGAGGTGGAGCTCGGACCGCCAGAGGTAGAGGCCAGCCAGCAGCCGATCGTCCCAGAGATATGGTTCAGGGAGGTGGGGCCCAGCCCCGGTGTTATGCTCTTCCAGCCAGGCCAGAGGCTGAGTCTTCAGATGCTGTTATTACAGGTACTATTCTGGTCTGTGATAGGGATGCTTCAGTGCTATTTGACCCTGGGTCTACGTATTCATATGTGTCGTCCTATTTTGCACCCTACCTGTCTATGCCTAGTGATGCTTTGGGTATTCCTGTTTATGTATCTACACCGATGGGGGATTCTATAGTGGTCGACCGAGTTCATCGTTCCTGTGTGGTAGTATTTGAGGGTCTTGAGACCCGTGTTGATTTATTGCTCTTAGATATGGTGGATTTCGACGTCATATTAGGGATGGATTGGTTGTCCCCGTATCATGCTATCTTGGATTGTCACGCCAAGACCGTGACCTTGGATTTGCCAGATTTGCCCCGATTGGAGTGGAGAGGGACCCCAGGTCATGCCACTCGCAGTGTTATCTCATATGTGAAGGCTCGACGCATGGTCGAGAAGGGGTGTCTAGCTTATCTGGCGTATGTTCGCGATTCCAGCACAGAGGTCCCTTCTATTGATTCTGTTCCTATTGTTCGGGAGTTCCCCGAGGTTTTCCCTTCAGACCTGCCGGGTATGCCGCCCGACAGGGATATCAATTTTTGTATTGACCTGGCTCCGGGCACCCAGCCCATTTCCATTCTGCCGTATCGCATGGCCCCGCCAGAGTTGAAGGAGTTAAAGGATCAGTTGCAGGATTTGTTGGAGAAGGGTTTTATTAGGCCTAGCCCAGTGTCTCTCCTTGGGGTGCGCCGGTGTTATTTGTGAAGAAAAAAGATGGTTCGATGAGGATGTGCATTGACTACCGGCAATTGAACAAAGTGACGATAAAGAACAAGTATCCACTGCCGAGGATTGACCATTTGTTCGACCAGCTTCAGGGTGCGAAGGTGTTTTCAAAGATAGACTTGAGATCTGGCTACCATCAGTTGAGGATTAGGGCATCCGATGTCCCTAAGACAGCATTCCGCACTCGGTACGGGTATTATAAGTTCCTGGTCATGTCGTTTGGGTTGACCAATGCCCCAGCAGCATTCATGGAGTTGATGAACCGAGTGTTCAGGCCATATTTGGACATGTTCGTGATAGTCTTTATTGATGATATTTTGGTGTACTCCCGCAGCCAGGAGGAGCACGAGCAGCACCTCAAAGTGGTTCTTCAGACTCTGAATGATAGTGAGTTGTATGCTAAGTTCTCGAAGTGCGAGTTCTGGTTGAGTTCGGTTGCATTACTGGGTCATGTTGTATCAGGAGAGGGTATTCAGGTGGACCCAAAGAAGATTGAGGCAGTCAAGAACTGGCCTCGACCAGCATCACCTACTGAGATTCGGAGTTTCTTGGGGTTAGCAGGTTACTACAGACGGTTTGTGGAGGGGTTTTCATCTATTGCAGCCCCGATGACCAGATTGACCCAGAAGGGTGCCCAGTTCAGATGGTCAGACGAGTGTGAGTCGTGCTTTCAGAAGCTCAAGACAGCTCTGACTACGGCACCGATATTGGTTTTGCCCACAGGCTCAGGGCCTTATACAGTTTATTGTGATGTTTCCTGTATTGGGCTTGGTGCGGTATTGATGCAGGATGGAAGAGTCATTGCTTATGCTTCGAGGCAGTTGAAGATCCACGAGAAGAATTATCCGGTTCATGATCTAGAGTTGGCAGCCATTGTTCAGGCTTTGAAGATTTGAAGGCATTACATATATGGTGTGACGTGTGAGGTGTACACTGATCACAAGAGTCTGCAGTACTTGTTCAAGCTGAAGGAGTTGAACTTGAGGCAGAGGAGGTGGTTGGAGCTATTGAAGGATTATGATGTTACCATTTTGCACCACCCGGGAGAGCCAATGTGGTGGCCGATGCATTGAGTAGGAAGTCCGCCAGCATGGGTAGTCTTGCTTATATTCCGGTCAGCCAGAGGCCGCTTGCTTTGGATGTTCAGGCCTTGGCCAATTGATTTGTGTGGTTGGATATTTTTGAGCCTAGCAGGGTGTTAGCTTGCACGATCGCTCGTTCGTCGTTGTTGGAGCGTATCCGTGATCGGCAGTTTGATGATCCCCATTTGTGTGTCCTGAGAGACACGGTGCAGCGTGGAGGTGCCACGAAGGTGACCTTAGATGATGATGGTGTTTTGAGGTTGTAGGGGCGAGTTTGTGTGCCCAATGTCGATGGGATTCGGGAGTTGATCTTAGCGGAGGCCCATAGTTCTCGGTATTCTATTCACCCGGGCGCCACGAAGATGTACCAGGACTTGCGGCAGCATTATTGGTGGTGTAGGATGAAGAAAGATATCATTGTATATGTGGCTCGATGTTTGAACTGTCAGCAGGTCAAGTATGAGCATCAGAGGCCTGGTGGTTTGTTCTAGAGGATTGAGCTTCCCGAGTGGAAGTGGGAGAGGATTACCATGGATTTCGTTACTGGACTTCCGATGACTCGGAAGAAGTTTGACGCTATTTGGGTCATTGTTGATAGGCTGACCAAGTCAGCGCATTTTATTCCTGTTGCAGCCACTTATTCATCGGAGAGGTTAGCCGAGATCTACATCCGAGAGATTGTTCGCCTTCATGGGGTGCCGATATCTATCATTTCGGACCGGGTACGCAGTTTACCTCGCGCTTTTGGAGAGCAGTTCAGCAGGAGTTGGGCACCCAGGTTCAGTTGAGCACAGCGTTCCACCCTCAGACGGACGGCCAGTCCGAGAGGACTATTCAGATATTGGAGGATATGCTCCGAGCCTGTGTCATTGATTTTGGAGGCTCGTGGGACCAATTTTTGCCTTTAGCAGAGTTCGCCTACAACAACAGCTACCAGTCCAGCATTCAGATGGCTCCATATGAGGCGCTGTATGGTAGGCGATGTCGGTCTCCAGTCGGATGGTTTGAGCCTGGAGAGGCTCGGTTATTGGGTACAGATTTAGTTCAGGAGGCCTTGGATAAGGTCAAGATCATTTAGGATAGGCTTCGTTCGGCTCAGTCGCGGCAAAAGAGTTATGCGGATCGTAAGGTTCGAGATGTAGCTTTCATGGTTGGTGAGCGGGTCTTGCTCCGAGTGTCGCCTATGAAGGGCGTGATGAGATTTGGGAAGAAGGGCAAGCTTAGCCCTAGGTTCATTGGCCCATTTAAGATTCTCGATCGTGTGGGAGAGGCGGCTTACAGACTTGCCTTGCCGCCTAACTTGTCAGTCGTGCATCCAGTTTTTCATGTGTCCATGCTTCGGAGGTATCACGGCGATCCGGCCCACGAGTTAGATTTCAGCACTGTCCAGTTGGACAAGGATCTTTCTTATGAGGAGGAGCCGGTGGCTATTCTAGACCGGCAGGTTCGACAGTTGAGGTCGAAGAGTTTCCCTTCAGTGCGTGTTCAGTTGAGAGGTCAGCCCCCTGAGGCATCGACCTGGGAGTCCGAGTCCGATATGCGGAGCCGTTATCCTCACCTATTTCCCGACTCAGGTACTTCTTTCTTTTGTCCATTCGAGGACGAACGGTTGTTTTAGAGGTAGAGGATGTGACGACCCAAAGGGTCATCACCTGTTTCCTCATTCGTTCCATGCTTCCGAGGCCTTGAAAACCTCACTTTTAGTTGCCTCGATTTGCGTGCGCAGTCCGGGCGCATAGCCGGAAAGCTTTTATGTTAAAACATGTGAATTCTGCATAAAAATCGATGAATTTTGATATTAATATAATTAAAGTTGACTTTGGTCAACATTTTGAGTAAACGGACCTGGACCCGTGATTTGACGGTCCCGGAGGGTCCGTAGAAAAATATGAGACTCGGGCATATGCCCGGAGTTGAATTCCGAGGTCGAGAGCCCGAGAAATGAATTTTTCTGTGATATTGTTTTTCAGAAATTAATATGGAAATTTCAAAAGGGAATTGATTAGAACGTGTTGGTATCGGGCCCGTATTTTGGTTCCGGCACCCGGTACAGGTCTTATATGTGGTTAAAGCGCTTTTTGTGAAATTTGGTTGAAATCGGACGTCATTTGACGTGTTTCGGACCTAAATATCTAAAAATAAAAATTTATGAAGTTTGATGAAAAAGTGATGATTTTAAGGTTTTGATTCCTCGTTTTTGATGTTATGTTGGCGATTTGATCGCATGGTTAAGTTCGTAGGGTGTTTTTGAGTTAGTGTGTGTGTTTGGTTAGGAGCCCCGAGGGCTCGGGAGTGTTTCGGAGGTGTGTCGGATTGTTTTAGAACTTAAAATAGTTGCAGAAGTTTTCAGTTCCGGTATGCTGCTATCCAGTGCTATGCGATCGCATAGGCTTCCCTGCGATCGCGTAGGGTTAAAATTCCAGGTACCCCGTTTGTTCAATGCGATCGCATTACTTCCTCGCGATCGCATAGTATAAAAGCCAAAAATCTGGAATGGGGTCTGTTTCTTATATGCGTTTTCAGTAGTCTTCATGCGATCGCAGTAGTCAAATTTCCTGACCCTATGCGATCGCAAGCCTTCTTCCGCGATCGCATAGGGCATTTTTGCCCAGTGATTTTAAATACCCCAAAACAGAACAGTGATGGGATTTAGTCCATATTTCACACGAGTCCTTCTTCTCCACAGCTCTTGAGCGAATTTTTGAGCACTTCTTCACCAAAGCTTCTTGGGTAAGTAAATTCCCACTCATTTCCTTCATCTTCCTTCATTAATTAATGAGTTTCTAAACCTAAATCATGTAATCTAGGGTTGAAATTGGGGGAAAAGGGTAGAGTTAGGGCTTTTCGATTTTCTTTAATTTAGACCTCGTTTTGGGATCGAATTTTAAAACAAATTGTATATCCAGGCTCGTGGGGGAATGGGTAACATGGAATTGGTTCGAACCTCGTGTTTTGACCAAGCGGGCCCGGGGTCGATTTTTGGAATTTTGGGAAGAAATCTTAGAAATTCATATTGAGGCACTGGGTTTAGTTTGTTTAGCTATTATTAATATTGTAAAGTCGTTATTTCATAGATTTGCCCGAGTTGGAGCCGAATTCGAGGGGTAAAGCTATACTAGAGGCTTGAGTTGAGTTTGGAGCATTCGAGGTAAGTGTTTGATCTAACTTTGGCTTGAGGAAATAGGACTAGGATGTTATTTGCTATCTGCTAAATGTGGAGTACGGTGCATAGGCATGGTGACGGTTATCTATCCACCGGAGTCTAGCATGATCGTGAGTCCGAATTATGTTGACTCGGACTTTTGTGATTAATCTTCCTTGTTTAATTGATAAGTTTCATATAATGTGAATGGTTGAGGAAGAAATGTGTTTGGTATATTATTGGAGCATTGGCTCGAACTGGAAATTGATAATTGAGAAAGAAGTGATTAAAAGAGGAAGTGTTGTGATTATTCCCTTGCCGGGACGCGTAGTCTATTATTGTTGTTTCTCCCTTGCCAGGATTTAAGCATTTTATGTATTCTCCCTTGCCGGGACATTTGGGCTGTTAGTTGTACCCTTGCCAGGTTAAATCGTTATGTTGTTGAATTCCCCTATTGGGGCCTCCTCTAGAAAGATTATATGTATTATTAATTATGAAATGGGATCGTGTGGCACGCCGTCCACTTATGAATTATGAAATGGGATCGTGTGGCACGTTGTCCACTTATGAATTATGAAATGGGATCGTGAGGCACGCCGTCCACTTATGAATTATGAAATGGGATCGTGTGGCATGCCGACCACTTATAAATGTATACTATGGGATCGTGTGGCGCGCCGACCACTTATAAATATATACTATGGGATCGTGTGGCGCGCCGACCACTTATAAATATATACTATGGGATCGTGTGGTATGCCGACCACTTATATGAGTCATAGTATTGATGTAGTTTCGTTGTTACTATCCGTTGATTCTGTTTTCACTTGTA
>NC_031994.1:20876076-20882164 GCF_001879085.1 Nicotiana attenuata | reverse complement strand
AGATAGAGAGAGACGTAGAGAGAATCCCAATTCTTTGCAACAACACCCAATTCAAACAAATAATATTTTTCGAAAACCCAAATTCGAATTCAAAGCTTCAAAGCTTTTTAATGATTGTCAATGGTGGAATTGCTGCTCTCTTGTGCAAGATACGTGGGNATCGTTATAAAGGAAGAATACTAAAAAAGGAATTTCGAGCGTATATATATACATATATATATATATATATATATATATATATATACATATATATATATATACATATATATATATACATATATATGTATATATATGAGAGAAGAGGAGGACGACCAAGGGCATTATGGTCATTTAAA
Organism: Nicotiana attenuata; assembly: GCF_001879085.1. Taxonomy (NCBI): domain Eukaryota; kingdom Viridiplantae; phylum Streptophyta; class Magnoliopsida; order Solanales; family Solanaceae; genus Nicotiana; species Nicotiana attenuata. Next base: position 20,881,829 of record NC_031994.1, on the reverse strand, counting down.
AAAAATTTAATTGCATTGTTTTCTTGTACATTAGGCTCAAAAGCTTGGTTGTAGCTTATGGGTTCCTAATGATCGAAAATAGAAAAGCAACGTGACCCTAAGCTATTGAATCCTTCAGGCGGACCCCACTTCCTTTTTTTTTTTTTGGTTAAAGTAAAATTTTATTCAACCAAAATTGTATATTTACAGTCACTAGTTTCATTTGGACTCAAGAACTAGTCATCTCTATATCCTTCTATCTAAGAGTGTTAACTATGCAATTACATTCATTGACTATATACTCTTAGATAGGAAAACTATTTAAGCTATCTAGTATCTTCTTTCATTTGCTATAACATTGTCCTCTGATGTGCAGTTGGAGGCTAATTTCTTTAAGTCTCTGATGACTCTCTCTCTTTTCATTTTGAAATCTTCTAGCATTCCTTTCAATCCAGACATGGTATACTGTTGCAACAAACAACCATGCTAGAACTTGGCTTTTAGCTTTGCTTCCTTTGCATCTCTTTGTCATCCAGCTTACCTCCTCACTCCATGTTTTAGGAGCTCTATTTTCATTCATCCACTTCAATAGAGAACACCAGATATCTCTTGCATATTTACACTCAAAGAATAAATGAGCTAGTGTTTCTGTAGTTCCTGTAGAGCACAACACACATTCTTTTGGTACATGTATTTCCCATCTCTCTAGTCTGTCCACAGTTGCAAGCCTTTGTTTTATGGCTAGCCATAATATGAATTGATGCCTAGAAATTTGCCTTGCCTCCATAGTCAGATTTTTCCATTGATTTTTTGGATACTGTGGCTGAAAGGATAGATAGGCTGCCTTGATGCTGAATTTATCACCCTTGCTACATTTTTCCAGTTCCACCTTGTAGTTCCTATTTCCAAACCATTTCCTTGCATCAAGTATTTTCCTCACAAGCCAGCAAGCCTGTGTAGGTGTTTTCATGAACTCTATCTCCTTGTTCTTTACGTAATAACCATGTATCCATTGCACCCATAGTGATTCCTTCCTTGTAGAAACTGCCCATATGAGTTTGCATATGGCTGCCCTGTTCCACAAAGTATAGTCTATCAACTTTAGGCCCCCAGCTGATCTTGGCATACACAATGATTCCCAGGAGACTAGAGCTTTTCTTGATGCTTCACAACTTCCAGTCCATAGGAAGGTTCTGCATACACTTGTGATGAGTTGAACAACCTTCTTGGGTAATATAAAAATCTGAGCCCAGTATGTTTGCATCTCGAAGAGGATACTTTTGATCAGCTGCGCCCTTCCACTATAGGATAGAAATTTAGTAGTCCAGCATCTGATTCTTCATATCATCTTCTCAACAATTGGCATACACTGTTGTACAGTAATCTTCTTTGAAGAAAGTGGAACCCCCAGGTATTTAAATGGCAATTCTCGTGGTTTAACTTTAACTTCCTATTCAACTTTAACTTGCTTCTTTAAATACACTACTTGACTACTATTACTTTTTGGTTTGTTTGAAAGTAGATTACTCCTCTGTTCTCACTTTCACTGTTTAAAAAGTATTTTATTCAATCAGTATTTTTAACTAGAAAAATTATCTGTTGGTAACATACATTTATACATAATAATTCTATTATCTCCTTAAGAAAAATTATTTCATTTGTTTTATTTACCGAATATTTTTGGTGAAGAATATTAAAAAAAGTGGCAATCATTTATGTAGATTTTTATTAAAATGTTCTTATATTAATATCAATTGATATTCTCATTAAATTGTAATTACAATTGGAACACTTTATAAATCAGGAAAAAAATATATTTAAGGAATAAAATATAGTTTCATGTTCCTTTTTTATTAAAGGATATTGAATTTTGTTCAAATTATATAAAAGTAGAACCCTTTATAAAACATGATTTGAGAATAATATAAAGAAAAAATTAAGACAACTAATTTGAATTTTTTTTCTTTAATGTTAGGCAGCATGAGAAGTATCATTATGTATGATTATACTTTTCCCTTTATGATCAAAGTTAGTTGGGTACTTTCTCTGTTTTTAATAAAGAATTCAACATTATATAAGTTTCAAAATACATAAATATAAAATTAACTATTTTTAAAAAATGCTCAACACATAATTATAGTAAAGAAAGTGGTACTGCACCCTGGAGTATCTTAATCATATCAAATGAAACTAGAAAAAAACTGTGATAGAAAAATTCATTTATTTTTAACGAATTATCCAAATATGTCTTTAAACTAGAATAAAACTCACATTTACTAATTATTATTTTTTCAATAATTCAAAATCACAAGTATCATTTCAAAGAACCAAAAAAAGACATTTTTGCATCATCTATTTGGAAATAAATGAGTATATTTTATTATTCAAATTTTGTTTAATAAAAAAGAAAAGCAATATATTAACACAATTAAAAATACTAAAAGATTACAAATATATATTATTCAATTTAAACAATGAGAAAGTACATCATGACTTATTTTTCAACTGACTTTTTAATCATTTTTTATAATCAATTTTAAGTTTAGTGGTGCGGAACTATTTTTTAAAATAAAAAAGTGTAGAACCTATGTAGAAATACTCTAACTTGTACTTGAAGTATTGTATAATCTTTGTTATAATAAAATGTGGGACTTCGACAAGCATTACAAAGTGATTGTAGTAATATGATTTCAGAAAAATTAAAAATGCACATAACGCAACAGATAAAAAACAATATAGGTAAATATGATTCTATACGTTATCACACAAAAGCCTATTTTCTTTCTTCTTTCCTTAAAGACGAACAAAATGTGTAATTAGCAATAGATCAAGAATTATTAAAAGGAAGAAAACAAGAAAAAAAATAATGGGCTTTTGGGCTTTTTTAAGTTTTAGCTCGCGCCAAAATTACATTCGACTACCGAAAAAGTGTATAGTTTTTGTATATAACATAATATATATATATATATAATATTTTCGGTTAATATTTTTAGAGTGGGTTAATATTTTTAGAGTGGCTATACAATGTCATTTTTCAAAAAAAAAAGAGCAATAATTGGGCCCGTGCATCCCACGGGCTCGAAAGTCGGCCTTACTCAACAAGCACCTTTCTTAGTAAGGTTGCTTGTTTCCACTCATTGAAGATTCTATCTACAAAAGAAGGTCAACAGGGGACGGGGTTTCATCAAGCTTTCACTTTTTCGATCGCCATCTAGTATATATATATATATATATATATATATATATATATATAATTAAGTTATTAAAAAATATGAATTTAAATTATAAAACAAACACATAATTATTAGTGATAGTTTGGTGCTACTGGGACTCAAATATCGAGCCTGGAACCCATAGGTATAATTTTTGTATAACGCTAAAAATTGTGTATCTCAAAAAATTAATATTTAATATACAGAATAAAATACAATGTTGTTTTAATTTACAGTTGACGACATGGACGCGACTATACATCCCGGCCCTCAGACATAATGAAAAAATGCTGGAGAATTTAACAACAATAAACGTTTCAACAAGAGTTAAAATTTTTTTTGAATGAATTTCTATACAATCCTAACCTCTTTATATAGGAAATGGCTAGCCGGGATTTTTTTTATTTTATTTTTTATATAGTGCCCAAAAAGTGGGCACTATACGCTTTTGAATTATTGAAATCAGAAATTATTGGTGGGGCCAGGAAAAAGGTGTATAGCGCCCAAATACTGGATGCTATACATTAACGGCACAGTTAACGTTAATGCGCTATATATAAAAATATCATTTTTTTTTACACCNTGGGCCTCAAAATATCGAGCCCGGAACCCATAGGTATATATATATATAATTTGTACAATTAAGTTATTAAAAAATATGAATTTAAATTATAAAACAAACACATAATTATTAATGATAGTCTGGTGCTACTGGGACTCAGAGCCTGGAACCCATATGTATAATTTTTGTATAACGCTAAAAATTGTGTATCTCAAAAAATTAATATTTAATATACAGAATAAAATACAATTAATGTTGTTTTAATTTACAGTTGACGACATGGACGCGACTATACATCCCGGCCCTCGGACGTTGGATCTATTAGCCCTACAGCCCCAGCATAGATCCGAGTATATATGGGATGGACAGTTGCTTACGCAGACTTTCCGGGCCAGGAGAGTGGATCTATTGTGGGACTTTTTGAGTCATAGAGTTCTACATCCCCGCGTGGTCCATTACCTGGAGGAGATGAGATTATATAGGATTATTAGGATTGGCCGGATACAGCTCGACTGGGCTTTGATCACGGCCTTGATTAAGCGGTAGCGACCGGAGACGCACACTTTCCATCTGCCCATCGGCGAGGCCACCATCACACTCCAGGACGCTGAGATTTTATATGGCCTGTCCGCTGATGGCTTGCCAGTTTTACTGCCTGCGACCATGAGATATTATTCGCGGCAGTCTTATTGGGATATGCTGCACAGGATCACGTGTTTCAGGCCGGAGGACGAGACTGTAGCGTCTGGGTCCAGTCGTATGCAGTTGGTCCCCATTAGAGAGCACCTGGAGCAGATCCACCATACTATCACCGACGAGTCAGCCGAGGTGGATGTACAGCGATATACGAGGCTGATGTTGCTCCTTCTACTTGGGGTGGTCTTGTTCCCGAACACTTCGGGGAACCTAGTGAGCCTCCGTTTTCTGCATCATATTGACCGGTTCGAGGATACAGCCATCTACAGCTGGGGTGGTGGTGTCATCTCATATTTGTACAGGCAGATGTGCCGGGCTTGCATCGGCACACAGAGAGACGTTGGTGGCTTTCTGCCGCTTCTACAGGTGACAACATATTCAAATAATATGTCCATTAGTTACAATTCTACCTAGTTATAGTTAATCTTACACTTTACGTCACCTTTGTATGTTAGGTTTGGGCCTGGGAGCGATTTCTGCAGTTTCAGCCACCTCTACCACAGCTACCGGCTAATGTAGAAATTCTGCATCTCCCTCTAGCCTGTAGGTGGGTGATGATAGGCTATAATTGCATATTTTAGTCGCTTATTACACTCGAATTTACTGCACTTTAATTGAGTTTGCGCTTTAATCGCTAGTATTTTGCACTAATTGTGTGTTTTATGCCTTGTAGGTGTGATTCCGAGCTATATAGATGTTATGGAATGAATTTAAGTGATTCGAAGTTTTGAAGTCTGAGTAAAAGCTCAAGGAATTAAGCCGGGATCGTATTCGGGGATCAACGGATGATAAAACAACAAAACGAAGACTTGAGGAGGCATATTGCGCACTGTCTAGTAAAATAGACATAACTTTTTGCTCAGAACTCCATTTGGGCTCCACAATATATGGTTGGAAATCTAACTCAAAGGGCTACAACTTTCATGTTTTACGATTTTCTAAATTCCAAAGGGAATAGGGTGAAAAACCGCGGTTCCACCGCGACCGCGGCAGAACCGCGGTAGAAGATGGTCGCGGACAACTGAAGAATCAGAGGGCATGTTTGGCCGCGGTTCCACCGCGACCGCGGCAACACCGCAGCAGGAGGCGGAAATTTCAGGGACTTATGTGCAAAACACGGGATTTTAAGCCCTAAACCCTATATTAAACCAAGGAAGCCGGCCAAGAAAAAGAGGGGGACATATTTTGGACATAAATTAGACCTAAGGAGGCAGAAGACACTACTTTAGGGTTAGACAAAACCCTTGGAGGCAAGAACACATTGGGAGCAAGGCGGAGAATTCTTCTACGAGTTTTTCCTTCCT
>NC_031994.1:20852425-20875976 GCF_001879085.1 Nicotiana attenuata | reverse complement strand
TTATTTTTAAAAAATGGTACAAATAGAAAATAAGATATTATCCGACATTCAATCAAATAAAAAGACTTAGTTCTTTTTCAAATGCATTTATTTCTTATAAATAATATTAACAGTTCCTATAACAGTTGCCAAATAGAAATAAGTTCTTGAAAATTAAAATTACTAAAATCTTAGCTAAAATCAACAATTCTCAAGAAAGATTAAATGATTTAGTGATGTTGTCATTAGAAAAAAAAATTATTAGAAAAAATCAATAATAAGAAAATTATTTACAACTTTATATTTGAAAAGGCAAGAAAAAAAATACTATTTTTTGGGAAAAATATTTTTAACTTTTTAAATTTACGGCCCACTGTCACGACCCCAAACCCGGTCGTGATGGCGCCCAACACTAATGCTAGGCAAGACCGACCATTTACTCTCTCAACCCGAGCACAAAGCTCAAAACCAATTAATCAGATACTTAAAATCAAATATTAATACTCATAGTTGAAATACTCAATTAAAACAATACGAAATACTGACATAAACTGTAACTCCCAAAGACCTGGGGTCATGAGTCTAGAGCCTCTAACTAATACAGAGTCAAGACTCCTCAAAATAAGTATGTTCTAAAGTACGGAAATAATAAAGGGATAAGGGAGGAGTCGGGTCCTGCGGACATCATAGCAGCTACCTCGACCACTCCTGGAACTCTGAAAACCAGCGGCTAGCTCAACTAAGCTCCCGAAGTACCTGAATCTGCACACAAGGTGCAGGGAGTAGGGGGTGAGTACTACCAACTCAGTGAGTAATAAGCATATAAAATGTCTGAAGATAAGAAATCCACGAAATGCCACAAAGTAAAGCTAAAACTAACAGTCCAACACCTAATTACGAACTAACAGCAAAACAACTCCAAATATATCAGTCAAGTATAATGTAAAGATGCAATGCAATGCACATGACCGCTACGGCGCGTAGCCCGATCCATTTAACGTCGACGGCGCTCACTAGGGGTGTGTACAGACTCCGGAGGGGCTCCTTCAGCCCAAGCACAATATAATCATACCATTCGCTGCGGCGTGCAGCCCGATCCATACTCAGTCCACAATATGCATATGAGTCACGTAACAGATTCAATTAATTTTCCAATTTCCAATTTATTAAGGAGAATATACTTTAGATATTTAACTTCAGAAAAAGTGACTTAGCTTTTCATAACAGTGATTAAACCCAGGACTGAGATCAATGATTATACAAAGCATGCTATCACAATGACATTCATCCTCTAAGGATGCTACAGATCGGCACAAGGCCCCAAACACCGCAATAAGCCCAGATATATTCAATACAGGGTGCGTATCAGTCGCCAATATAGAAACATTCTTGTTCGGGATGGACTAAGTCTCAATCCCCAGTCATAACTAATCCCGCACCTGCCATGGGGTGCGAGTCACGCCCTACAATAGCGTCACAATGTGATAAGCCGGGGTTTCAAATCCTCAAGCCATCATATACACCAACTACTCACCTCTAACCGGCCGTAGACTGGTCCGCAATGCCTTTTCCCTTTGTATCGACCTCCTCGCGGGTCGAATCTAGTCAAAATCACAGCGAATACATAAATATGGGTTAAAGAAACATAACCCAATCAAAAATACTCGAAAAGTACTAAAATTCATGAAGTTGGTAAAACCCGAGCCCCGGGCCCACTTCTCGAAAAATTCCTAAAATCACACCAACGGATTCTTCGTCTCGCCACGAGTCCGTACATATAAAGTTTACCAAAATCGGAGCTCGTTTGACCCTCCAAATTCCATTTTTACATCACAGCTTTCCAAGCCCTAGCTTGACCCGTTTTTTGATGAATTTTCTACAATTTACATGTTATTTCTACCATAAATTCGAATATTTAGGCCAAGGAACTTACCTCCAAGTGATTCTCAGTCAAAACCCTCGAATATCCTTGCTCAAAGCTCTTATGAACGTCAACAATGGAGGAAAAATATGAAAGGGTCGCGGATGAAATATTATTTTAAAACCCTTCTGTCGCCCAGCCCAATTTCCCCTTCTGCGGTCCCGTAACCGCTTATGCATGACCGCTTCTGCGGCCATATGACCGCTTATGCGGTTTTTCATTAAAACTCAAGGGCCGCTTCTGCGACACCAATTTCCGCTTCTGCGGAAGCTCACCTCCTGGCCAAACCCGCTTCTGCAACCGCCTGTCCGCTTCTGCGGACTCGCTTAAGCGAAAAGTGTCCCGCTTCTGCGGAACTGCCCAACTCCACTCCAGACCGCTTATGCGATCTCTTAGCCGCATCTGCGGAACCGCTTCTGCGGCTCCTTTTCCGCAGATGCGGAAATACCAGAAGCCAGGTGCACCAGACCTGCAACAAACATCAAGATTCTCCGTTTAACCACCCGAAATCACTCCGAGGCCCCCGGGACCTCAACCAATAGCACCAACACACCCCAAAGCCTTATTCAAACTTGCTCCAATCATCAAAACACTATCGTTAACATCAAAATCATCGAATTACCACGGATTCAAGCCTAAGTTAAACTAAAACTTCCGAAACTTGCATTTGATCTAAAACCCGTCCTAAACACCTCCGAATGATCTGAAACTTTGCACGCATATCCAAAATCACCTAACGGAGCTACTGCAACTCTCAGGAATTCCATTCCGACCCTCGGATCAAAATCTCACCTACCATCCGGAATTCACCAAAATCCAACCTTAGCCAATTCAAGCCTAATTCTACACCGGACCTCCAAATTCAATTCCGATTGCACTCCTAAGTCACAAATCATCCCCCGAAACTACTCGAATCATCGGAAATCCATTCCAAGCCTTCCAACTCATAAGTCAACATTTGGTTGACTTTTCCAAACTAACCTTCTCATAAAGAGACTTATTGTCTCATTTCTAACCGAACGCTAACCGAATTACTTCAAATTCTCCAAACACATATAATGAAACATATAGAAGCATAAAACGGGAAAAACGGGGCGGTAACTCCCGTAACGACGGGTCGGGTCGTTACACCCACAATTTTTTTTTGGCTTTAGACCACTAAAATGCTTGAGCCGTCCCTGCGTATGATTTTAAACTAATGATGTGGGGAATGTAGCAAAATGCCATTGAATCTTGTGGTATTAATATGCTAGAGGAATATTAAAATTAAAAAATCTATCTATAATTAAAAGGAGAAGAAAAAGCATTCTTATTTTGCCAAGTGGCATCATCAGAATATGCCACATGACACTTTAGGACAATTCCAAAAAAATAGGAGCTATCAAATTATTTTAAAGAAACTACTTCATAATTTCAGATTTTTTTATTTATTAGAAAATTAAATATTCTTTATTTGTAAAAAAAAATTAACTGATTTTTGAGTCTTTAACTTTAGAAAATAAATTTGATTTAGATTATTATTTAAAAATTAAACATTGAACATTTTAAAACGTACGTTTTCTACTCTTTAAAACATAAATTTTAAAAAATTAATTGATTCAAAATTATTTGATTATCTACTTTTGAACCATGAAGACCATATTTAAGGAAAAGAACTTTATTTAATTCAATTTTCATATTTCTTTAATTTTAAAAATTTAAGGGACTTTAATCATACTTTGTTTACTCCTTAGCCTTTAAAAAAGAAAGCTGATTTATATTATTTAAAATTTCACAATTTGAACCCATTTTCCCTTAATTTCCTTTGCAAAACCTACCCTAAGGATAGTGGACAGTGCTCAACGCCTCAACAACACGATTGAAATTCACGCACGACCGAAACTCACGAAACCATATGGAACTGCTCTAAACTGGCGGCCAACTTCTATTTCTCCAAATTGATAGTCCGTTCTTAAATTCAAATCTTTCCTACTGCTATCAAAAATTAAGAAAACATACAGTTTCTGCAAAATATGGCTACTCACAATAATTTGCTCAAGAATATAACAATTTTGAAAATGCAATGGAAGTTGAAAGTTAGGGTTGTTTGTCTGTGGGCAGTACCAGATCGTTATAATTCAGATGCTACTTTATCGATTGAGTTGGTTCTACAAGATGAAAAGGTATTAATAATCTGTTATTGTCTTTAATATGTTTTGCTAACTCTATTTTTTAATTTGCATATGTGTGTATTCATGAGATAATCATTAGCAAAAAACCCGATTGAAGTATCTGTGTACCACACATATGTATCCTCAAATATGTTTCTCCGTATCACGTTTTGCTTCTCTATTTTTAAATTTGCAAATCTTGATTTTTTTGCTCCGCTTTTCATATATTTTTTTAATTTCTATGTGTATATCCATGGGATAATCAGTAGCAAAAATCCGATTGAAATATTTGTGCACCAAACATATGAATTCTCAAATATGTTTCTAAGTGATATACTACAACATGTATCGCTGTTTTTGCTTCTCTGTTTTCTAATTTGCAAATTTGAATTTTTTACTTTCCTCTGCTCTTTGTATATTTTCTTAATCTCTATGTGCGTATTCATGGGGTAGTTCCTCTGAGAGTCTAGCTCAAATCATCTCCCAACAAAGTTTCTTTATCTATGATGAGTTAGCTAAGGGTGTTGTTCAAGTTAAAACAATTGGCGAATTAGTGGAGTCCATGCAAGTGAGTGAACTATTTTGTATTATATTAATTCAAGCATTCTTTAAAGTTAATAGTTGTTATATACACATCTGTTACAATGAATAACACATACGCCTAAGTGGTTGTGCGATAAAATCAAGCTAATTGAATTTAGTTTGTTAGATTAATACATATGTTGTCGAGTCCTATTAATCATGAATAGCATTGTTGTACCAAAAAATGTTTAACAATAATTCCTTTTAGGTTGTGTACTTTTATTAGCCAATAATATATATGTGACTAAAAGGTACCAGCCATACAAGTCGGACGCCTCTATGTTGCCTTTAGTCATGTTCCAAATTTCTCCAAGAATAAGCTTACTAGCGTACAAGCTAAAAGTGCAAAATGGATAGGGTGGTACCTATTGGAGGTAATCAAATTGACTTTTACAGGATGTTAAAGTTAAAAATAGTATCTTACATAAGAGGGAATAATGAAGTGATAGTATCTTCTCTGTTGCTACAATTTTCTTGCCGCTGAAAATTGAATTCTCTATATCCATGATTGAATTAATTGAGAAAGTTAGATTACCTTCTCTGTTGCATCAATTTTCTTGCAGTTGAAAGTTGGATTCTCTTTGGTTGGACTGTTTGACTGGAAATGTGTCATGAAAATTCTACTTTTGTTCCTCTGTACCTTTTTTATGGCTATAACAGAGAAATATTTCAGAATGGTGCAATTTATAAGATTGGTGAATGCTTCTCTATTTACTTTGATTCTAATTCAGAGGAAATAAAAAATATAAAAATATCACCAAGCCTCGATGACCCTTTTTCCATCACTATTTCTCAGTCATAATATATCCTCCATGAAACATATTTGATAGTTTGCGATAAACATTTAGAGGCATACATTTCAGGAACTTTATTCACCGATGTGAGTTTCTTAGAAGTAGAATAGGATTTTTCTGATATTCAATTTGGTGGTTATATATTGAGACAACTTAAAACTTAATTTAATTTTTTATTCTTCACTTACAACCGCTTGATTAGCTATTATTTAGACACCCTTGCATAATACTACACTAATCACCACAGCTATTACATAAATTCATTCGAGAAAGCTACAAGTACAATGATTACAATGTACTCCGATTTGATGAGAATGAGTATGATGAATCCTTAACTGGAGTTGCTTCTCTTGATTACTATTCTATGCATTAACAGTAAACTCATGGAACATCTTGAAGTACTAGACTGAGCTCCTTATCAAATTTGACAATTGATCATCCTCCACTTAAAAGGATACGGAAACATATAACTGTTAGGAATGTAAAATCTCCATGGATACACAGATGATTGTTTAAGATGCTTTCAGATACCTAGAAAGAGCAGGCAGCCTACACTTGACATTTTCAAGCTCAATAAAGCTGAGATGCAGCGATTAAAGTTTATTTGAACCAGTAATTGGCAATTGTCATTGATATGAGGCCACAGTCGCAAAGAGATGCAACACCAGGTGCAACACCATAAGTGATCAAATCTGTACGGTAATAAGCATTTTACTTCAGGTAATTCTAAGTCAGTTGTGATACTTAGAGAAATCACACTGACCAAGTAAGTTTACTATGCAAGCACCACGCTGAACTTTAGGAGAACTATTCAATTATATGTTCATATATCTGAAGGATTTTTCATGATGTTTAGACTTTTTAATTTGGCTTTGATGTTTCTATTTTCAAAGGCACATAGAAGAGGTACATACCTATTCTCGGTTCTTTGCATTTCCTTCTCAGTTTACAAACTCATGAATCATAAACTTTATGGAAACAACAGGTCTTAAGTAAAATAATATTATATCTTTGCAGACACGTTGATACTACGATCCATTGGTGCCATTGGAAAGAGAACTTCTGGAACCACAATATATAGAAGAAAAGGTCCATATTCTTTATACATTTATACATATATGCTTATTTAGTTATGGTATTCTGATATTATATTTTTCATAGATTTGCGCGTCTTGAGTAAAAATATCAAATCTCTCTACAGACACATCAAAGTCATGATCCGCTTGTGCCGTTGGAAACAAGACTTCTGGAACTAAAATATGTGAAAACTTCAAGTCTAGATAATTTGTATATTTAAACAGATATCCTTTTGCACTTAGTTCTGAATTTTTGTGATTATGCTTTTTCCAGCTTTGTGCAACCATACTCAAAAAATTATATCTCTTTGTGGGGACATCAAAACTACGATATGCTTGTGCCATTAGAAAGAGAACTTATGGAGCTACAATAAATAAAAATTTAAGGTCCAGATTATTTGTCAATTAATGCAGATATGCTTTTGAATTCAATTATGAATTTTTGGTATTCTACTTTTCACATATTTGAGTGTTATGACTAAAAAGATCACATCTATCTTGCATACACACCGACAACACTTTTGGCCATCGTTGCTAAAGTACCATTTTTCTTGGTTGAGTCGAACACAATAATTATGAAGGTGAGTTATGTACTTTTTTCTTAAGTAGCCAAAGTACCTCAATCAGGTTAACAAGTAGTAAAACATTATTCTGTATATTTTTTTGTGTGCAAGTTACTCATAAATGTGAAGATACTGTCAGTTAATACCATACCTCAGAAAGAGTTTGGGGGTCAATTCAAGTGGTTGGTCAATTAAGTACTATTAAGTTTGTGTGTCAAATATTTCATAAAACCATCAAACTTACCTTTCTACTAATTATTCTTTTTACTACTTTGATAGGGGTTGCGAGCAAGTTGTCGATACACTACTGCTTCTTGAGGAGGTTCAAATACACTCTATTTTTCATGTATCTCAACTCAAAAATTGTCACTCCTCTTGCCTTAATTGTTCATCTGTAGATTCATCAGGTCCAGTATATTCCTTGCCTCAAAGGCAGATGCAGACTTATATAATCTGGTAATGAGTCTGAACCTCTAATTTTAAAACATAATAGGTTTCAAGCTTAAAATATACACTCATAAAGTTTAATTTAGGTTTCGTTCCTGCCTTATCCAAGGTTGATCTTGCTTCCACATATGTCAAGATGGTTGGTGGTACTAATACAAGTGCTCATTCAATGGACATGCTTTGATCTAGCTGTTGCTATTTGAGAATTCTTTTGTGACTGATTCTTTCATATTACATAAACCTATGGCCCGAAATATTAAACTATAATATACTTCACCGCCAAGAAAATCGTGATGGCCGATGAAGTACACGATAAATATCGTCAAAGTCAAAAATACATAAGAAACAAATAAGTACTCTAGATCAAAATTATGAAAAGATTTTTACATAGCAATTTTGAATCGGTTATCGGAAATTTTAATTTTAAAGTTTATTTGAACCACCGATTGGCTTCATGATATGAGGCAGCAGTCAAATGAAGCAGCTGAGGCTCGGAAAGCAGCTGCAACACCAGCCACATCACCATAATTGATCAAATCTCTACTGTCACTGTATTTTTGAATTGCTTCAGCCTCTTTCAAGTTAGATGATACTTGTGGAAGCCAACCTAATCACGCAACTTTGCTATGCAAACAACAAACAGAAAAACCAAAAACAAAAAATTAAATTCAATACAATCATGGAGGGCTTATCAATTCAAGCAGCAATTTAATTGATGAATACAAAGAAATGGCATGTAATCTAAGCATACCAACAATATATTTAGAAACAACTCAAACAAATTCATCTATTTGTTTTTTGTTTTAATTTTAATTCTTTTGAATGTGATTTGTCTGCAATATACATCTTTTTGTAATATTTCTCTCCGCTCTTTTTTCCTTTGAACTAATCCGCGCATCGCGCGGGTACGTATACTAATTACTATTAAATATAGAAAAAGACATTCTTTTTTTTTTTTGAATAAATTTACAAAAAATAGATAAATTGAAACATATGGAGTAAAACATTACACCATGACAAAATATATGTAAAGGCATGTGATTAATGTCGTCCATAGACAAGTACCTACACAACCACCCTAACAAATAGGGGTAGAGGTAGAAGTTTAAATACGAGTTGGTCGAATCTTATAGCTTTATTCAAATTGTGTATTTATATTTAAACAATTTATCAAATAAGTACACATAATAAATTTATAATTTAATTATTCGCACTTAAAATCGTCGTTTTAAAATTCAGAACTTAGAAAGTTGAATTTCTAGCTCCTCTTCTAATAACAAGTTGCATAATATAACGGGAGAAATTCAAAAATAGCCAGATTTGCAAGTGGTCATTCAAAAATAGCCACAGTTTCAAAAGTAATCGAAATTTAGCCACTTTTCATGTAAGATAAATCTAAACGAAAACATTGTGCAAAATCCAAAAAATACTCCAGCATAATATACTAGAGTTCTAGCATAAGTATACTGGAACTCCAGCATATTATAATGGAGTTCCAGCATAAGTATACTGGAACTCCAGCATATTAAAATGGAGTTCCAGCATAAGTATACTGGAACTCAAGCAAAATAAACCGGAATTCCAGTATAATATACCGGTCCAGTATAATATGCTGGAAGTTCACACACAGGTGCTCCAATCTCCAGTATATTATGCGGGAACTTTTCGCGTGTTAGAGTTACAGCATAATATGCTGGAAGTTCATACACAAGTGCACCGATCTCCAGTATATTATGCTGGACCGGTCCCTGTTGCAGCAAAATAGTGACTATTTTTTAGTGACTTTGTAAATGCTGGCTATTTTTGAATGACCATTCCAAAAACTAGCTAGCCCATGCTATTTTAACTAATATAACTAACACTATATCCACATTGATAATGTAGGCTTCTCCATGTTGTTTCTTTCTCACTACTCACACCAATAGTGATCTCTCACTTACTTTCACGTGACACATTCTCAACTTATGTGTTGGAAGACAAGGTAGTTTTTCCTTTTTGCTCATTAGGTACTTTCTGAGACTAATAAAGGCTCGTTTGGCCATAAAAAAGATTTTTTTTTTTTTTTTTTTTGTAAAATTCTCTTTTTTCGAAATTAATTTGACCATGAAATTTTCTTCACTTGAAGATGAATTTTAAAATTTTTTAAAAATTTGAAAAACTTCAAAAGGTTATTTTTCAAAATTTTCACTTCATCACTCACAAAAATACCCCAAAATATATTCATGTCCAAACACATCTCTAATTTTCAATATCATTTTTACTAGGGCTGTTCAAAACTGAACCGTAACCGTTAATCTAACCGATGGCTTATTTGTTTCGGGTTATCGGGGTAATGATTGGTGAACGGATTAAAATTTTATAATTAACGCCTTAATGGTTAGGAGGCAGATTGCTCAATTTTATTATCGGAGAAATTGTTAACCCGTTAAGAATTTTTATATTAACACTTTTACCCCTATGTATATAAAGTATTTTGGATTCGGCTCGTGTCACGGACTTCAAAAGTTAAAGTGTTTATTCTTAGCTATGCAACCAAAAGAACTAGGGTTTAACTTTTTTTTATTTGATTTAGCCAAAAACCGTCTCATAACAGCCTGATAATCGTTAATCTGATATGAATCGGCCCGTTGTCTTATTGGATGGATAGCGGAATACTACATTTATAATTCGATAACCGATAAACCGAACTATTAAGCATAATAATCTGCCCGATAAGCACTTCTAATTTTTACTTGAACTTTTTTTTCATCTCTTTTTCGAAATTTTAAAATTCATATGTCCAAACGCCCACTTAGATAGTTAGATTCCCTTCACATACATATATTAGGGGGGAGCACTTTTTATTGAAGAATTCTCTATTTTGAGACACAACTAGAAATATCTAATTAAAGTGGAGATGTTATAAATAGAATTTTATTTATGGTGAATGTCTATATTTAGGGAGATTCTAGGGTTTATTACTTGGTGGCTAAGTCACTCTCTCCCTATAAATAGAGGGTTCTATTCCATTGTAATTCATCCAAAAATCAATAAGAATTTTCTCTCCCTACTTTTCTCTGCAATACTATTCTTCTTCTTTTATTGTTTCATAACACGTTATCAGCACGAGACTCTAACCAATTGAGTAGAAGATTTGGGATTGAGCATAATGATTGTCAATTATTCCATGAACTTTCTTCATGATTAAATTCTGGATTTAAGGTAAGTCTTTTACCGTATTTTTCTCTTTTATTCTATACTTTGATTTTAAATACAAGCAAAGACAACAAATTTTGTTTGCAACTCTAATGGAGTTTGAAAGAAATTATAACCACCCAAAGTGGTAAAATTTCTATGCCTCGCCATGATCAAATTCATGTATGATTGTGGGCAAAGAATTGAAAACCCGTCCCATTGAATTTGCTCCATTCTCATTCCCTTTAGAGAATGTGATAGCAGTATGTGATAAGTCTGAAAGAAGATAAAATTATTACTATGAAGGTATCAATGGATGTGGACGTGGCAATAGACGAAATTATAATCGTCATCATTGTGATACTGAGAATAATAAGGATTCTTAAAATAATCCTTCACTATGTGAAAGTAATATTTGTCATCAATTTGACATGAGACTTTATAAAGCACATATAGATGATTATGGTCCATTCATGATGTGAATGTGACAACATCTGATTTATGAATACATATTCATTCTTCAAAGAATATGAACGTGCTAGTGGTAGTGAATATACCACACTCACCTCTAGGAGGAGGTTTGAGATGATATAAGAAAACAATGTCATTATTATGACATGAATGGTCATTGGTCACGTACCTATTATACGCCAAAATATTTTGGTAATGTGATTATTAAAGAATAACATTAATGCAAGAAACATATCTTGCATATAATTTTGACCATAACCATAATGGTATAACTTTCTCTTTAAAAGAGATATTCACCATATGGATGTTGATGAATATGTGGTAGTACAAAATTAATTGAGAACTCTGCAAGAGCCAATTATACTATTTTGGAGAAACACAATTGATTACCAACAAGGTATTGTGTTGTAGTAAGTCTCAAAGAAACTTATTCAATTTCTAAAGTATTCGCGAAAGCGGTTGGTCATACTGAGACTATAAATAAAGAAAAGATTTAATATCTTCTATTACCACTACTTGTAGCGGGGTAATATGTATGTGAAAAGTTACCCGCTTTATTCTCCAGTTTGTACTACACAAATAAAACAATACCATACTAAAGTGGATGTTTATTGATATAAAAACCCATATAATAATAAACTTGAAGTTTATTGATAATTGCACACGTCATGGTGTAAATCTGAAGTTTATCGATATTGATAATTTATTCAGTTGGCATAATTGGTTTCGCCATATCAATTTAAGTATTATGTGCAAAAACAATAGAGAATTCACATGGGTAAATATTAAAGAACTAGAAAGTTCTTTACGAATTCTCTTATATTGCTTGTTCTCATTAATTAATAGATCAACTAAAATTGGGATTCAATCCCATGAATACTGGAAATATCAAAGGTGAATATGGGCCCATTCACCTGCCATGTATACCACATAAGATGCATCTATAAGATGGTTACATGTGCGATTATTAATAACCCGCAACATGGTATTTTGCGAGGTAACTTGCTCAATAATTTAATTTCGAGCATAATTTTCAGATTTTTTATTCAAGATAGTTCATCTTGATAAGTTGGTTTACATCAGAGTTGGTTTAGAAAAATGATTCATTGAGTGCCTCCACTTAATAGCTAAACGATTGCTTATGAGAACAAAGTTATCTATATCAGTTTGATATACGTTATATACCAAAGTATATTATTTTCTCCCCTCACAAGTGGTTCAGGGTCAGGAACCAAATAATTCCATCTTATTATTATTGATGTGCGGTGTATATTTTGATTAACACCATAACGCACAAAGGCGGATTCTCAAAGTTGAGGTACCAAGTTAGTTTTTCTAACATGAGGGGGAGACATGATAAACAGTTGAGAAAAAGTTACATGGAATGAATTATTATTTATACATCTCGATCCTCGAATAAGATAATATGAACTTGAAGTTCATAAAGGATAATTCATGTGCAATATACTGCAAAGCATGCCGGACGCATTTGCTGACCCAAAGAAAGTAACTATAATCTCATTGCAAATGCTCATATTAAGTCCTAGAAGGACAAAGTCTATGGTACGCTTAAAGCATATAGACAAATCGGTTTCAAATAAACTTCTTGATAAAGAAGATGAGCAAATGATCATAATAAAGGAGGCAAGTGATCTAGAAGATTACATGACATAATACTTCATTAAATCTCAGGAGAGGTTTAGGTACCTGAAATGAATGAAGAGATATCTATGTTATGTCTTTATGAAAAAAATATTGAAACCGATATAAAATGTTCGTCGACGACATCTATGTTAGCGCTAAGTATAGATGGGGATCTTAAGTATGTCGAATATAGACACAAAAATACTGGCTAAATGAAAGAGACACAATTCGAATAGAATTTGTTTCATACGAAAGACATATAGTTTTGGACCTTTAGTACAAACAATTGAAAGTATGAAGCCAATGATATGTGCAATCAGTTTTCGATATCTTATTTGCCTAGCATGACATGAAAACTTGATATGCATCTAATTAAAGTCTATTGTATGACTTATATGACAATCCATGAAGGATTTAAGTTGCTTGAAGCATATACAATTCTTGATCTTGAAGTACCACATCCTCAGTGCAATTTGTGCATATATGTATCTTGCTATAATTATAAGCATGATAATATGATACCAAGAGTTTTCACCTCTATGTGAAGATATTGAACTGACGGTTACAACAAGATCATATGAAGNATATGGCTGATTTGTTTATCAAATCTCTACCAAAGATCTTTTGAAGATGGGGCACAAGATTGGAATGCAAATGCTTAAGGATGTGAATTGATGCTCTCATCAGGGGGAGTTAATACGCGTTGTACTCTTTTTTTCTTACAAGGTTTTGTCCCACTGGGTTTTCCTTGCAAGGTTTTTAACGAGGCAACCAAAAGGCGTATCATTAGATATGTGTACTCTTTTTCCTTTTCTAGATTTTTTTTCCCATTGGGTTTTATTTTAGTTAAGGTTTTAACGAGGCACATTATCTGTTGAATAGACATTCAAGGGGGAGTGTTATAAATAGAATTTTATTTATGGTGAATGTCTATATTTAGGGAGATTCTAGGGTTTATTACTTGGTGGCTAAGTCACCTCTCCCTATAAATAGAGGGTTCTATTCCATTATAATTCATCCCAAAATCAATAAGAATTCTCTCTCCCTACTTTTCTCTCTGCAATACTATTCTTTTTCTTTTATTGTTTCGTAACAGGAGAGATTTTGTCCATCTCATCGTATTCATGGAAGGTGAAGAGAAAAGTAGCTTAGGACTACCTTCGCCTCCTTCTTCATATTCCAACTTATTAAATAAAAACAACTTGTCATATCAACCTAGAAAATTTTCTCTAATTAATTTCCTGTCCATTTTAATGTCTTTCGTCTACACCTAAAGAAGCAATTGACTATGACTTTGACTGTTAGCCTACCGTTTGAAATGAATTCAATTGAACTTTAACATTTTGCTTTACAGTAAAGATTTATATTTGAAATATTCTGAAAATATAACAAGTATTAGATTTTTAATTCACAATCTTAAGGTAAAACACAGAACCTTAAATTCACTGAGTTTAAATTCTGAATTTGCATGTACCACCCTGATCATAGAGAACAAACAACTCCCTAATATAACTCACACCACTAAATTCAACAAATAAATGAATTTGAAAGATCAAATAGCAGGAACAAACAAAACTGAAAACAGGATGATCCTAAATGTACTAATTACAGTTCGTGGAATCCATTAAAGGGTCGTCTAGTATGATAGATAAGCAAAAGTAATTCTGGGATAAAAATTTAGTACCGTTTTATCCCTTCTTTGGTTACTAATTCTGGGATAAGTTATCCTAGGATTACAAATAGTATTGGGATAACTTATTGCCAGAGGCTGAAATAAATACTAGAATAAGTTATCTCTAGATAAAATACAATAAAATTGACAATCTCAGGATTAATACAACATACCAAATAATCAATAAAAAGTTGTCTCAGTATAACAAATTCTGGCATAACTAATCCCAATATAACTAATCCCAGCATAACTTGTCTTCAGACCATAACTTGGAAAATAAGTTATTCCGTGGTTAATTATCTCGGGATTAGTTATCTCACCTTCCATGGGGATAAAATAATATTGCTCCGTTCGTCTCATATTAATAGTTGTGGTTATTAAAAATAGTTGTCTTAAATTATTTATCATTTTAAAAGTTCAAGACAAACTTGATTATTTTTTTCCTTTTTTACCCTTAGTAATAATTGTTCTTGGAGATGGAGATAACACATAAATAAAATAAATATTCAATGAAGAGAGATTATATCCTGAAAAATAAATAAGGATAGAATAGACCAATCCCATTCCTAATTAATATTTCTTAAGGGTGTGTAAAAGAGAAACACGACACATAATATGAGACAGAGGGAGTACAATTTCAGAATAACTAACTCCGCGAATAATTATACCATGATTTTATCCTAACCAAACGTAAGATAAACTCATCTCAAATTTAATCCCGAAATTAATTATCCGTTATTCCTCGTGCCAGACGAGCCTAAGGGGTCGTTTGGTAGGGTGTATAAGAATAATGCAGGATAAGATGTATTAGTAATGCAGGGATTAGTAATGCATGAGTTAGTAATGCAAGCATTAGTTATGCAGATATTATTTCTTATCTATTGTTTGGTGTGGTGCATTAAAAATGATAATGTACTGCATAATTTTTAAGAAAAATAATTGTTTACAAAAATGCCCTCCATATTCTCTAGCTTTAAGAGAAGTTAAGGACAATTTTGTCTTTAACCATACTTAGGCGTGCATTAATAGCCTTGGTATTACTAATGTCATAATTTTCTATGCATTACTTTGTCACGACCCAAAATCCACTAGTCATGAGGGCACCTAATCCAACCCACTAGGTAAGCCAACTAATAATTATCCAATCCCAACAATATTAATAAAACAATTAAAACAAGGAATCTTCTGAATCTTATACATTTTCCAAGGACTGGTAGTACAAATCATGAGCTTCTAAGATTAGAGTTTACAAAGCTGAAATGAAGTGAATACATTATCTGTTTGAAGTGTACATAAATAAAGTTTATAAATCTAAGGCTACCATGAACAAGAGGCAGCTACAACAGGGACACAAGTACATCTTCAACTCTAGCTCGCATCGAACATAGCAACAACAACAGCCAACATCTGTACGCAAGGTGCAGAAGTGTAGTATGAGTACAACCGACCCCATGTACTCAATAAGTAACAAACCTAACCTTAGGTTGAAAGTAGTGACAAGCTGGAACATGGTCGGATACAACACCGGTAGCCAACAATAATTCATAACAACGTAGAGCATATAAATAAGGAAGTAACTCAGAAACAAAAATGCTCAACTTTTTCACGGTTTTTCCGAAAATAGTTTCGCTTTTCAAGAATATCAGTGAAAATCCAAATCCTTTTACCGAAATCGTCGAAAAATACGAGATAATTTGAAAACTTTAATTTTTTCAAAAATCCTTTCCACAATAAATAAGATGTTTCATTTTCTTTCCAGATAGCAAGTGTGAAATACCTCTCTATGCCTACATATCAATGTGTGTAAAAAAAGTCATGAATGACGTGATACCGTACAACATGAGGAAAAATGTATCTCTATGCATGTATGTCATGTGTGCATGCCAATGCCATATATCTCAGAGATGAATCATGTACTCACACTCTTAGAGTACTCAATCTCACTGTCTCACACTTTCCACTCATCATGCTCAACCACTCGGTACTGTATATGGCCCATACGGCCCAAGGAAGACCATCCGGGAGTATATACATCACTTACCATTAATCACTCAGTACCGAGGAAGGCCAATCCGGCCCTATGAGAAGATCCATCTCCAGGTATATAAATGTTTCGGACAAGATCCATGTCCAGGAAAGATCCATCCCTCAATATAATCAACCGTGCTCACTTGGGGTGTGTACAGACTCTGGAGGGGTTCCTATAGCCCAAGCGCTATCATAAGCCAGATCCAGGCACAAATCAATATAACATGCTGCGGCGTGCAGCCCGATCCCATAACTGTCACTCATAATCAGGCTCTCAGCCTCACTCAATCATCAATCTCTCCAGTCTCACTCACGGACTACAATGTCATGAAACTAGCCCGACAACAACGGTATGATGTATCAATAAACAACAACTGAGACTGAGATATGATATGAATGCATGAATATGACTAAGTACGGAATATCAATAAAATTAGTAAGATGACAGCAAGAAATTACCACTATGGGTCCTAACAATATCAACATAAAGCCTAAACATGATATCTAGCATGATCAATAGCTCAGTCACTTTATCACACGGCGAAAACACAGATATCAACAAAATAGGGACAATATACTGTGATGACCCAAAAGGTCATCACTTGATTTACAAGTCAATTTTATATTCCGAGGCCTTAAAAACCTCCTTTTATCTCACCTCGATTTGCCTGCGTGGTCCGGGCGCATATTCGGAACGCTTTTATGTGAAAATTCAATTAAAAGATGCTAATTTTGCCTTTAAATTTTAATATAAGTTGACTTCGATCAAAATTTTGGGTAAACTAACCCAGAACCGTGATTTGACGGTCCCAGAGGGTCCGTAGAAAAATATGGGACTTGGGCGTATGCCCAGAATTGAATTCCGAGGTCCCAAGCCCGAGAAATAAATTTTTGAAGAAAATTATTTAACTGAAATTATAAGAGTATTTGGAAATTTAAATGTGTCTGAATTTGATGGTATCGGGCCCGTATTTTTGTTCCGGAGCCCGGTACAGGTCTTATATGGTATTTAAGTTGTGCCTGTAAAATTTGGTAAGAAACGGACTTCATATGACGTGAATCGGACCCTCGGTTGTGAAATTTGAAACTTAAGAGTTATTGAGATTTTTCTTTGATTTTGATGCTAAACTAGTAGTTCGAGGCATTATTTTGGCGATTTGATCGCACGAGTAAGTCCGTATGATATTTTTAGGGTTGTGTGCATGTTTGGTTTGGAGCCCCGAGGGCTCAGGTGAGTTTCGGATAGGCCACGGGATGTTTTTAGACTTAGAAAAGTTGCATATTTTGCTGCTTCAGGTGCACAGACATTTTGTGCATCGCGATCGCGAAAGGGAACTGGGCTAGGGTGGAATTTGTTCTATGCGAACGCGAAGAGAGGGACGCGAACGCGGAGCACTGGGGGGCTGCTCTACACGAACGTGACCCACGTCCCGCAAACACGTATAGTAAATTGGAGGTGGGCTGGGTAGTCGTCATTTCTTCTACGCGAACGCGTACGCCGGTCTGCGAATGCGAAGGTCAGGGGGGCTTACCCTTCACGAACGCATAGGAGAACTCGCGATCGCGTAAGTCCTTAACGGGCAGCTCTTCGCGAATGCGGCAGGCCCATCGGGAACGCGATGAAGGCCTGCCTAGTCTTTTAAAACAGTAGCAAAAACGGGCAGAACCCATTTTCTTCATATTTTCAAACTACCAAGACCTAGAGGGGATTTTCTTCACACAAATTCATCCCCAAAGTGTTGGTAATCAATTCTAAACTTTACCTTTTCAATTACCCAACGTCTTCCATCACTTTTCAATCAAAAATCAAGAGTTTTCATGGTAG
The DNA here is from genome assembly GCF_001879085.1 of Nicotiana attenuata. NCBI lineage: Eukaryota > Viridiplantae > Streptophyta > Magnoliopsida > Solanales > Solanaceae > Nicotiana > Nicotiana attenuata. Next base: position 20,857,650 of record NC_031994.1, on the reverse strand, counting down.
AAATTGGGAATTTGGGTAGAGTTAGGACTTTTTAAATAATTGGAATTTAGACCTCATTTTGGGGTCGGATTTCGAAACTAATTACATATTCGGGCTCGTGGGTGAATGGTTGACCGGGTTTTGGTCCAAACCTCGAGTTTTGACCAAGCGAGCCCGGGGTCGATTCTTAACTTTTTGGGGAAAATGATAGAAAACCTATAATTAGGCATTGGTATGAATTCTTTAGCATTTATTGATGTTGTTAAATTAATTTGGGTTAGATACAAGTAAATTGGAGGCGAATTCTAAAGGAAAAGTGGTGTTTGAGGCTTGAGTTGGCCGTGGAAGATCGAGGTAAGTGTTTGGTCTAACCTTAGCTTGAGGGAATAGGTATTGTGATTTATTTGCTATGTGCTAGTGTAATGTACGACGTATAGGTGTGGTGAATAGTATCTATACGTTGGTGTCAAGCATGCCCGTGAGTCTTAAATTGTGATCGTTGTGTTTTCTCAATAAGTACTACAATTGCCTAAATTGCTGATTATCCATGTTGAGCAAGACGTATAATTATCTTCTTGGTATTGGTTTATTATTGAGCATTGGCTCCAGTTGAGGTTCATTTGTGAAGTTAATTGTTGGTACAAGTTTGGTTATAGCTGATTCCCTTGCCGAGACATAATTATTTTTTACTGTTGATTCTCTTGTCGGGATGTGTTTATTCTTGTTGTTGATTCCCTTGTCGGAATGTTGTTATTGCTATTGTTTGGGTGAGGAAAGAGAGATAAAACACGAAGGGTGATGCCGTGCACATTCATATTTATGCATTTGGTGAGGAAAGAGTGATAAAGCACGAAGGGTGATGCCGTGTACATTTACATTGATACTGGTGCATATAGTGAGGAAGAGTGATAAAGCACGAAGGGTGATGCCGTGCACATTTATAATATTTATATGGTGAGGAAGAGTGATAAAGCACGAAGGGTGATGCCGTGCACATTTGCATTATTTGATTGCATTGGCGAGGATTGAGAGTAAAAGCACGAAGGGTGATGTCGTGCACTTATTGCCAGTTTGTCATGATTTCTGTTGTTATCGGTTCAAGTGTCTTAATTGTTTCATTCCGTTATTTCTGTGATTCTTTATGTTGGTATTCCCATAGCATGTTAGCCCTCCCCGTTATTTTTGTGAATTGCTTCAATTATGTTATTCTACTAGATACTGTTGAACTACAGGTTATGTTAATTGTTGTGTCCTAGCCTCGTCACTACTTCGCCGAGGTTAGGCTCGACACTTATCAGCACATGGGGTCGGTTGTGCTGATACTACATTCTGCACTCTGTGCAGATCTCGGTACTGGAGCGTATGGACCTTAGCTAGGGGTTGCTGCCTTTAGTCCATCAGGAACCCGAGGTAGTCCTGCAGGCGTCCGCAGGCCTTGGCGTCCCCTTCTTATCTAGTTTCTTTCTGTTCTTTTCTATTTTAGAGACAGACATGTACTTTCTTGTTCAAACCCCATTTGTAGTTTTCTTAGATAGTCCGTGAGATTGTGACACCAGTTCTGGGTGGTTTAAGTTTATGGATTCGTATTGGTATTAGCTTAATCGTTAAATTTCGTTCTTCCGCATTATTATTTCCGCTGTTTATAATATGTTAGTTCTCAATTGTTAAGAAGTAAAAAAAATGAAAATGGTAAATTGATCGGAATAGTTGGCTTGCCTAGCTTTCACTAGTAGGCGCCATCATGACTCCCGAGGGTGGGAAATTCGGGTCGTGACATATATAGTGCCATGGAAACAACAGAGTCACAATTCACAGGGTGCATATCTATACGCCTGTCACCTAGCATGTGCGTCACCTAATCATCAATCACATAGCACGTAACTCGAATTTCATACCCCCAGCACTAAGTTTAGAAGAGTTACTTACCTCGAACAAGCCAATTCCATACCGAGCAAGCCATGCGATGCTCCAAAGTGACATCCCGCGCGTTCCGACGTTCGAACGGCTCGAAACTAACCAAAAATAACTCAAATATATCACACAATGCTAAAGGAACCAATCCCAATCGAAAAAGGTCGAATCTTTAATCAAAAGAACGAAATAGGCCAAAAAGCCCAACCCGGGCCCACACCTCGGAACCCGACAAAATTTATAAAATTCGATAACCCATTCAATTACGAGTCCAACCATACTAGTTTCACTCAAATTCGACTCCAAATCAATGTTCAAAACTCGAAAATTCACATTATGAACTTTAGGCCAAAACCCCCCAATTTTCTATTTGAAAATCATCAACCAAATGCTAGAATCGAAGATAAATTCATGGAATATACCCAAAGCTGAGTAGAGATTACTTACCCAATTCATATGCTGAAAATTGCTTCCAAAAATTGCCCAAATATTGCCCAAATCCGAACTCCCCAACTCAAAATATGTTAAATAAATAAAACCTTTGATATAACACTATTTTGCCTCGTTTCTTGTGCCAAACAATCCCGAAACTCGCTTTTGATGCCTCCTATAGATTCCTTGTAAAATTCTAGTCAAGTCATGCTCTTGAATCACTCCATTTGACCTTATATTGAAGGATAAATGTTGGTTTCAATATTTGAAAATAGTACAGATTTTTAAATACGAAGTCAGTGGCAATTTCGTAATTAATCTGAAAAATCTAGCAACCTAATTCTTAGTAAAATGACCATAAAATCCTCATACGATGTCCAAATTTGACTATTCTTTTTTATATGGCTCCGTAATTACGATACGGATCTAATGCTTCAATTAAAACAGAAATCGGAGCTCATTTGTTCAATGTGGTACCATTTATGCTTGAAGAGACGACGTCGAAACATAAAAAAAACGAGTGCAACACAACTCAAACCTATCCGAAACTCACCCGAGCCCCTCATGACCCCGTACGAACATACCAACAAGTCCCATAACATATCACGGACCTACTTGAGGCCTCAAATCACGCATAATAACATCGAAACGACGAAACACACCTCAAATCAAACTTAATGAACTTTCGACTTCCAAAAACTCATGCCGAAACATATCAAATCAACTCGGAATGAACTCAAATTTTGCACACAAGTCCTAATACATCATGCAGAGCTACTCGTGCCCTCAAACTATAGAGTAAAGTGCAAATGCTCAAAACGACCTGTCGGGTCGTTACATACTTATACATAGGATAATACCAAGTATGATGTATAACTAATACAAGCATTAGTTATACACCTGTTAAAAAAATATACCAAATAAGGTATTAGTAATGTACAAACTAATACTCCCTCCGGTCCAAAATAAGTTATTTTTTGGCCCTTTTTTTGTGGTCCAAAATAAGTGATTTTTCCAGATTTCAAGAATGAATTAATTATTTTTTTCCTACATTACCCATGGAATAAATTGTCACGACCCGGATTTCCCACCATCATAGTCGTGATGGCGCCTACTCGTGGTAGCTAGGCAAGCCAACGTAATTACTTTTCCATCACTAGCAATTATCTTTAACAATTTATAACATCAATATAGAACATAAAGTCTAATAAGATCAATAGCGGAAGTCTGTCTTAAAATGATGAATTTAAAACGCGGAATAGTCAAAAACAACCTCTACCCAAGATTTGGTGTCACATTACTCACGAACCACTAAGAATAAACTAAATACAAAGGTCTGAAAGAAATNTAGTAAAGGTTAATATGGTCAATTTCATTGTTAATTAATGCTAAAAGATGGATTTCTTAATCTGTGTGAAAACATTCAAAAAATCACTTATTTTGGACCGGAGGGAGTACTTATATTTTTTTTTTAATACTCCTACTAAATGACGACCCAAAAGTTGTTAAAAGGGCAAATGTAGTCTCCAATTTTAGGATTCAAATTCAAAGCTTATGAACCAAAAGTACAATCTGGCTTTGCAAACAACAAAAAAAGGCCCTTTGCAGCATATGAGGCACGTGTATGACAGATTGTAAACATCTAAAAGCAGACCCCTCCTGAAAAAGCCCCGACAATTATTTTGATTTGAAATTTGGTTTCATTTCACTTTACTTATCTTTGCCCTCATATGGTCCATAAAAATGGCCGTACCAAAAAATGCAACAAAAACTTGTGGCAGATCTCAAGTACATTTACTAATAGGAGTTTCTTTTAATGAGGAGACAGGAACTGTAGTATTGGCTTTACTTCCTTAAGAGGTAACTCCAGCATTCATGGACTATAGTTGAATGCTTTAATTCTAAAAATAATTCGTTTAAATAGTCACTTATTCTCATTTGTCTAAATCTTGATTGAAGATTTATTTGATGATAATTATTTAGTGAAGGTAGGAAATATTCAGTAAAATAATAAATGTTTGAACACAATTATTATTAGAAACATGCAACAATCGAGGGCGAGAGGGATTCACGCCCTTTGCCGAATAATTATATTGTATATATAAGACAAAATCTATTTTTTTTTACTTCAATATATATTATGTTTTGAATTCCATTGTCATAGCGCAAAAGCATAGTTTAGTGGTCAAGGGGATTCAAAATATTTGCAAGGCCTTGGTTCAATTTTCACTAATTACAATTTTTTTAATATTTAAATTTTTTTTCTTTTTTGAATCCCTTAACGGAATCTTGCCTCCACCACGTGCTTTAACATTGTATTTATTCGAACTCAATATTTTTGACTAAAAATATAAATTTTTATGTGTAAACTCATAAAAATTTCAATAAAATATAAATCTAGTCCTATAATTTTAAAAGGCAGAATAACCTTATAGACACTTGTACTTGTTCGGTTTTGACATCCCGGTCCTTTTACTTCACAAAGTTTCATCCAAACACTTATAGTTGTTCAAAAGTAATATTTTAAACCCCTCTGACTGTTGACCATGTCTATGTGGCAACTTAACAGCTGAGTTAGACAAAATACATATATTTCACGCGTCGAAGGAGCGTGAAGGTAAATATCTAAACAAGAAATAATTAAAATAAGAAAAGATAAAAGGAAAAAGAAAAGACAAGAATTAAACAAATTTAAGAAAAAGGTCAAAGAGGGTTTCTCTTTCATGTTCCTCTCTCCCCTCCGTTCCTCCACTCCCTCCTCCCCTCCCCCAAACCCCAACCCAAAACCCAACCTGGAATATCGTGGTCGCCCAAACTACTGAAGACGCCCACGATTGAGCAACTTTAATGGCTCTCTTCTTCTTCTTCTTCTTCTCCACTTTTTTGTATTTTTTAGTTTTGTT
>NC_031994.1:20791956-20852405 GCF_001879085.1 Nicotiana attenuata | reverse complement strand
GCCCCAGATTTGAGCAACTTTTAATGGCTCTCTTCTTCTTCTTCTTCTTCTCCATTTTTTGATTTTTTTGTTGTTTATATGTATACATTTAAAAAGAAAAAAAGGACAAAGTTTTGGCTGGAAATCGTTTGATGCCATTTTGGTTGAGATTGTTTGCGATTTGTTGCCAATGCTGCCATAACTTCATTTTTTTTTAATTTACCATCTCGATCTGTAAATTAGGTTTAAAACATTATGTTGTCTCCACATTAAGCTTGCAGAAGCTCATCGTGGGTGAGCTGTTCTTGTGGGCTCACTGTTTCACCATCGATGGCGTTAAACTATTTCGTGGCTGCTCTCCCAATCGACGAGGTACAATACAATATAAGAGTCCCTGCTAATGGCTGTTTCAGAGAGAGAGAAAGACATGAATGTGTTTGTGAAAGAAAACTTTAGGATTCAACTTTTTCTTTTCCAAAAATAGATTTTGTGAATAAAAATAATGACATCGAATATTTTTATCTGACGTGGATAATACAGTGAGGCGTTTGAGGAACACACACTGTCGGAAGGGTTTAAAATATTATTTTTGAACGAGTAGAGGTGTCTAGATGAAACTTCATTAAGTTTGGGGACCGGAATGACAAAGTGGCACAAATATAAGTGTCATTTAGGCTATTCTGGCATTTTAAAAATACAATAAGTATCCACTTCAATTTTTTAAAGTCAATCCATAAAGTTAAAATTGTAGCCTCTAAATTTATAGTGAAAAAAGAGTCATTGAAGGTGGAGAAAGCGAAGGACTTTGACAGTCTATCAAGTATACCCACTAGTCTCGGAAATTTAAAAACACTGCATGAGTTAAGCAATCTGTGGTCAAATCTTACTCTTCTGGGGACAAACAATTCATTTACACTACACATTAATCTATAGTCACTAACCCACATGTGTATAAGAAACTAACTGGCAGCCATAACAACTCCCAAAGAAAACCCCAATTTCAGGCTTTCGTTTATGGCTGATCACATAACTTAGTAGCAGTTGCAATAAAAGTTTAAGCAACCAACATCACAACCCACTAAAATTTTCACTAATGGGGTCTGGGGAGGATAGAGTGTACGCGATCTTAGAGAGGCTATTTTCGGGAGATCCTCAGCTTAACAGAAAATACAATAATATCAAAAAAGAACAAAAGAATAGGTCCGTAACAACAAAAGAACCAGCAAAAATAATAACAGCATCGTAAGAAACAACAAATAAGTGGAAGGGCAACACCATACTATGCAAAACAAAAAAACAAAAAAGTAGTGTGAACATAACATAAAACCGCTATCACTCCTAGACAAAACTCAGACTATCCAGTACAAAGAGAGAGAGAAAATACTCGACTATCCCCTAGCCTACAACCCTAATTCTCGACCTCCGCACATTTCTATCAAGAGCCATGTCCTCGGAAATCGGAAGTCGCGCCATGTCCTGCCGGATCACATCGCCCCAATACTTCTTCGGCAACCCTCTACCTCTTCTCGTACCTGTCAAAGCTCACACCTCCTAATAGGGATGGTAATGGGGCGGGGGCGGGAGGGGTTTGGCGGAACCCACAAAAATTTCAACCCGCACCGCCCCGCATAGTTATTTTTCTAGTTTTCAACCCGCCCCGCCTCAATTAAGTATTTTTCTTTTTTTTTCTTTAATTTTTTTTCTAAAACAAACTAGTTTGACATTTTATTATTTTACAAAATGGAGAGTTTAATAGAATCACATAAACCTAAAACTGAGAGAGTATTACGCCTATCTTCCAAAAAAAAATGGGTTACTATCATTTCCTATTACTAATACGATATCTTGACTTGAGTAATACTCCCTCCGGTCCACAATAAGTGACCAATTTGCTTTGGGCACACCTATTAAGGAAATAATAAATCCTAGACAAAAATAGTAGTGTGATTAAACTACCCTTAATTAAATGTTACAGCATAGTTATAGTAGCACTTACTTCTCTTCTCAAATGTGAGGAGTAAATGACTTTAGGGGTACGTACATAAGGGTAATTTTGAAAAAACAAATTAAATATTTTCTTGATTATATAAATGGACACTTATTTCGGACCAAAATAAAAAAGCAAATTGATCACTTATTGTGGACCAGAGGAAGTATTATTTTGTTGAGACTTATGCAAATTGGTTATTACAAATCAAAATAGCATTCGTGCTAGTAAAAAAGAATGTGAAATTGTAGTTGAAATGATTGCTTTATTTCAGAAAAGATAAAATTCAAAGGTGCCCTGCATTAAACCCGCAACCCCCTCCCCCTCTCCCTCGCTTTAAAAATTTTAAAAACGGTTTTAACCCGCCCTGCCCGCATCAAACAAAACTCGCCCGCCCGCCCGCCCACCCGCCCCGCCTCGCACCCGCCCCATTACCATCCTTACCTCCTAACTGGGGCATCTCGGCTTCTTCTCCGCACGTGCCCAAACCATCTAAGCCTCACTTCCTGCATCTTGTCGTCAATGGGAGCAACACCCGCTCTCTCCCGAATATCTTCATTCCTAATCTTATCTGGTCTAGTATGCCCGCACATCCATCTCAACATCCTCATTTCGGCTACTTTCATCTTCTGGATATGTAAATTCTTGACTGGCCAACACTCAGTCCTATACAATATGGCCGGTCTAATCACCGCTCTATAGAACTTAGCTTTAAGTTTCGGTGGCACATTCTTGTCACACAGGACTCTAGACGCTAATCGCCAGCTCATCCACCTCACCCCAATATGGTGTGTGACACGCTCGTCAATCTTCCCATCTCCCCGGATAATTGACCCTAGGTACTTGAAACTTTCTTTCTTTGGGATTGAAGGATATCTTGCTACTTAGAAACCTTGCCAAACTTACTGTACACTAAAAAAAAAACCTCCTAGTAAATGCTAGCCTAAATCATCGTAAACCTGCCCCAATAAAACTTTGGGATTGAAGGATATCTTGCTACTCAGAAACCTTGTCAAACTTACTGTACACTAAAAAAAAAACCTCCTAGTAAATGCTAGCCTAAATCATCATAAACCTGCCCCAATAAAACTGAATTTCTCAAGAAGAATGAAGAAAAGCTAGAACCAAAGTCATAAGAAAACTAAAAAGGAGAATGAAACTAGAGAAAACAAGCAAGGAAAGGAAACGCGAGTAACAGAGCAGACGGCAATATGCCACATATTTGAATCTTGCCTTAGGCAGAAGCCCTATGGGAATTCCTTCAATATTAAAAAAGCAAAAACGCGCATGGTTAATGTGAAGGATAAAGTTCATTACTAGTTTTACTCAGATACCTTGCCAATCTTACTGTACAATGAAACACTTCCTAACAAAAGCTAGCCTAAATCATAAACCCACCCCCAATAAAACTGATCAATTTATCAAGAAGAAAGAACAAAAGCTAGCCCAAACTCATAATAAAATTAAAGAAAGAGAATCAAACTAGAATAACAAACAACCTCCATTAGAAGAAACATTTTACATCATATGCTGAGAAGGTCAGGTGGAGGAGATTGAGGTGGTGGCTGATGGTTATCTTTTGTGTTTCCGGGAACTGAAGTTGGCGACTCTGACGCAGGGACGGATGATGGGAGCGACTCGGTGATTGTTGAATCTCCTGCTTTTGTATTAGATGGATTAGGAAGCTCGGTTAGTATTTGCACAACCTCGCGCATTTTGGGGCGTTCAACAGCCTGCTCTTCGACACATAGCATTGCGACATAGAACACATGCATCACCTCATGAAGGGGAACTGTTGAGAGTCTTGGATCAAGGATTTTGAGAACTCCTTCCTTTTTCCCTTCCGTCATTTTTCTTACCCATTGGACTATGTCAACGCCATCACCAAATTCTCCAACTGGCTTTCTCCCACTCACCAATTCTAACAGAACCACGCCAAAGCTGTATACATCACTCTTCTCATCAACCTTGAGTGTATAGGCATATTCTGCAATAAAGAAATGAAAAAGGATTTAGGCATATAATTAGAAAAAACTATGTTGCAGTTGAAAATAAGCAAATTTGTCAGTCAAGATTAAACAATTTAGCGCAAAACAGCAAGAAATCAGGTTTGATTGCAAGTACTGGTTATTTATTAGCGCATAAGTACTCAAAAAGTCCAATCGAACCAACAACCAAGTAGGTAGGTGATTTTCAAAGTTACAAGGCTTATCTATGAACATAGGCATTCATCTTTTACTAGATTGTTCTAGTTGATTATGGATCAAGGACTGCTATACGAGTCATGTCATTCGTGTTACAACAAGGAGATTGGTCATTGCCGGCTAAACAAGGACACTTATGAGTTATGATGTATAAACACTTGAAGTGACTGATAAATTGCAATCTTAGTTGACAACTTACAGTCATTTTAAATTAGTTTTGAATGGAACACACTTCAGAATCAACACTAAGAAGATGTGAAGATTTAGATAGCATACCTGGCGCTATATAGCCATAAGAACCAGCAATAGCAGACATGCATTCTGATGTTCCTGAATCTTGCAAGAACTTGGCAAGTCCAAAATCAGCAACATGAGCTTCAAAGTTGGAATCCAGAAGAATGTTGTTTGACTTTACGTCACGATGGAGGATCAAAGGCGAGCAATCGTGATGGAGATAACAAAGGCCTTTTGCAGCCTCCAACGCTACCTTATACCTAGTATTCCAATGCAAATGACCTCCCTTCTTTCCATGAAGCATTTCACCAAGACTCCCATTAGGCATGTACTCATAAACCAAAAGATTAGTTTCATGATTCGAGCAAAATCCCAATAATCTAACAATATGTCTATGCCTAATCCTCCCAAGCGTCTGTATCTCAGCATTAAACCCGTGATCATGTGAAGAACCAAGGCTCATAGCCGGCAACCTTTTAACAGCAACCTGTTCACCATTTGGCATTACACCCTTGTACACTATACCAGCACCTCCTTTCCCAATAATGTTATCCTCTTTCAAACATCCCAAAACATCATCACAAGCAAAATCCAGGCGTTGGAACGCGGTAAGCTTCCAAGCACGAGCCTCGCTCGCCTTCCTTAAAGATCGAGCCTTTATAATCGCAGCAACAGCAAACACAATCGAGCAAACAAGCAACCCAATAACAAGCAAAAGCTTCATAGAAGGCGAAAATGTGCCTCTCTCGTGCGGTTCACTAACCCCATCAACTACACCTTCTTTGCAAGGACCCAAATAGGGTCCGCAAAGATCTTGATTACCCAAAAATGAGGTATAATTAAAATAACTGAATTGACCAGTACCCGGAACTAATCCAGATAAGTTGTTATATGAAAAATCAACAGAAGTTAAACTCTGCATTGCCGAAATAGTTGCAGGAATACTTCCAACTAAATTATTTCGCGACACGTTCAAGTAATTCAGTATCCTCATACCAGTGATCTCTGTAGGAATCTCACCTGATAGCTTATTCCTACTAAGATCAACAAAAGTTAAAGCCTTGCAATGACTTATCTCAGGTGGAATCGGGCCCGAAAACCCATTACCACTGAAATCCATTTTAGACAACTGCTGTAATTTCCCTATATCAGCTGGAATTCGGCCAGAAAACTTGTTCCCATCAAGAAGCAACTTCTGAACACCACTAAAATTTCCAATACTGGGTGGCAAACGCCCAGTGAGTCGATTATTCGAAAGACTAATCTGCCCAAGACTTGCTGATACAGATCCAGTCACTGGAAATGTACCAGTGAGAAGATTATCTTGAAGTTCAACTTGTGTCAACTTCGGCAAACTTAACAACCCTTTTGGGATTGACCCATTTAGGTAATTTTCACCCATTCTAATCCTACTAAGTGATTCACACTGACCCAAAGATTCAGGAATTGGACCAAACAAGAAGTTTCCTAGAGTAATTAAAGTTTCTAAATTGTTGCCTCTACACATGTTTGGGGGCAAATTTCCAGTTAACTTGTTGGTACTAATATCAAGCGTTTTTAACTTACTGTTTTGGCCCAAACCCATTGGAATACTTCCAGTGAAATTATTTTCCCAGAGCTGCAAAACTTCCAACTTCGGCAACTCTTGAATGAACTCTGGTATTGACCCGTAAAGCTTGTTACGAAAAAGATTTAACAGAGTGAGATTCTTCAGCTCCGATAAAGTTAACGGTATTTCACCGGAGAGCAAATTGTTCGATAAATCTAAAGATTTTAAGCTTTTTAGATACCCAATTTCCGGTATTAAAGACCCAGAAAGAGAATTCACTTGTAAGAACAAAGTATCCAATTTCTTAAGCTTCCCTATCTCCGCCGGGATCTCGCCGGAAAGTCCGCAGTTAGCAGCATCGAAACGTACGAGCTCGGACAAGTTCCCTATCTCCGGCGGAATTCCTCCGGAGAATGCGTTGTAGTATCCAACGTAAAGCTCCTTAAGAGTCGTAACGTTTCCGATCTCTGGAGGTATCTCGCCGGCGAGTTCATTTCCAGAAACTGCAAGGTATTTGAGGAAAGGAAATTTGCCGAACTCAGGCGGAATATGGCCGGTGAAAAAGTTGCCGCCGAGGTGAAGATGATAAAGATTCGTCAAATTATGGACCCCAACGGGAAGTTCACCGGTCAGGTTATTATTGTAAATATCGAGAACTTCAAGGTTTATTAGTTGGGCAAGCTGTTGAGGAAAACTGTTATTAAAAATGTTGTTGCTGAGGTTAAGGTAACGGAGGTTTGAGATAACGGAGAGTTCAACAGGAATGGGGCCAGAAAACTGGTTAGCGGCGACGGAGAGGTTAACCAGGTAACGGAGTTGGCCGATTTCGGGCGGGAGAGTACCGGTGAGGTTGAGGTTTGAGATGTTTAAAGAAGTCACGTGACGATATTTGTCGCACGTGACACCTTTCCATGCACAGTGACTGGTGGAGATGTTCCATGAAATGAGAGAAGATTGTGGGTCGTCGGTAATGGCGGTTTTCAGGGAGAGTAATGCGCGGTATTCAGGGAGGAAATGTGGTTTTGCGGCGGCGGAGGAGTGGATATGGTGAATGAGGAAAAGGAGTAGAAGAAAAAGAAGAAAATGCATGATTTTTGTTCAAAGGGAGAAAAAGAGTGAGCAGAGCAGAGATGGAGAAGAGCTGTTGTTACATTGGTTTTTATTTGCTTTTCATGTGTCTTTATCGAACAGATACACTATAAATGTGTATTTATATGAACTTATCAAATACTTTAGAAATTAGACAAAAAGAAAGTTACAGGTGTTATAAGATTCTGCAAATGGTTTCATTCACTTGTAATGCTGGACGTCTTACGTAACAAGTTTTAGATTGGTTATGTATCTATAACATGTTTTAAATTGGTTATGTATCCAAAACAGGTTTTAGATTGGTTATGTATTCATAACAGGTTTTGGATTGATTTTGTAACAACGAAATATTTCTAATGTTGTCATTCTCTTCTATTATTAGTCCTAGTTAATTACGTAATTCTTACTATATTACTTTTATTTTATAACACGTTATCAGCACGAGACTCTAATAATTTCCACTACCACCTTGGGGTATATTTTCATATCCTTTTTCAGTTTTACTATGTCGAATTTATGAAAGCTTGAATTTGTGGCACTTGACATCTCCGAAAAGAATTATTTATCATGGGTCCTTGATGCTGAAATTCACATTGCTGCAAAAGCTCTTGAAAATACTATTATACAAGGAAATGAAGCATCGGGCCAGGATAAGGCAAAGGCTATGATTTTCCTTCGTCATCATCTCGATGAAGGGTTAAAAACTGGATACTTAACCCTAAAAGATCCATTTGAATTATGGAGCAGTTTGAAGGAACGATATGACCGTCTAAAGGCAACGGTATTGCCAAGAGCTCAATATGAATAGATTCACTTACGCTTACAAGATTTTAAAACTGTAAGTGAATATAATTTTGTTGTATTCAGAATAACTTCCCAATTTAAATTATGTGAGGAAATTGTGAATGATGAGGATTTACTGGAAAAGACTCTTTCTACTTTTCATGCCTCAAATATGGTATTGCAGCAACAATACCGTGAAAAGGGTTTAAAGAAATATTCTGAACTAATCTCATGCCTCCTGGTGGCTGAGCAACATAATACCCTTTTAATGAAAAATCATGAAGCCCGTCCTACTAGATCTGCACCATTTTCCGAATTGAATATGGTAGCAGCGACTCAAAAGTTTGAAAGAAAATAAAATAATTATCGTGGTCGTGACCGTGGCCATAGTCGTGGACGTGGACGTGGACATGAAAGGGGACGAAATAATTATCGTCATCATGGTAGAAATAAACAGGAGAACAACAAGGATCCTCAAAATAATTCTTTAAAGGGCAGAGTTAATATTTGCCACAGATGTGGTATGAAAGGTTATTGGGCACGTGTTTGTCATACGCCTGACCATTTTGTCAAGCTTTATCAAGCATCTATTAAAAGAAAAGATAACAATGTGGAGACACACTTGACTTATTAAAATAATGATGATGAAGCAGGTTCCTCAAACAAATATGATGATGTTGAGGCAAATCTTGCATATAAAGATGATGATTTTGGAGACCTTGCAAATATTACTCATTTAGAAGCTGGAGACTTCTTTGAGGATATTGACCGAAGAAGTGATTATCTTACTGGGGAATAAAACTTTAAGAAAAGTTGTTATTTTCATATTATGTTTTTAAGTAGTTTGTTCTTCTTAGTGTATTTTCCTATAGCATCATATATGCTAGTTTCTATATTCCTAGTGTAATTTCTAATGTTTCTTTTATTTATAGTCTTTCATATTTCTTATGATGTACTTTTTGTTTCTTTATGAAGAATATGGAAATTCCCCAGTAGTTAGTTCCAAGATCAATAAAGATGATATATGTCTTCTGAATAGTGCTACAACATATACTATTTTAAGAGATAAGAGATATTTCTCTTAGGTGATGAAAGACACCAATGTTAATTCAATATCTGGCAGTACAAGATTAATTGAAAGCTCTGAAAGAGCAAATTTATTACTACCCGGAGGAACAAATTTAGCTATTAATGAAGCATTATATTGTAGTAAGTCTCAAAAAAACTTACTAAGTTTCAAAGATATTCGCCGAAATGGATATCACATTGAGACTACAAATAATGAAAAGATTGAATATCTTTATATTACTACAATAAAGTCGGGTAAGAAATATGTGCTTGAAAAGCTGTCTGGTCTTTCCTCTGGCTTGTACTACACAAATATTGGCAGAGTTGAAATGCATGTTATAGTAAATCAGAAGTTTACTAATTCAAATAATTTTATTATTTGGAATGACCGGTTGGGCCATCCCGGTTCTAGCATGATGCGCAAAATAATTGAGAATTCACATGGACATGTATTGAAGAACCAAAAGATTCTTCAATTTAAGGATTTCTATTGTGCTGCATGTTCTCAATGTAATTTATTACTAGGCCATCAGTAACTAAAGTTGGGATTGAATCCCCAGCATTTCTGGAACGTATACATGGTGATATATGTAGGCACATTCACCCATCATGTGAACCATTTAAATATTATATGATTTTAATAGATGCATCTACAAGATGGTCTCATGTGTGCTTATTATCAACTCGCAATCTGGCATTTGCGAGGTTGTTGGCTCAAATAATAAGATTAAGAGCACAATTTCCAGATTATGCAATTAAGACAATTCGTCTTGATAATGCTGGTGAATTTACATCCCAAGCCTTTAATGATTATTGTATGTCAAGTGGGATAACAGTTGAACATCCTGTTGCTCATGTTCATACTCAGAATGGTCTGGCGGAATCATTTATCAAACGCCTCCAATTAATTGCTCGACCATTGCTTATGAGAGCAAAACTTCCTATTTCGATATGGGGTCATGCTATTTTGCATGCAGCAACACTTGTGTGCGTTAGGCCAACGAGTTATCATAAAATCTCCCCATTACAATTGGCTTATGGTCAGGAGCCAAATATTTCTCATCTTAGAATATTTGGATGTGCGGTATATGTTCTAATTGCTCCACCACAACGCACAAAGATGGCTCCCCAAAGAAGGTTAAGGATATATGTTGGATATGAATCTCCTTCTATTATTAAATATCTGGAACCCATGACTTGAGATTTATTTACGGCAAGATTTGCTGATTGCCATTTTGATGAATTAGTTTTTCCTACATTAGGGGGAGAGAATAAGCAGCTGAAAAAGAAGATAGACTGGAATGCATTATCATTATCTTATTTAGATCCTCGTACAAATCAATGTGAACTGGAAGTTCAAAAGATAATTCATTTGCAAAGTACTGCAAATCAACTTCCAGATGCATTTACCAACCTACCAAGGATTACTAAATCTAATATTCCAGCTACAAATGCTCCAATTCGAATTGATGTCTCGGTAGGACAATTTGTTAAAGCATATGAGTCTAAGCCACACTTAAAACGTGGCAGACCAATCGGTTCTAAAGATAAAAATCCTCGAAAAAGGAAAGGAAAAAATGATCAAGATGGTCATAATATGGAGGTAATTGCTCAAGAAGAGCCCGAGACATAACAATTGATAAAATCCCAAAAGAGGTCAAGGTACCTGGAAATAATAAAAATGAAGAGATCTCAATAAATTATGTCTCAACTGGAAAAAGATGGAACCGAAATGATATAGTTGTTGATAACATTTTTGCTTATAATATTGCTGCTGAAATAATGCAACAAGATGAGGATCTTGAACCAAAATCTGTCGGTGAATGTAGACAGAGAAATGATTGACAAAATGGAAAGACGCTATCCAAGTAGAATTGACTTCACTTAAAAAACGTGAAGTTTTTGGACCTATAGCCCAAACACCTGAAGGTGTAAAGCCAGTGGGGTACAAATGGATTTTTGTGCGAAAAAGAAATGAGAAAAATGAAGTTGTAAGATATAAAGCACGACTTGTAGCACAAGGATTTTCGCAACGGCCTGACATTGATTATATGGAGACATATTCTCCTGTGGTGGATGCAATCACATTCAGGTATCTTATCAGTCTAGCAATTCATGAAAAACTTGATATGCGTACCGCTTATCCTAGTGAATTTTACGGACCTACTGGACCAGAAGCTTCTCAAGCTCAAGCGTCTTATGGATGTTGTCACGGCCTATTTATATGGCTCACTGGTCAACGAATTTTTTATGAAAATCCCTAAAGGATTCAAAGTACCTGAAATATACAAAGATTCTCGGGAAACTTGTTCAATAAAGCTTCAGAAATCCTTATATGGATTGAAGCAATCAGGGCGCATGTGGTATAATCGCCTCAGCGAATACCTATTGAAAGAAGGGTACAAGAATGACCCAATTTGTCCTTGTGTCTTTATAAAAGGATCTGGATCTGAATTTGTCATAATAGCTGTGTATGTTGATGACTTGAATATCATTGGAACTCTTGAAGAGCTTCCAAAGGCAGTAGAATTCTTGGAGAAAGAATTTAAAATGAAAGATCTTGGAAAGACAAAATTTTGTCTTGGCTTACAAATTGAGCATTTGAAAAATGGAATATTTGTCCATCAATCAACGTACACTGAAAATATTTTGAAGCGTTTTTATATGGATAAAGCACATCCATTGAGTACCCCGATGGTTGTGAGATCGCTTGATATAAATAAAGATCCATTTCGTCCTCATGAAAATAATGAAGAGCTTCTAGGTACTGAAATATCATATCTTAGTGCAATTGGGGCATTAATGTACCTTGCTAATAATTCTAGACCAGATATAACTTTTTCTGTAAGCTTGTTAGCAAGATTTAGTTCTTCCCCAACACAAAGACACTGGAATGGTATTAAGCATCTATTCAGATATCTGCGAGGGACCATTGATATGGGATTATTTTATTCAAATGAATCTAGGTCACAACTGATAGGTTATGCAGATGCAGGATATTTGTCTGACCCACATAAAGGTCGATCTCAAACAGGCTATTTATTTACATGTGGAGGTACTGCCATATCATGGCGTTCAACAAAACAAACTATGGTTGCTACTTCTTCAAATCATGAAGAGATAATAGCCATTCATGAAGCGAGTCGAGAATGCGTTTGGTTGAGATCAATAACTCAACATATCCAGGAGCTATGTGGTCTTTCATGGGGAAAGGATATCCCAATAATATTATATGAAGACAATGCTGCATGTATAGCTCTACTAAAATGGGGATATATTAAAGGAGACAGAACAAAGCATATTTCACCAAAATTCTTTTTCACGCATGATCTTCAAAAGAATGGTGAATTAGATGTTCAACAAATTCGTTCAAGTGATAATTTGGCAGATTTGTTCATTAAGGCATTGCCGACATCAAAATTTGAGAAGTTAAGATACAAGATTGGAATGCGTTGTCTCCGAGATATCAAATAAGGTTTTTTTTATCAGGGAGAGAAATACGCGTTGTACTCTTTTTCCCTTAACTAAGGTTTTGTCCCATTTGGGTTTTCCTGGTAAGGTTTTTAATGAGGCAACTCTTAATGCGTATTACAAGATATGTGTACTCTTTTTCCTTCACTAAGATTTTTTCCACTGGGTTTTTCTTAGTAAGGTTTTAATGAGGCATATTATCTGTTAGTGGACATCCAAGAGGGAGTGTTATAAATCCTGCAAATGGTTTCATTGCAACGATGGATGTCTTCCATAACAGGTTTTAGATTGGTTATGTATCCAAAACAGGTTTTAGATTGGTTATGTATTCATAACAGGTTTTGGATTGGTTTTGTAACAACGAAATATTTCTATAAATAGGTTCACTGATGAAGCTATTCCACACTCAAAAACGAAGAAATAAATCCTCTCTTCTAATGTTGTCATTCTCTTCTATTATTAGTCCTAGTTAATTACACAGTTCTTGCTATATTGCTTTTATTTCATAACATTTCCTTTGTTTTTCTGTATTTTAATTTAGTTTTTTCTTTGTTGGGGTTTTGGTCTTTGAACTAATAAAGTTGTCAAAGAAATTTCACTAGTTTGGCGGATTCAAACTGAGAGTACTAGCTTAGGGGCCCATACGTGTAAACCATGAAACTTCAACAAAAATTTATTATGCTTTCACAGAATTTCAACCCTTTATCCAGTGGAGAACTGAAATTGGTGGAAATACACTTAAAGAAAATGAAAGGATTTGTGGGTTGGGGCTGGTGCAAAATGGATAGTTAATATTATACTCGTACAAATAATTAGTGAACCCCCCCCCCCCCCCCCTCAAAATTCAAAGATTCTAATTAATAAAATGAGAAGATATTTTTGACCAGAAGAAAGTCTTGTTAAAATTATGTGCAAATAGATTACTGCCAACCTGCAACACTAGGGGCTTGTTTGGAAAGTTACCGTGTAATTGAATTTGTGTGTAATATTTTGTGTGTGTGTATATATATAATATTTGTATGAGGTAAATTTGGTTTATAATAAATGGTCGAATGGTGGTATGACACGTGGAATCGAAGGTAAGTAAGAGGCAAGACAAGCAACAACAGATACGGACACAATGAATGTAATTAACATCGGGTAAATCCTCAAGGGAGCATAATTAATGGGAGGAGATTAAGGGTTTGCCGTCTGATATCATTCAATGAGGGAATATTCTCTAACATTAAATGAGCGATCGTTGAAGAGAATATTTGCATTCATGACCTGCCGTTACATATTCATCAATGACTATTTTATTATCATTTAAGAGGAGCTTGATCCTAGGATCTTGTTTCTCTAGGTAAAACTAAAATAGCAGGCTCAACAACCATTGTAAGGGACGCAATTTTCTGCAGACATAAGCTATATTTTGCTTTTGCTCTCAATTAAATAATTTTATTTGCACTTTATCATTGCTTTCACTGTTGCTCTCGGAGGCATTGCACTCGGAGCTAGGCTTGTCATCTTCTTCAATTTCAATTGCTAAATGTCACTTTCGGTCTTATCTTTTTATCATTTTCGGATCAAATCAGTTCGTTTGTCTATAAACCACGTAACAAATTTAACTGTACCGTTTTACGGGTAAATATATTTCTGTATGTTATATATAAAAATATAACGAATTATACACTTTTGCTACTACCAAACATAAATAGTTTCGGGCTAAAAGTGATATTTTAAAAATAAATAAACATATATTACCATGTTTGGATAAACTTAACCTCGGAGAAAAAGAAGAAAAATGGGGATTACCGCGTCTGCTGACGTAACAGGATTCTTCGTCGTTTGTCAATTTGTCTTTGGCTCATTGGATGTTGAGAGGAGACTTTCCACGCAATTTCACGCCATTGTCCGTTAAAGAAGTTAAGCCTCAATTCGGCAGACACAATCAATATCAGAACTGAAAGTCCATCCATTCCCAAAAAAGAATTAAAAAAAGAAAAGAAAAGGAAACACAACTCATGTAATTTCTTTGAATTGTGTAATCACTTTCATTGAACTAACTCATTCAGAGAGGCGATCTAGTGGGTAATGTACGGGTTTCCGGGTACCTAGGAATTACATCTTATGTCGGTCGGCTCAATTTCAGAATCAAAAATAGCCTATGTTTTGGAACTTTACCCGGCATAGCCCATTTTGCAGATAATGCATAACCCATTTTCATCGGATAATCTAGCGACAGCCTCCTTTATCCTTCTTTTTTCTTTCTTCAACTTTCAGAGTAAAGATATCGATCGAGAGGTCACCGGAAAAGTTAACGATGTCATCGGAAAATAAATATGGCGGTGGATAACATTCTTTACCCATTTTTTCCCTTCAATTTTCAAGATAAAGAGGTCGATGATGAAGTCAGTGAAGTCATCGGAGAATGAAAAAGAGGTCTGGTGTTGTATTCAGACAATTTTCAAGTTCTTCAGATGATGTTCCAGTTTTATCTTCTTTTATAAAACAATTCCATCTCCATCTTCTCTCCTCTTTAATTTTCAGATCTAACTTCCTCTGAAAAACTCTCTTTTGATATTTTGATACTGAAAATAGAGGTGTAATATTGAACACAAGATGTGTTCTGGTATAAATATTGTATAACCACTATTTATACACACTTATACATTATTGTATAATTGTGTATAATTGTGTATAAATATATATAATTATATATAAATGTGTATATATGTTCATACATCACTTATCTTCTTCTTCTTCTTCTTTCTCTTATTCTTTTGATATACATTATTATACATTCCATATACAAGTTTATACATAGTTATACATCATTATACATGTACTGCATATGTATAATCAAATTATTTGTTTTCATGTTTTCTTCCTTTTTCTGGAATAATTCATGTATAAATCTACTTTCCTCGTTGATTCTCCGCCAAATCACGAACTTGCAGCAATTGTTTCTAAATTTTACCATATAAGTAGAATCAGCGAAAAATTGGGGGACAACTTGCAGCAATAAAGACAAATTGGGAGAGAAAGATCAAAATTAGACGACGGAAGAATTAGAAAATCTCATGACTTCATCTAAATAAGATAATTGTCCTGATTAAACTCCGTTGCCGAATAAAAAAGCTAGGAAATACTCTTTTTTCAAATATTAGCCTATTATTTTTGGGCTACAGATTTGTAAAGTTATGACTGGGCTATTATGTTGCAAGTCAAATGTGTGAGTTGTATTTATGTGAAATTATCCCTATCTTTTGCACAGTTTTCGTATATATATTAAAATTTATTAGATATTTATAAATATTTAATTGTGAACTCAACTAATAACTTGAGATCTTTCTATAGGAACCTATAAACTTTAAAGTCTGAATCCGCCTGATTCAGGAATCTCCTTCTGGTTCATCACTAATTAAATTGTCATAATATTCAAAAACTCCACTTAGTATGTATGTAGTTAATTAAGAAAGGTAGCAACTTCATAAGAGTGATCACTTCTTTAACCAACTTAGGGCATTGAAATTCTCACTGTGATGAACACATTATAACAGCTATGCTAAAGGATATATACATCATTCTTTTATTTAATTATGTTTTAACACGTCTCTTGACAAGGTAATTAATATTTTTGTCGACACCAAATACTTCTTTTTGATAATTGATGGTTATGAGATTTGAATTTAGAAGTTCCGATTATCCTAATATCATGTTAAATTAATTCTATATCTTACTTCATCCAGAAGTTTAAGGGGTTACAAGAAATATCCACTTATTTTTTAAACAGTAAATGTTTTAACATGTTTAATTGACGTAAATAGGACAAGGGCGGAGCTAGCCATTGGATACGGGTTCGGTTGAACCAGTAACTTATGTCTAAACTCTCAATTTATCTTAAAAAATTAGCGAATTATGCACAAATTATCAATTTAGAACTCAATAACTTAAAAAAATAGAGAATTCATAAATTTCTCTGAAATAGGATGCATTTGTTCACTTCCGTCCTTCTCTATTTAAGCTTTACCACGGTCAATAGAAGTGCTGATCACCCCCCCTTCAGCTAATAATCCACTTTATATTTTTGTTCATCCTTCTTCTCTTTATATATATATATATATTTATCATCACACGAATTTCGATCATTCAAGTCTTCCTTAATTAGGAGATTACTTCTTCATTCTTAACTACTAGTTTTCAGTAACTTTGGTTTTCTCTATTCAAAATTTGTTTTTGTGGCCAAGTAAAGCATCTTCTATCTCTGATTCTACGTCTTCCTTTGTTGCTTCCTCTATACAACTATCTGAGAACTTGTTGTGGAGTTTCTGAAACATAATTTTATATTGCTAAATTAATTAGCAGGTAGTCCACAGGATCGCAACTATGGTCAACCATATTGCAGAGTCATCACTTCACAATTTCTTCCACAAAAGGTGCATATATATATGCTCTCTTATTAGTTATTTTTCTCAACTACTATTGCTAAAAAGATCACCAAGTAAAATTCTGCCTTTAATATGCTAGTATTTTTCTTTGCACTTCAATTTGTGGAAGATTGTGAGCACTGAGCAGAGAAGGGAATGTAATTGACATTGGCTGTTGTTGATCAGCATCAATTTTAATTTTGATCATAATCATATATATATATATATATACACAATTCCTTTTTCCACATAAAACTAATAAAAAAGCTTAGTTTAATAATTGCATTGTAGGTTTATTCGTGATTGTGGCTGTATGTAGTACTTGGTGATCTTTTTAGCAAATATATTATACGTATATAGGAATTAGGATATTATTGAAATTCTTCAACTATTACATAAGATTTCAAAGGGAATATAGGAGATCATAAAAAATGAAAGGTTTGACACTAGAACAAATTAAACACACGTCTATATGGACAAATGACTTTCAAAAAGTAATCCTAGATACATACTCCATCCTTTTTCGAGACACAATTTTTTTTGTCTCTATTGATATGCATAAAGTGACAAGTAAAAATAAAAATCTATTTTTAGTATACATGCCAAGTAAAAGTGAACGGAGGAAGTACTATTTTTATTTCGATTTATACGACACACTTTCTTTATTAGTCCCTTTAAAAAAGAATAATACATTTCTATATTTGAAAATAATTTTATTTTAATTTTTTTTATTTTACTCATTTACCCTTAATGAGAAGTTTTTATAGTAACACAAATACCAGTGACCTCACAAAACTTTTACCATGTAAATTTTTAAGACCACAAATTTTAAAAGTTTTTTTTTTTTCTTCTTAAATTCTGCGCCCAGTCAAACTACTCGGTATAAACTGAAACGTAGGGAGCGAATATTAGTTTTGAATTTTAAACTTTAGACGAGATGATCTCTTTCGAACTTCACCATTGGTCTAATTCAGAAGAGTGATCAATTTATAATTAAAAGGCCAGAAAAGTGGCTATTTGTGTAAATCATGACATTCCATTTGAAAAGATTATTGGAATAGCAAGAGACTAATAAATTTGATTGCTCCTAAACGTGGCTATAGAAATGTAACCATTTCCACTATTCTTGAATGTCTGACTAATCCAGTTTCTTGTGTCTTTGTTGGCGTTTATGTAGTTTGTAGAAATTGTTATTGTTTCATGGTCATTATGACGTTGAATTCTTAAACCATATATTTGCAGTAATAAAGCACCAGTTGTAGATTGTGAAGCTGAGAGCTTTTTGAAGGATTATTACATTCCAGATTACATACTACTACCTCTACCTGAAAGAAATATACAGAATGACTATGACGACATAGCTTCTTGTCCTCTACTTGTATTTATCAACTCCAAAAGTGGTGGCCAACTAGGTGGACAGCTTCTTTTGACATACCGTTCTCTTCTTAATCAAAATCAGGTAAACCTCTGTTATACTTTTATTAACCATATACTTTACTTTTTAGTCTGTTCCAGCATATTTCTATATTCGGAAATAATTCAATTTTAAATTCTTTATTTTTACCCATTTGACCCTTAATGAGAAGTTTTTATAGCCACACAAATGCCATGACCCCATAAAGTTTTTACCCCTTAAGCTTTTAATACCATAGATTTCAAGTCTTCTTTTTTCTTCTTAAACTCTGTGTCGAGTCAAATTACCTCATCTAGATTGAAATGGAGGGAGTAAAATGTTAACTCAACTTGTATATATTGTTGGAAAATTGTGACAACAATAACAGTAACAACAAACCCAGTAGTTTCCCACAAGTGGGGTCTGGTCTGGGGAGGATAAGATTACGCAGCCTTAGCCTTACCCTTACCCTTGGAAGGGCAAAGAGGCTGTTTCAGATAGACCTTCGGCTAAAGAACGACTGAAAAAGAAAAGGTAATTGCAACAAATATGAATAACAGCAAGATGAAATAAGATTGAATCCAAGAATATGAATAAAAGATATCATACTAACACTAATGCTAGCGAACTGAGTAAGACAAAGACAAACGCTTGACTACCTACAAACCTTCTACCCTAATCTTTGACCTCCACACCCTCCTGTCTAGGGCCATGTCCTCGGTCAGCTCCAGTTGCGTCGACTCCCGCTTAATAACCTCTCCCCAAGACTTCTTTGGCCTACCTCTACCCCTCCTGCTACCCACCGAGGCTAACCGCTCGCACCTTCTAACTAGCGCTTCTTGTTGGAAAATTGTGAAAGTTGTATAAATGCAAAGGTTAAGTTATTCAATGACTGTTTTCAGGTGTTTGATTTGGGAGAAAAGGCACCTGACAAGGTTCTACATCAATTTTACTCCAATTTAGAAAAGCATAAGCAAAATGGAGATAGCTTGTCACATGAAATTGAAAGGAGATTGAGAATCATTGTGAGTTTTGGTTATAAATTGAAGTATTACTTATTTGTTATTTGATTGATATATCTGAAGTATATTTAGTCACATAGGTAGCAGGTGGGGATGGAACAGCAGGGTGGATTCTTGGTGTTGTTTCAGATCTTAAATTGGTTCATCCACCTCCAATTGCAACTGTGCCATTAGGAACTGGAAACAATCTACCTTTTGCATTTGGCTGGGTAAGACACCGAGATCACATTATCTGATGGAACAATTTATTCTATATATGACACTTGAACACATTACCATAGGTCTCCATCGACTTAATAGCTGTATTTTCAGTGATTCTAATACTCTTTACAAGTATAAAATCAAAGGTGTTGGTCTAAATGCAGAATAATGCCCTTCGTGTTTAGACGCTGAACTATTATATAGACGCTGGGTGCACGTGCACCCACTTCTCGTGCTCAAACTATGTATATGTGCATAAACGTTTCAACACTGCCTTTAAATTCTTGATTTGTTTATGCCTATGTTAATCACATTCCTTTTATAGAGTACTCTTGTAGGTATTCTATCAATTAGCTTTACATCTGCTTGAGAATATGTCTAATAATTGCAGGGGAAAAAGAATCCTGGTACTAATTGCCAGTCTGTGAAGTCATTCCTGAATCAAGTGAAAAATGGAATAGAAATGAAAGTTGACAGGTAATTTTGGTTTTACTTGAGTGGTGATTTGAAGGTTCTCTGCATATCTACTTGTCAACAAATACATAAGTGTTTCCCCTGATGTTATCATGCCTTAGTTATTGCTGTAAATATTTGCTTCGTCTTGGCTTGTAATACACCATTCCATCGACTAATCTTCACTAAATACAGTGTGCAATACTTCCTCAACTATACTGCATTAATTTGAATAATGCTATGGGTTTCTACTGGCAGCTTTATGAAGAAAACCTGATAACATCATGATGATAGCTTTTCCAGATTTCTGAATTTAAAATATCAGATCATGAATAGAACTCTTAGCAGGGATTTTTACACCATCTCTAGGTATTCTTAATCTAAACATTATAGCTGGCAGGATGGTTGTTTTTTATTTTTTAAAATTTTTATTTTATTTTATTTATGTTTTTAATTTTTAAAAGTCCCAGACCCCACTTATGGGATTACACTGGGTTGATTGTTGTTGTTTTAATTTTTAAAAGTGGTGTCTGGGCCAGCTTACATACACCTCAACTATTCTATCGGATACCTGGTACATCCCATCAACGCAGGATAATATACTTGCAAACATCTAGTTTCAGTAACTCCTGATTTTAATTACTTAGTTTCTTTTTGTTAAACTGAAGTGTGGTTGCTGTTTAAATCATGACTCTACTTAATTATATGTGAGCAATGATTTATCTTAGTGTTTTATACTTTGAATCAAGGATTTACCTTTTCTACATTGACTGACAGTACACTAATTTGGAAGCTGTTTGAAGAAGATCCATGATTGTGTACATACAAAATAAACCGAAAACTTGTTTCTAAAGACTGTTGCATGCTATATAGATATGTTCAAGCCATTTAGCATGACAATTTGTGCATCTTTCATTGAGTAAACCTGAAAATCTTCATTTGGCTGACATGACGGTTATTACGTTTCAGCTGGCATATTCTTATGAAAATGAAGGCTCCTAAAGAAGGTTCTTGTGTTCCTATTGCACCTCTTGAGCTACCACATTCATTGCATGCCTTTCATCATGTGTCTCGAGCTGATACTTTGAACAAGGTATCAAACTATTCAGTCCATTTTTTCGTCTGCTTAGTCTATAAGTCAGCTAAAAATATATTCCAGCAGAGAGTATCTAGATTTTCCCTTTCCGTCGCCTACTGGAAATGTGCTGCCTATTTACTTCTTGTACTTAAGTAAATGAAATCTTACAACTAGAACAATGTTCCACCTTAAACATCCTTTCTAGATGCTAGAATACATCTGATATCGGATTGATTGGGTTAAAAAATAACTTGTTGATCTTATACCTTGTTAAGGTTTGTTTGAGATGTCCGATACTCTCACTGAGGAAATGAATAATTTAATTTGATTTCACCTGCTTAACTTTATCTCCCTCTTATCATGCATTCCTTTACCTTAAGGTGCACTATGCCTATTTTCAGGAACGTCATCATATATTTCGAGGAGGATTTTGGAACTACTTCAGCATAGGCAAGTGTTTTAATCCCTCCTCTGAATATATCTTTTATCGGTTATTACAACAACAACAACAACAACAAACCCAGTATTACCCACACCGTGGGGTCTGGGGAGGGTAGTGTGTACGCAGACCTTACCCCTACCTTGTGAGAATAGAGAGCCTGTTTCCAATAGATCCTCGGCTCAAGAAAGCATAAGCACCATATTAATGAAAATATAGACAATAAGGGACAGTACCAAAAAGCCATACAAAAGCAAAATAAAAACAACAAGATAGTAAGGCGATCAACAATGAAAGAAAACAACGGTTAGTCATAAAACCTACTACCAACAAAAAGCAAGACTGCGTGCCAATACTACTGTTATGAACACTCTAGACTACCTACTCTACTACCCTAATCCTCGACCTCCATACCTTCCTATCAAGGATCATGTCCTCGGTCAGCTGAAGTTGCGCCATGTCTTGCCTAATCACCTCTCCCCACCTCTCACATCTTTTATTGGTTATTGTAGTATTCAAATACTCCACTTCAGCACTTGAAGCTTAAATGAATTCTATGGGGTGGTGTACATTTGGCCTGTTTAGTGAACAATCCAGTCAAATTGGTTTATGACACCCTTCTCTATCTAATGCAAAGCTATACAAGAGGTCTACATTCCCTAGAAGCACTACATTTTCTAATTTGTGTCATGATTTCATCAAGAACTTCATTCTTGCATTATCTAGTGTAGTATTTTTTTTCATTCCCGAGTTGAAGCTTTTCACCTTTTTCACTTTATTCATTTTTCCATAACTTGCAGGAATGGATGCTCAAGTTTCATATGCATTTCACAGCGAGAGGAAGCTCCATCCACAAAAGTTCAGACACCAGTTAGTTAATCAGGTCCTCTTACAGTCATTTGGAACATGGTGTGATCATGTTAATTTGCCTACTTCTGGTTTGTTTTATGTTCTGAAGTAGCTTACAAAGTCTCTTGACATGTCAAATATGGCTATATAATTATAGATACCCCTGCTACCAATGGTCTCCCGATGTTTTGTCCAATATTATCTTTTTACCTATGCTTCTTACCGGTGTTCCTTTTGTTTTCTATCTGTTCAATTACTTTTATTTGAAATCATCTCTGATAGTCCTTTCTCTTTGTTTACGATTTGTTTAGAGAACTTATGGAAAGCTTGTATGTAAACAAGGATGGTTTTGCACTTCTTTCGTGCATCCATCTTCAAGGTTAGTCTTCTAGTCAAGGTTAACCTGTATATATCGCTGGTCATATCATGTCTTTCTTTATTTGTTTTAACACAGTCCATTACCTTTCTCCCCTGCCAGTATGCACATCATTATGGTTTGGGAAATATTTTTAGTGATAGTTAGTTCCAAGAGGTTTCTTTTTGCATGTGCTCGAAGAAGGAAGAGAAAACTATTATGTATGACCTAGCGACAAAACATTTTAGATATTTAATGGACTATATGGCCATAATGCCAGGAAATGGACCTTTCGTAATATCATAGTCTATGTTATTAGGAATATGTGTTATAGCATCAGCATATTTATCTCAATCCTCAGTACCATTCTCATGCTTTATATTTGCCTTTATTTGATATCAGATAGTTGTTTAACATGACATTTA
This sequence comes from Nicotiana attenuata, assembly GCF_001879085.1. NCBI lineage: Eukaryota > Viridiplantae > Streptophyta > Magnoliopsida > Solanales > Solanaceae > Nicotiana > Nicotiana attenuata. The sequence continues at coordinate 20,829,417 of NC_031994.1, read as the reverse complement.
TGATCTTGGCATCTTTACACTTTGTCACCAACTGCAAAGAATTTATTCATATGTCTATTGATCTTTGTTCTGTGTTCCATTAGTATGCGAGGATGGTGATGGAACAGTCCTCTCTTATAAAGACAGGTCATTTCAAACTAAACACTGAATGAATCCGTTTTTTTCCTGCAGAAACATTGCACAGCTAGCAAATGTCAAAATAATGAAAAGCCCAGGAGAATGGATAGACCTTCACATACCTAAAAGGTAGCAGTATGATGCTCTATAACCTGCACCATTTGCTTTTTTCCCTTTTTACTTTTAAATCTCCAATAGGTGAATAGATGACACAAGTTTTGGAAACCTTTACAAATAGATGTTCATGAGCTGGTAAAGACCTATGACATTGTTGTTTCCTGTGGTTGTATGTGCAGCATTAGGTCTATCGTCTGCCTTAATTTGCCCAGCTTTTCTGGAGGACTTAATCCTTGGGGAAAACCTAACAAGAAGAAGCTGCATGAAGTCAGTTTCTATATTTTCCTTATATCTATGATGAATACTGTGTTAATAAGATTAGTTGGCTGTATTCGTCGTCTAGTAAAACATTTTCTGTATTGCTTTATGTTTTTTTACTTTAACAGAGGGACCTTACTCCTCCATATGTTGATGATGGTCTGCTTGAGGTTGTTGGTTTCCGAGATGCTTGGCATGGACTTATTCTGTTTACTCCAGGAGGGCACGGAACACGCCTTGCACAGGTTGTTTGATCAAGAAAAATTCTTAAGATGTAAATATGTTTGATCAATTCAATGTGCTTCTGTGGTGCATTTTGTTAAGTTCTTTGGTTAATAAGTGCTCATAATACAGAAAAGCTAATGTTCTTTGGTTTATATCATGGATTTTTAACGTTGTTCTCTATTATATATCTGTAGGCGAACAGAATCCGATTTGAGTTTCACAAGGGTGCTGCTGAGCATACATTTATGAGGATGGATGGGGAACCATGGAAGCAACGCCTTCCCACGGATGATGACAGGGACGTGGTCATAGAAATATCCCATTTTGGTCAAGTGAACATGCTCGCCAGTCCACATTGCCGATCCAGAAGTATCAATGCGCCTACCTCAAATCACCTTCACGAGGAAGAGAAAGACAACAATCATGAAAAAGATTTTGAAGATGACTCAGAAGAGAGGAGAAAGTTGGGTGCAGCTGACACTTTCCGCATAGCAGATGGTTTTGACATTACACATGTTTAGTTAGGCGTTTTGAAGGTCTTGGTGGGTAAAGTTCCGCTGATAGGAGGTAGGATGTACCAGATAAAATAGTCGAGGTATGCACGCGCTCGTCAGGACACCACCATATAAAAAACAGTTTAGCCCTTCGGTAGCAGCTACATCATTTGATCATGACACCAATTATAAAATTGATATTAGTATTAGTTGTTTGCATTACTGGCATATTACCAGTTTGCTTCTAGTCTCACTTATTTTTTCTTTCTTTTTTAACCCACATAAATAGCTCTCCGATTTCTTCTAATGTGGAGGTGCTCTACCAACTTAGCAATCATCACTCTTAACTTCAACTGACTATTTCAATTCTAGATTATGTTTTGTTACTAGTCCTCGCTTTTTTGGCTATATGATCTATGTAATGTATAACAACTTTTAATGCCCTGATACAGAATTTAATTTAAGGGGAAAAAAGACACGAAATTTAGATTAAATACTATACTAAATATACTCTTATTTTGTATTCAATAAGATCTATAACAAGTCATGCGGCATGCCAATAAAAAACCGAGAATTAAAGTTTAATTAATTTTTACATATTGAAAAAATATACTCCCTCCATTTTAATTTATGTGAATCTGTTTGACCGAGCACGAAGTTTAAGGAAAAATGAAGACTTTTTGAATTTATGGTCCTAAACAAGTCAAAAGGGGGTTCAGAGTATTTGTGTAGTTATAAAAGCTTCTCATTAAGGGTAGAATTGAAAGTTTAAACTAAATTGTTACTAAATTTAGAAAGAGGTCATTCTTTTTGGAACGGACAAAAAAGGAAATAGGTTTCGAAACGGAAGGAATAGTAATATTTTTGAAACAGGATAAGAAGGAAAGAATCCTAAACAAATTATTAAGGATATCGAAATATGATTATTCTTTATTTTTTTTTTTCTCTTTAATATTTTTAGGATAAGGTTCCGTTCCCAGGAGAGAAAACCATGTGCGCCCCTGCTCCCACAGTCCTGTCTAGGGGTGTGCATTCGATTTATCGATTCGATTTTGACCCTTATCGATAATTACTTATCGATTTGTACATATTCTTATCGTTATCGTTTCAATAAAACAAATAATCGATTCGAATGCACACCCCTAGTCGTGTGGAGTTGAGGACCAACCAGTATCCTAAACAATTTGCTGCCGCCCATTCTTTAACATTTTCTCTTTGAAAACCAGGGTACAGGTGATTTTTCCCATATTACAATTTCCTATGGCTTTCCTTTTCATCCTCCTATATAACAAAGTGCCACTAACACTTCATTTTCATCCAAAATCACAAGCGACTTAAAAATCAAACACCTAACTTTTTCAAGATTCAAGAAGAAGCAGCGACAAAATGAGTTCATCAAGAAGAGCTTGGATAGTGGCAACAAGCATTGGAGGCATTAAAAGATCAAGGTTTTGCTAGATGGAATTATACTATGAGGTTACTACACCAACATGCCAAGGCTAATTTCACGAGGCCTTTTTCTCATCAAGCTAAGAGACTCTCTGGCGGACTAAACTTGTGTCAAATGAAATGCTAAGGGTAAGGGAGCAGAAATTGAAACAATCTGAAGAGTCTTTGAGAAATATCATGTACTTGGCCTGTTGGGGACCTAATTGATAGTGTCCATCTCAGCTCTCCATTTTCTGTATATATTGATGATGATCACGATAAATCACTTGAATGTTGTCTTAAATGTTTTTGCCTTTTACTTTCTCCTTAATTTATCTTAATTAGTCTCTCATTATCTCTATTGAGAAACTAAAAATGGAAAATACAAACTTCCACTTACAACCAATCAGCTAACTTTAAAGCTTGGGTACAATGTGGAATACACATAACTAGACCAAAAGTCAGATTGTTGAGATCAAAATTGGCAGCCTATATTACCTATTGCGACACTCATTTGGCGAAGGAACAATTATCGAAATCCCCATATCTCCGGATAGCATATGTAAAGAGATCGGCCAACAATCAAATAATTATTAAACCTTAAATATACCTTAGAGATAAGATGGATAACCTTTTTTTTTATAAGTACTATTATTATTATTATTAAAGATTTTTTTATCTCCCATTTATTTTTATTTGTTTAGGTAGTACTCATTTAGTTACTTTGGAATCAAAGTAATTCAAAATTAACTCGAAGAACTAAAATATGGTGAAAAAAAATAACGCAAAGAAAAGGAAAGAACAACTATGCCAGGCATGCTGTATACCCAAACATCGCAGGTTAGGGGTGTTCATGGGTTTTTCCCTAAAGAGAAACTAAATTAAGTAAGTCGGTTAATATTGAAACCAAACGAATTGAGTCGGTTTTTTATCGATTCAGTTTTTGTCGGTTTTTCTGTTTTTTAGATTATTTATCGATTTCTTCTTAAATATAAGACTTACACTACCAAACGCATATTTCGGCTATTACATTTAACACTATCAACCAATTGCTCTTTGAGAAATCTATCATTTACCAAGATATATTGATGATAATTGAATCAAATAGTGATGAATAATTTAAGTACTTAATTAAAAATTAATTATTTTTAACATTAAATAAATTTTTGTACTTAGTAAAAGAAAACTACCAATCAAATTAGAATGCAAAGGCAAAGAATTAAATTATTATAATAGCAAAGAGCTAGACTAAAAATACAAACGACTAATATGTACCATAAAATTTTAGAAACTTTATATATGGAGGTGTAATAATAAATTTAAATAGCTACTTTTATAGTCGGTTTTTTTAGGCTATTTTTTGATTAGAACTAAAACCAAACCAAGTTTGATCTGTTTTCAAAATTCAAAATTAAATCAAACCAAACCTAAAAAGTATCAGCTTTTTTGGTCGGTTTTTAGTTTGGTTCAATTTTTCGAATTTTTATGAACACCTCTATCTCATGCTAACGGACGTCTGGTCGAGTTTGACCGGGTATAGCGTATGCTTACCTGAGCTATACCTGTTTAATCTTGTAATACCTCAGGCAGTGAATTTGTTGGCCTATCTTCTTTTAATATTTCTTTCATTTTTTCTCTTCTTTAGTTTCGTCTTCGATTACTTATGTTATGTCTTCATATAGTTTAATGCATTTCATAACTATGGAGATTACGAGAATTTCAACGACTGATAAAACTTTTGGCGAAAGATTTTGGAATTGGATTAACGAGGTAGCATGTCATGTGACATTCATTTCAGTAATATATTAGGTCACATGGGACGATATTCTTCATGGGGGAGGACACTAATGAGGAAAGGTATTTTTTGCATCTATTCTATAATATCAGGGATAATATTAGACTGAAAGTATAATAGAGTATAAATAATCCTTTTTGCATAGTCAATGCGTATTTCTGATCCTTTTTGTATGTTTATTGATAATTTTTTAATGTTTAAAATCACATATAGTATTTAATAAATCTTATAGTCACACATATATTAATGGCATTTCAAAAGTCTTAAAAGGCACATAAATGTTACTTCTATAACATATCTAAGATAATAAATTTTAAAAGTCTTTTTTTCTTTACTAAATATGAATTTAATATTTGTACAATTCCTTAAATCCACGTCTGTGTACAATTGGCCCCAAAAACTTTGGATTTTGCTGGGAGGTTTGATGATAGGTTATAATTGTGTATTTTCGTCGCTTATTACATTTTAATTTACTGCACTTTAATTGAGTTTGAGCTTTAATCGCTAGTGTTTTGCACTAAATTTGTATTTTATGCCTTGTAGGAGTGATTCCGAGCTATGTAGAAATTATGGAATGAATTCAAGTGATTTGGAGCTTTGAAGTCTGAGTAAAAGCCCAAGGAATTAAGCCGGGATCGTGTTCGGGGATCAATGGATGATAGTTAAGAACGAAACGAAGAATCGAGCGGGCATATGACGCATTGTCTAGTAAAATGCACATAACTTTTCGCTCAGAACTCCGTTTGGGCTCCACAATATATCGCTGGAAAGCTATTTGAAAGGGCTACAACTTTCATGTTTTGCAGTTTCGCAAATTCCCATTACCGCGCCGCACAGTGCGCCGCGCCTTTGGAATTTTCATGCAGTCTGTCTGAATCAGTTCTCTGAACTTCCCCACAGGCACACCGCACAGTGCGGCGCAGTGTGCGGCGCGCCAGTACAAATTCTACAGAGCCAGTGTCCTATTTCGCGCAGGAAAAGGTGTTTCGTCTAGGCCCGACCCTACTTGATATAAATACATATAAAAATGCTATTTTGGGGATTTTGGACAGATCTTAGACCTAGGGGAACATACTTTGAAGGAGAATTCACGTGGGGGAACACAAACCACTCTTGAAGGAGGCTTCTAACTAGTTTTACTTCTCTTCTATTCTTTTAATCTCATAGTTTACTAGTTTTTAGAGTTTTGGGTGCTACATGAACGTTGTAGTTTGAAGCTTGAATTGTTCTTATTATTTTATCATATTGGTTTATTTATTCAATATTGCGCTTAATTATTTGATTGCTTGATCACCAATTGAATACTATCTACGAATCTAGGATTGAACTCGGGAGAGGGAATTCTAAAGTGCATATAGTGAGTAGAGCAAGATCTTAACTCTGAGGGGGGTCGGATTTGCGGTTAGGATAGGAATATACCTAATCGCCTTGCTTGGTTATTATACGGGAATTATAAATGCGTTCTTGTTAATCCTAATTCCATAGGAATATAGGCGTTAGGTTAGCTTGAATAGGCGAGTTGTACATCGGGAGAAGGCTACGAGCAATATTAACCTTGTCAATCAATAAACTAGATAAATTAATTAGACAATTTAGGTAGAAAACTCAACGGGATTGTTAGCTAACCCATAGCTCTAGAATGTTCACTCACATAGAATTTGTCTCTATAATTCGCCAACTTGTTTCTTTAATCTCTTAATTTGTTACTCTAGATTAATTTTAGTTAAATATTCATACTTTAGGAATCGCTTGAATAGATTAATTGTTTGATTTAATTTGGTTGATAGTTAATCACAAGTCCCTATGGGTACGATATCTGGACTTACAATCCTATATTACTTGTCGATCACGTATACTTGAGCGTGCGTTTGGGAGCAACAAGGTTTCCTTCAGATCTCATTTGGAAGAAAAGTGAACAAAGGATTTTTATGTTCTTTTATCATTACTGATATAATACGAGTTTTTGGCAAAAATCATTCCTTAACTATAAGCTCAAACCTAAGGTACATCCTTGAGTTACCTCAGTAAACAAAAAACAACCCTATATTATCTAAAAGGTGGCAAAAATCATCCCTCAGTTAACTTTTGTCAAAAAAACTAACACCATCAACAAAAAAGCATGTCAAACACGTGCCTCCCCCTAAATTTTCCCATTCTAGCCCTTCCATCTTCTACCTTAAGCGAAGCATAGGCTTCTGAGTAGGGGTGGGCATAATACCGACCGAACCGAATAAATCGGCCGAACCGTGAATTTCGGTTTTTCGGTTTCGGTTTAATCGGTTTTTCGGTCGGTACACGGTTTTAAAATTATTAATTTTCGGTTTTTCGGTGCGGTTTACGGTTTTTGTATTTCGGTTTTCGGTTAAATCGAAAAATCGAAATTTTGGTTAACTGTGCTGCTGTGTTAATTCTTTTGCTTGTTCTCTATTCTTGGTTTTATTGGCCCAACAATATTTCCAGCCATTGCACTAAATGCATCATTTCGCAACTCCAGACTCGTTACGTTAAACTCAAAGTGCTGACTTGTTTTTGCATTATTTTGCCTTTTCTGTTATAGTAGTTTTGCTAACAAAAGGAATATGTGTTCAGAAAAATGAAATTTCTAAGGAAGGTTTTGTAAGACACACGAGAAGTATTTGGTGACCAAATGCTCAAAATGGCTGTATATAAATTTCAATCTCAGGTAGATGAAGCAGCATTTTTTCAGTTGTTACATAAAAAAGATGAAATTTCTCAATCTTTGTGTATTAACTCTACGTCATAAAATTTAATTCAGGCATCTAGAAACTCACCGAGTGTTCCCAGTCAATTTCCTCAGTCTGCGGCTTCTCAGCAGCAACATTCGCAAATGCCAACAGATGGTACCTTTGTTCTTTGAATCTCTTTGGTTCATTCTAGTCAGGTCCCAGCATATTGCTGACCTAACTTCTCTGCTGCTGCTCCCATATGAATATGGACAGATTCTAGTAATATGGCAATTGAGAGTAATGCTCAAAAGTTGCGCGAGAATGAATGAATTCAAAAACTGGACCCAATGGAGTTTCTGACTAACTGATATCGATTATGTGCTAATGAGGTACCATTGCATTGAAATACAGATAAAACATCCTCGTTCCAGAACATCCAATTTCCTTAAATCGTAAACCGCACCGAAATGAACTAAATGTCATTGGTCCAACAGCATTTCCGGCCATTGCACTAAATGTCAGTTACACTAGTTTCGTCTCTCTTACACTATGTGCAATTTCTTTGAACCGTTTAAAACCGAAAAAATAAACTGGAAATAACCGAACCGAACTTTGAGAAAACCGCACCGAACCGTAAATACTTTGGTTTGATTTGGTTATTAATATTACAAAACCAATAAACCGAACCATAATTTCATAATAACCGATCGAACCGACCGACACCCACCCCTACTTCTGAGCACCCAAACCTTCGTCATTTGCCCCCAAATGTCCGAGGAGTGAGACCCCACATTATCACCCTCCCTCCACAAAAGACTGCTTCTTCACACAGACACCTCCCGAGTAGCTTGTTGAAGAATCAGTCATTTGTGGAGGGAGGATGATAATGTGGGGTCTCACTCCTTGGACATTTGGGGGCAATTGATGAAGGTTTGGGTGCTCAGAAGCCTTTGCTTCGCTGAAGGTAGAGGATGGAAGGGATAGAATGGGAAAATTTAGGGGGAAAGGCAAGTGTTTGACATTTTTTTTGCTGATGCTGTTAGGGCTGGGCATATATGGGTTAATATCGATAACCCGAACCGTTAATTATTTATTGCGTTATCGGTATCGGGTTATAGGGTTAACGGTTCGGTACAGTTTAGAATTTTTTCGCTACTGGATTATCGGTTCGGGTCTCGGTTTGCCAATTTTGTTAATGGGTTAACCGATAACCCAATAAGAATTAGTAAAATTACGACTTCACCCTTAAGTATATACATATGCTAGGGCTTCACTTTATTCTCTCCTATTCTTCGGTTGCTTCATCTTCATTCTTCATAGACCTTACTAGTTACTCCTAGCATAAGTCTTTAGTCTTATACATTAGGCTTTTAATTTTTATAATAAAATTTATCTTCATATTGGTATTTTTGACTGTTAATAATTCTTTATTTTTTTATTTTCGTTTCTTAATTTTGTGAGCTCACGTTGTGCAGCCTATACCTATTACGAATTTCTCTTCGCACTTATCAATTCTCAATCGACAATCTTCGTCAGTTTCGGGTATATTTTTGAACATTATTTTTTTGTACAGTAAGCTGAGCTTTGACAATAGGACAACATTTTCTTGCCTTCTAGGTATTTTTTATTTCTGTGTTAGTATTGCCCATGCAGAGATCAAGGTTTTGCTCTATGATTTCTTTTTTTAGGTTAGGCATTTGACAAACAACATCCAATTTATCTTGGACTGTTAATACTACATGTTTGGACTTGTTAATTTTAAGGTGAAATTGCTACTACTTTGTATTATTATTAATGTATTTGGACAACTGTTGTTGAAGAATAGTACTATTCCAATTGTGGCCACTTGACAGAACGCAGAAATGGGTAGTATACTATATGTGCTCTTTTTTGCTTAACTCCAGTGAATTGTTTCTCTTTTTTTATTAACTCTAGATTGAGTTATCTTATCGGGTAAATTGATAACCGAACCGATAATGATAGATAACTGATTAACCAATAACCTATATCTTATCGGTTCTGTTATCGGTTTATCAAATTTGTAAACCGGTAACCGATATGGTAAATCGATAATATTCATAACCAAACCGACCGATGCCCACCCCTAGATGCCGTTAGTTTTTTTTGACAAAAGTTAACGGAGGAATGATTTTTGCCACCTTTTAGATAATATAAGGATGTTTTTTGTTTACTGAGGTAACCCAAGGATGTACCTTAGGTTTGAGCTATAGTTAAGGGATGATTTTTGAAAAACTCGATATAATAACATCACTGTTTCTGACCTTTAAGTCTTCTAAAACTTGAGTCAACCTAAAGCTCCCACATAAACGACGACATTAATTCCCCTAATTTTTATGGTCTGAAATTGTAATTTAACATCTGAACTCCACTACGCTCCGGGCCATGGCTACCGCCGACCGCCACAAGCGACAACCCTCCGACGGAAAAGTCGGGTGGCTCTGCCCCTTCACTAAATCAATATTTCCGGCTTGGCGTAGGCGTAGGCTCCGTCTTGATCCTGCTAGCAAACTCTACTTTCCTTGTGAGTAGAGTTTATTTACTTACCTGTTTACTACTTCTCGTTATTCCATTTTAGGTCTTTTTATATGAAGATATGATACTACCTCTGTCTCAATTTATGTGAAAGTTGTTTGATTGGACATACAGTTTAAAAAAGGAAAGAAAAAAAACTGTTTGAAACTTGTGGTCTAAAACAAGTCATAGAAATTTGTATTGCTATAGTATATCATTTAATTAACGGTAATGAAAAGTTTAAAACTTAATTATTTCTTAATATAGATATGTATCATTCTTTTAGGAACATACTAAATAGAAAATAGTATGTTCCATCACATAAAATGGGATGGAAGGAAAGTATATGATAGTATCATGTGATATGTTGTAAGAGTTGTGGTATTTGTTAAGCAAAACGGTTTCGTGCCCATAAGTGAAAGGAAGATAATTATTTTGGTTAAAGTAATTTTTTAGGAGAAGTATTTCCACAATTCAAGGTAATCAAACACTGGAAAAAGAATTTTGGTTTAGCTATGTAATGTTGACAATGACAGATATATTGGTTCCTGTTTTTGGTGTTGTGTTCTGAAGATGAACCCGGAAAGCAGGCGAAGAGTGCTGTAAGGATGAAGAACACAAGCAAATCTTATGTTGCATTCAAGGTAAACTACTTATCCCCATTTTTGTTCAACCCTTTTGTGCTAGTTGATTTTTTTCATCTATATTTCTTTGCAGCCTTTGAAGCTTTTGGCATTTATAACAAATGCAGTTTTTAAAGTTTATACTTTTAGTTAAAACGGACATTGAATATGAGGTGTCATTGTTTTGTGATGACTTCACCTTTTTCTGGATCGTTTTAGATCGTTTTTTTTTCCGCGTGGAAGCTTAGTGATTTATAACTTCGTTTCTTAAGTTCTAAAATTGGTGATGTATCTTGCGAAATTCGATTCAAATTTTTTTGTATTGTTATCTTCATCACAAATCATTAATTGATATGGATGACACAAAATAAGCAGTAGTCTAAGTTTCCACTTCCTTTCCAATTTTAAGTTAAATTTGTTGCTCCTTTTGAATTGTTTAGTTTCAAACTACTGCACCAAAAAGCTGCTATATGCGACCTCCTGGAGGTATTCTTACACCTGGTGAAATCCTGATTGCCACTGGTATTCACTTTTCCTCAGTTTTATTTCAATTAATTTTATATCTCATTTGTTTTCAGTGTATATCCTCCTTTTATTTTCTATTATATATCTGGTTGACAGTCTTCAAGTTTATTGAGCTCCCTGAGAACAATGAGAAGCCTATAGTAGATCAAAAGACCAAGGTAAAGTTCAAGATCGTGAGTTTGAAGGTGAAAGAAGGAACTGATTATGTACCTGAGTTGGTAAGTTAATGAAATTACTAGGTGTTGAAAAATTAAGTTTCTCTATATTTCATTCCGTGACCAGAAAAATGATTAGGCGTCATCCCTATTCATTGCCAAATATGCTTGTGTACTTTTTTTCTCGGCGCATGTTACACATTGAACTTGTCACTGACAGCATCCTATTTATTAGTATCCATGCAATGCAAATTTTCAAACTTGAATTTATGCAAATCTCTAGATGGATTGTTTAGATCGTGGACTTAAATGTACTTCGTATTGAGAGTCATTAAGTTTCTTGTTTGTCTTTCTATTCCGTGTATCTTCTTTGGATGGAACCCAGTCCAATTTGCTCAAATATATTTTAGTAACAATGATTAAGAAAATAGTTCGTGTAGTCTTCAGTAAGAGAGTTCGGTCAAATTTAATAGCTGAATATTCTACTGGTTGCTGGGCCACATTGACATCTTATTAGATCATCATTTCTTTCCATCTACAATAACATGACCCTTGAGAGGAGGGTGTGGAGGTCGAGGATTAAGGTAGAAGGTTAGTGGGTAGTTTTTAGTTATTCACCGATTGTCTTAGTAGCATGCATGTCCCTTCATATTCTTAGATTTTTACGTTATGTGGTTTTGTTCGTCTCAGGTATTGTATTCCCTGTTGCTATTATTTGGTACTACTTATCATTTATCTCTCCCTTTTTCTTTTCGCTTCCTTCTTTGTTCCTTCCTTGCTTTCCTCTTCTTCTCACCCTTCCTGAGCCGAGGGTCTATTGGAAACAGCCTCTCTACCTACATTAGGTAGGGGTAAGGTTTGCGTACAGACTACCCTCCCCAGATCCCATCTGTTGGGATCATACTGGGTTTGTTGTTGTTGTTGTTGTAGTAATTTGTTAAATGAGGGTACAAGCTCTGGATTTGATGCCCTTTTGTTCCGAGACAAATCCGTTTCCCAGAGGATCTAAATCTGATATAAGTGGTGCTGGCTAAATTAGCATGGCGTGATTGCTTCTTCTTTTCCCTTCAGTTATGTAGGAGTTGCTCCACTTGGTTGGGGCTCTAGAAAAATGTTGACTGCTGCAGAGGTTCTTTTCTGTAGGTGTCGGCTGAAAGGGTGCTATGTCCGTATCGACTCATTTCCAGAAAAGAAAATGCATTGATGAAATCTCATAGAGATTTGTTTATAATCTTAATCTTAATCGGGACATTTTCCTCTCTGCTCTCTACATTCTCATGTTGTTCTTTGCCCCAGAATAACGATAATTGGCTATGTCTACGATGACAAACCTCTGACAGATATGATTGATGTGAAGTATCTCTTTATGATAAACTTCTTTGTAATCTCTTTTTTGGCTAATCTCAAAAGTTTAATCAGCTAAAATCTTAACACTGGCTCTTGCGATGAAAAAAGTGCTGATTGTTGAGATTAGAAACTTCTAAAACTTAATGATGTATAGTTGCTTTTGCATGCAACTCCATGATGTAAAATTTCCACCTCTTCAATTTCCTAAAAATGAGAAGGATAATAATTTCATACATAATCCATTTCTTTCCAATTTGTTCAGCCATATATCATTCTGCATATCTACGATATTTTTTTTTTCCTTTTATCATCATGCAATACTCCTAGGTAGTAGTCTTGATGCAACCCTGTGTCTCTTACATTTGACCTGGATGCTATTCCTGGGAGAAACTTTACAGTGTAAGAGGTAAAACATAGGTGAGGATCTGTGCTTTGGTTGCCCTTATATCTAATATCTGTTCTGTACCAAAAAAATATGTGGGGGTGTGTGCTTTTGGTTGCAGGTATATCAAATATTTGCTCTGTATCACAGTACTACTGTAGCTTTAGTGGTGTAACTTTCATTGATTGTTTTATGCAGTTTGATGAGAAAAAAGAGCTTTTTAGTGGTGTAACCCTCGTTGGTTGTTTTCTGCAGTTCGATGAACAAAAGGAACAAGTCACTGTTGAGCGTACTCTAAGGGTGGTGTTTTTGGACCCTGAACGCCCTTCTCCAGTAAGAGTTAGACATGTTATATTTTGTTGTTGTACATTGTGCAAATGTCCAATCTCCAACCAAAGTAATTTGAATGATTGAAGGCAATGGATAAACTAAAACGTCAGTTGGCCCAAGCTGAGGCTGCAGCAGAAGCTGACAAGAAACCTCCAGTTGACACAGGTCCGAAAGTTGTGGGAGAAGGTTTAATAGTAGATGAATGGGTAAGCATATCTGATGTTTGTGTAAAGACATGAATCATTCTAATTCCTGGCCTATTTCATTCCTCTAACAATGTGTTTTTGCTCACTATGCTTACAGAAGGAGCGTCGGGAGAGGTATCTTGCCCGGCAACAGGTTGAGGCAGTGGATTCAGTGTAAAGCAGTAAAGGGTTTTTATGTAAGTTCATCTTTTGCCAGAATAGTAATGTAAAATCAGATCCACACCTTTTATATATACTTGCCTTTCTTTAGAAGGATGTTGGAGAAGGGCTACACAGTTCTTCATGTAAAAGTAGAATAATGGCTGGAGATGTAAGTTCTTCTTTGCGGTTAAAAGCATGATATAAGGAATGTAATCTTTTGGCTATTTTCTTGTAGACATTGTATTCCTTTTTCTGGAAGCATTATTCTTCTGGGGAGCATAAATTGGAACTGCAGCTCACAGCTGGAGTGTTGCCTTAGTGGTTATTTGATTTTTTTGAGAAGAAAGTATAACAAGAAAATTATAATAACTTCATGGCATGTCTGTCCCTAGACCCCACTCGTGGGAAATTACTGGTTTGTTATAACTTCATGAGGCGGGTAAATCCTCATCAATTTTAGCTGCTTAGGAACTTTTGAGAGTGTAACGTTGGGACAATTGAAGGAAGTTAAGTGGGAGGGGGATGTAACAAGAACATTCAAACTATATTACCACACATATGTTCCACAAGTAAATCTTTTGTTGTTTTTAAAAATGAAAATCATCGTGATTAGGCTTTGGCGAAGTAAGCAAAGCCGCATAAAGCTTGAGTCTGTCCTCCGTTAATGAAGAAGATCGAGATAATGGTCTTCTTGGTCTAATAAAAGATAACGAGGTGAGCGTCAACCTGTGTCTATATCTCCTCCAAGCCAATTGAATAGCAACTGCTGCCCAAGTTCTCCATCCTGGAGAATAATATCTAGCACTTCTCTTGACTTTTTCGTCCACAAATGTGTACCGGAAATGTTGTGTTACATACTTCACATCGTCAGCTTCAAGGCCAAAGGCTTCAGTGGTTTCAAGAGTCACTAATGATGATGAGGACGGCGGCAGTCGCTCCACGAAGGGTCTTCGGAGGCACCACGAAAGAAGTTCGTCGCCGCTGAAGTTTCCGGGACCTAACATGCAGCAACTTTTTACACCGTCTCGAAGTACTTGACTACTCTGGAGATGGCCTCTCACTATGAATAACATTCTCTGAACTGGATCGCCCTCTCTAGTTATCTATCAAAAAAGCAAATATATCTTAGACGGAGAGATTTTAACTCCTAGTCCCATTCGTTATAGTGTATTGCCTAATACAAATGTTTAACACTGACATTTGGACTTACTGTTTCTCCTTTAGTAAATATCAGGGACTTCACGCGATCACATATGTTCTCCAGGACCAAATTATCCATATGTTGAAATAGAGGAACCTGAAATATGTGCAGAAAAGTTAGTAACTATGGACGAGTTAGGCCCATATGTCCATTGACTCATACGGTCCTTTTGAACTAAAAATACACCACTCACCCATCAAATTCTTGCAAGTGCAATGTTAGTAGTACTATACGTCTATAAAATTTTCAAGTTTTATGCGTTTATATGATGCAAAACTTTTATTTCTAACCTGTTTGATTCAAAAGATATTGAAGTCTTTTCGTACAAATCAATTAAAGAGAATGAAGAGGTAAATCTTAGTCAAACCTAATAACCTTCAGATCCATAAGCGAATTAGAAAATAATGCATAAGGTGAAATAGGGGTGATCAATCTCATTGATATTTTTCATTTTCTCATTCATTAATCGATGAAGATCACTGTTTTTCGTCTTCCATGGGAAGGTTCCTCTTTTTAAGAAGATTACAGAGGAGAGATANCCCCCCCCCCCTCCTTTGAGAGACTCCTCCCCTATATATAGTTATGGAACCCTCACTATGGGTCAATACAGATTTGCACAACGCCCGCTTTCGTCGTTCCCTTAGTGTCGTTTTTTGTCACGGGATCTTGGTCAGGCCGACTGCAGCGATCAGATTTCGACCAATACAGTTAGTTCTTCCGCCTACCGGGGTCGTCTTTTGTCGGGCCTGGTAGGCGGATTACGATTATTACGTATCTAAGAGAAATCTGACCACTTACCCCTCGGGTATGGTCTTCAGATTCTAGCAATGTGACGGCATCTTTTCGCTATCCTCGAACCATTTTGGTCGTTTCGGAACCTGAACATCGTTTGTCTTGAAGCGTCATTTATGGTTATCTGCCATTATGACACACGTTCCTAGGGGGTTGAACCGTTTCATGCCCTATCAACCTCACTTGGCGACTCTTGGATTTCGTGCTCGGAAAATTTATCTCTTATAAATAGGACTGCACCATTCGATTTGACACATTCTTTGCCTTTGCTTAAGAAAACTTTGCGAATCCTCTTTCCTCCCGATACTTCGGATTTTGATTTCCTTTAGTTGGGTAGGAATTTTCGTCTTTCCTTTCTTTATCCTCTTGCTTTATCAAATTGATTCAAATGGCTGGCGATTCTTCTCGCGCTGAACTTTCTCCCCCAACTCCGGCGCCGGAAAATGATGTTCTGGCCACTAGAGGAGCAGAAGTGGTAGAAGATGAGGAGGTCCCGTTGGTGGCTGAGATCTTGCCTCGCCCTGGAAAGGCGTGGAGTGATTTTCACAGCCCCGCCAGGGAGGAGTCGGAACCTGCTCCGTCCGTCATAACTGAGGAGGGGATCGCAGAATTGAAGGCTAGGTGGGGGATCCCTCGCCACGTTGAAATACTGCCGCGGTGGGGGACGACATAGTCCATTTTGGCCGCCCAGGGTATTGCACGTTCTACGCCTACCCCTTTATTGTCGGGTACACGCTTCCTCTCCCTCTCTTGGTGGTAGATTTCTGCCGCTTTTACGAGGTATGGCCAGCGCAGCTTTCGCCGTACCTATACAAATTGTTCCTCATGCTGCATAAGTTTGCGGAGCTTACTGGTTGTGAGATCACTTTGGGGCATATGCTCAATATTTTCGCCCATCAACTCATTCGTGGCACGATGATTCACATGCGCCACCGAGGGTCGAAGAGTCTGGTGGTGAAGATGGACGATAGAACCAACCGTCGCTTCTACGAGAATTAATTTTATGTGCAGACCGAACACCTTGTGGCGGATCCTACGGGGTTCCCTGAGAAATGGAACTTCGCCCGTAAGTTTCTATGCCTTTTGTCAGATTAATGTTTCACCGCTTTTATTTGGGTAACACTGAACTGTGTTTTTATTGCCGCGAAGCTACCTCCTGCACCTGTTGATGATATCCGCGGGTGGGTGAGCGCCATCCTTCCTCATACGACGGGTGTCCGTACATGGTCATCTTTCTATGAGAAATATGGACGCAAGCCCCTTACTGGTGAGTAATATTGTCTTTGTTCGCTATTCCTTCTCCTTTTTTTGCTTGGTTTCTTATGTGATGTTTGTCGATGCCAGGAAGGGTGCGGAGAGCAAGGGCTCCTCCATTAGCTTTTCGTCAGCCTGCCTCATCCACTTGTCTTGCTTCGGCATCTACTGCCCGACCTTCATCGAGGGCCGCTTCAGTCGAATCTACGGCTACGGCCGTACACGCGGAGGTCACCCCTCGACCTGAGAGGTCAGACCCTGTCACCTCCCTAGTGAGGGAATCTTCCCGTGCCGAGGAAAGGGAGGAGTCATCAAAGAGGCGGCGAGTGGAGTTCGAAACGGCTCCTTCAGCTGTGATATATTTAGAGGAAGACCTTCCCTTGACGGGATCTGAGGCGGGAGTCGATGCCGTTCCGCCTACAGAGGCGGTGCCAGCTGCTGTGTCCGACCCATCGATGGAAGTTCCTGCCGCTGTGATTAATCTGCCACCGACCGTAGCGGGGGGTCGGATTTCTGAGGCTGCTGCTACTACTTCGGACGGACCTTCGTCCTCGGTACCTGGTCGTGCTTCTTCCTCGGTCGCAGTAAGGGGAAAGGATTTCGTGGTCGATGACTACGAATCCGAGTCTGATCTTGATCCTGATGATTTTAGGATGTTTGAAGAGGGTCTTACCCGTTCGGTAGTTCAGGCGGGAGGGCCGTCCTGTATTCTAGAGATTCCGTCGGACATCAACCTTTTGGGAGATACGGAGGACCTGGTGCCGCAGTTTGACCTCTTGTGCTCCGCCGCCGAGAACGAGGCTCTTCGGAATGTTCCTGATATTGATTTGATGCACAAAGTGGCCGCTATGGGCTTGAGGATACGTTTCACTTTCCTTTTATGTTCCTTTCGTTTTTCTTGTCAGCCTGGCCTTAGCCTGTTTTTTCGTTTTCCAGACGTACATGGTGGAGATTGAGAGTGCTCGCAGAGCTGATACTCGGGCCAAGATTTTCCCGACAATGCTGGGGAAATATTGGCGCTATCGCGATAAGTGCCGTTAGATGCACGAGTGGCTGAGGGAGAACCCTGATGTCGATCCCTCGGCGAGGAGTTGGAGAAGAGGGACCAGCAACTGATGGAGGCTATCCGCATGAGTAGTGTACTCGAGGAGCAACTTCGTGCCAAGGATGAAGAACTTGAGCCGGGTAAAGGGGTTGCTGCAGAGTGCAAACATCTTCAGGAGAAGTTGAGGTCTATGCAATCAGAGATGGATCAGAACCTTATCAGGGTCGAGACGATGAGCGCAGAGTGGATGGGAAAGTTGACCGAGTTGGAGAGTAAAGTTGCTGGTTTGGAGAATATCGAGAGTGCTTGGTCATCGGCTTTGGCGAGGGCTGCGGCTTTAGAGAACACCATCCGCGTCATCCAATCCGAGCAGGAATCGGAGAGGGCGACGACCACGTTGAGGGAAGAGAGGCTTGAGGAGCGCATTGGCGAGATCGATCGAGAGGCATCGACCCTAGCGGACCAGGTCGCTGCTCTTGAGGCCGAAAAGGAGCAACCGTTGGCTCAAGTTGAATCTTCCTCCGCCGCTTCTCCTCGTCATTTGCACGAGCTTTGGGTTCATGCTGAAGCCTAGCAGGACATCTACAATACTTTGTGGGAGGCGGGCAAAGTTACTGAGGACGCATATGAAGGAGCACGGGCAAAGGCACGAGAGGCTTGTGTAAACTGTGGATATGACTTTGCAACGCCGGAAGCTGATGCGGGTGCGGTTGATGAGGGAGGATCTCCTGGAGATGGTGCCGAGAGAAAGAATTGCTATCTTTGTTTCTCTTCCCCCTTTTTTTTTAATTGTTGTTTATTGTTCTTTTCTTGGACGCCGTTGATTTTAGCTGTAGGTAATTTGCGGTTGTTTGCACAGTAGCTTTGTATGAAGAGGATTTTTCATTATTACACGCCTTCTGTACTCCTTTTACTGTTTTGCTCTTCGTAATTTTGATGCAAAGTAGATTTCTGCATGCTGACCTCCCGCTTCTTAGGGGACTTCAAGGTCACTCGGTTTGAGTAGAGCCTTGATGACGGCTTTAGCTGAGGGGACTGTGCTTTTCACCTCGTATCGAGGTGTTATTCTATCGACGTCCGAATGGTATCGGATTCTCTTTCTAATAGCAGCCTTAGCCGTAGGGATTTTATTTTCGAGCTTATATCAAAGTATCATCCCGTCGCGAGTCCCAGTTATCTTCGGCGATGGCTTTCGGTCTTAGGAGTATTATTTCGAATTCTTTTCGAAATGTTGATCCGTCGTTGTTCGATCGAGGTCGAACTCTTCTTTTTGAAGGAGGCCCTTGACCTTAAGGTGTTATTCCGATCTTTCGTCGAAATATTAACCCGTCGTTGTTCGATCGAGGTCGAACTCTTCGTTTTGGCGGAGGCCCTTGGCCTTAAGGGTGTTATTTCGATCTTTCGTCGAAATATTAACCCGTCGTTGTTCGATCGAGGTCGAACTCTTTTTTTTGGCGGAGGCCCTTGGCCTTAAGGGTGTTATTTCGATCTTTCGTCGAAATATTAACCCGTCGTTGTTCGATCGAGGTCGAACTCTTCTTTTTGGCGGAGGCCCTTGGCCTTAAGGGTGTTATCTTTCGTCGAAATATTAACCCGTCGTTGTTCGATCGAGGTCGAACTCTTCTTTTTGGCGGTGGCCCTTGGCCTTAAGGGTATTATTTCGATCTTTTGTCAAAATATTAACCTGTCGTTGTTCGATCGAGGTCGAACTCTTCTTTTTGGCGGAGGCCCTTGGCCTTAAGGGTGTTATTTTGATATTTCATCAAAATATTAACCTGTCGTTGTTCGATCGAGGTCGAACTCTTCTTTTTGGCGGAGGCCCTTGGCCTTAAGGGTGTTATTTTGATCTTTCGTCGAAATATTAATCCGTCGTTGTTCGATCGAGGTCGAACTCTTCTTTTTGGCGGAGGCCCTTGGCCTTAAGGGTGTTATTTCGATCTTTCGTCGAAATATTAACCCGTCATTGTTCGATCGAGGTCGAACTCTTCTTTTTGGCGGAGGCCCTTGACCTTAAGGGTGTTATTTCGATCTTTCGTCGAAATATTAACCCGTCGTTGTTCGATCGAGGTCGAACTCTTCTGTTTGGCGGAGGCCCTTGGCCTTAAGGGTGTTATTTCGATCTTTCGTCGAAATATTAACCCGTCGTTATTCGAGTGAAGTCGAACTCATTTCTTCGTCGATAGCCTTAGCCATTGGAATGTTACTTTCGAGCTGGCGTTGAAGTAGTATTAACCCGTCGTAATTCGAGTGAAGTCGAACTCGTTTCTTCGTCGATGGCCTTAGCCATTGGAATGTTACTTTCGAGCTGGCATCGAAGTAGTATTAACCCGTCATAATTCGAGTGAAGTCGAACTCGTTTCTTCGTCGGTAGCCTTAGCCATTGGAATGTTACTTTCGAGCTGGCGTCGAAGTAGTATCCCGTCGTAAGGGTGGCGCTCTATTCTGTTTGTTGGAGTATCGTGGATGCTAGTTTCATTCATACTGGAGATTTGTTGGAGTATCGTGGGTGCTAGTTTCATTCATACATTGGAGATTTGTTGGATTATCGTGGATGCTAGTTTCATTCATACATTGGAGATTTTGATTATATTCTTGTAGGAAACAAGTGCTGACTTTGTACATACAATGGAGACTTGGCTATCTATACCTAGTCCCTTCATTACTCGGCCTGGAGATCATGTCGATGGGCGGGGTGATGAACAACACTTCGGACTTCGAGATGTCTCCCTTGCTGCGTCATTAAAAACCTCACCGAGAACCCGATTGGGACAAAACCCGCGTGAGGGAAAAAGAGTACGACTTAGGAGGCGCCTCTTTTCAGAAGTAGAAGTATTTGAGATGGGCGACATTTTTCAAAAAACTCGGTTGTTTTCTTTCCGGTGAACTGAGGTCCGTTGTCACAGCTGATCTCTTTGGGAATGCCGAAGCGGCATATTATATTTTTCCATATGAACGCGACAACTTCTTGCTCATGTATTTGAGTGTATGCACCTGCTTCCACCCAGTTAGAAAGATAGTTAAAACTAAAAAAGAGTGTACCTTACCTCGCCCTGCTGGGAGGGGTCCGACAATATCTATCCCTCACTTTATGAATGGCCATGGCGAAGTGACGGAATGCAAGAGCTCCTGTTTGGTGTATCATAGGGGCGTATTTTTGGCACTGCTCACATTGCCTGACGTAATCTGCGGCTTCTTTTTTCATGGTAGTCTAGTAGTATCCTGCGCAGACGAGGCATCTGTTGAGAGTACGGTTTCCCGTATGGGCTCCAAAGTGCCCCTCGTGTGCTTCTTCTGCAAATGTGTTACGATACGGTTGCACCAGTCCCAAGTTAGGTTTATAGAATGTACCTCAACTTGGTCCATCGAGGAATGGAGAAGGGTGACCACGTTTTCCTTGTTGATATTTCTGGTGGCTGCCGCTAGCTTGGCGAGACCATCTACTTCGACATTCTATGCCCTGGGTATCTGATCGAGGTGGAATTCGTCGAATTCTGGTAGCAGTTTGTGAATTTTTGACTGGTACTTCTGTAGTCTTTGTTCTTTGATTTGGAAAGTCCCAGTGACTTGATTCGCCACCAGTTGAAAGTCGTAATGGAGGACGAGTCGTCGAGTGTCGTGTTTAAGGGCTAATTTCAACCCTGCAACCACAGCTTCATACTTGGCCTCGCCGTTGGTCATCTCGGGGCACCGTGTGGATTGGCGAATCACTCCGTCTGCAGGGACTTCGAGGATGAGTCCCAGTCTGTTTAATTTTTCTTGCGTCGGGGAGCGTGATACCGGAGAGCAGGAAACGCTTCTGCTTAACTCGCACTCGTTTCATACACATATTGGAGTTTTCCCGTCTAACCTTTTCGTTCTCCGGTTTTGAGATGTCATTGGCGGGTGGGACGATGAATTATGCTTTGACCTCGCGGGGGTTCCTCCTCGTCGGCCTGATGTTTAAGTCCCCAGGAAGTCTTTCTTGGGACACCTTTTTGGTGAGGGAGAGGAAGTATCGTTCGAAGGGTATTACTTCCGAGGCGTCGGGTTTGTCTGGTGGACGATATTTCAGTGGTTCCGTAATAATTTCCTATTCTTCAGTTGGGATGTTTCCTTGCTTGCTCGCCCGTGCTGCGCTTACGTTCTTGTTTGGGCAATCAGCAGAAGGTGGGTTAGGATGATATCCTCCTTATCCCGATCTGATGAGTTGGTGAACGAAGGTGGATTAGTGGCGTTACTTGCTCTGCTTGGCGCTCTGATGGTTGAAGATGATGGTGTTTTCTAAGTTTGGTAACCGTATTCGGTTCTCTTTCCCTTCCTTTTTGTGCCTTGGTTCAGTGCGGGCCAAGCTTGTTTTGACTGGTTCATGGGCTGCCCAGCATGGGGGGGATGATGTTGGTTGCAACTTTTGCTTGTATATAACATCATGATCTAGGCTGTCGTGTGAGATTCACTTACCGTTCCTCTCGGTGGATGATCGTGTTTTCGATTTTCGATCTAGAGGAGACTAGGAGGTTTTCACTAAGAAATCTCCACAGACGACGCCAAATTGTTTGATTCAAAAGATATTGAAATCTTTTCGTACAAATCAATTAAAGAGAATGAAGAGGTAAATCTTAGTCAAACCTAATAACCTCCAGATCCATAAGCGAATCAGAAAATAATGCATAAGGTGAAATAGGGGTGATCAATCTCATTGATATTTTTCATTTTCTCATTCATTAATCGATGAAGATCACTGTTTTTCGTCTTCCATGGGAAGGTTCCTCTTTTTAAGAAGATTACAGAGGAGAGATAAGAGAGAGAAAAAAGCCCTCCCCCCCCCCCCCACCTTCCTTTGAGAGACTCCTCCCCTATATATAGTAATGGAACCCTCACTATGGGTCAATACAGATTCGCACAATGTCCGCTTTCGTCGTTCCCTTAGTGTCGTTTTTTGTCACGGATCTTGGTCAGGCCGACTGCAGCGATCAGATTTCGACCAATACATAACCTCGATTGCAGGTCATCTTTTTAAGTTAACTAGTTTTAGTGTACGTGAGTTGCACGTGTGCATCACGTTAATCATTATAAACGTATACAAGAAGAAGAAATTGTTGAAAATAATAATTGATAAATCAAATATTAATTTAAATCAGAATAATAAGAATTATTAAATTGACACAATAATTGTGAATTTAATATCTTCTGAACATGAAGATAATGAAATTAGTTGAATTAATTGTATAATATTTTATGGTTAATNATATTTTATGGTTAATAGATATTTTATTATATAAAATAATATATTATGTAATTTCTACTCTTAAATATACTCTTTTAAAAAACTCTATATTCATAAGATCATTATACAAAAAAAATTACTAAATAAAAGAGAGTGCACAGTAGTCATGGAGTATAAAAATTTTATGCGAATTATTGCACGAATCAATCAGTTTTTTATTATTCCGGAGAATAATATGATAAAATGTAATTTTAATTTATTAAGATTCTAAAATAAATATTATATGTTAAAATAATACAGTTAATCTACTTTTATAACAAAAGAGACTAAAAGTTTAAAAATGTGCTCTGAATTTTTCGTTGTTTTTTTTTTCCTCGGATTTGAGTCTAATATTAAAATCTTTTTCTTTGATGTTTATATGTCTTTTTAATCATGGTGATGGAATTTGTTCTTTGTAACCTAATTACATAGGGTTTTTTCTTTGTCTCACTCGAAGTTCATTAAAATTATATGTAAGTTAAGTGGACCTCTTCCTGTGAAAAAATAAAAACTTTGTAGTTGTTTTAAAGTTCCAAATATATTAGTTCATCAAAATATTAAAATAATAATTGTAGTTATAATTTTACATAGTATGGTTGTAGCTCGATTTATTTTTTAAATTAATATTACCATGTTAGTTTAAACTTCTAAAAGTTTATACTTAGAATTAAAATTATCTCTTAAAAAGTCAAAACGAAAAAGAACATGCATTGCTAATTTCCAATTATTTTTAGGTATTCTATTATCGGTAATATTTGGGGAAAGAATCTAAGAACATGAAAAATTTTAAGTGCCACGTATTAAACTCCGAAAAAAAAAATTAAGTCCATGCGTAAGGATATAAAAGTTGGTCAAATAAGGAAGTTTTTTATATAAAATAAATTTTTATTAAATTTAAAGTCCTAAATATTAGGAACTTTGACATGATCCAAATAAGAAAAGATTTAATAAGCAGAATATTAGTAGATTTNGCAGAATATTAGTTGATTTTGAAGTGCTAAATATTAGAAAAATAATCAAATGAGTATTTTGTTTAATATGAAATCTATTTTTAAAGAGTAAAAAAGACGAACATTTCACTAAGGCAATTTTAGCGCGTGTATTCCATTTATGTTTTCCTTAGAGTTTTGCATTTTTAACTATTTTGGATATTAATATCATATTACGATTTCTTTCATCGCAGTGCTATTCTTTTAGAAACAAATTATATATCCTAAGAGTGTACTTTAAAATTGTTTTTACTTATAAGATGAACTTAGTAAATAACTGAATTGATTTTTGCTAATTACTTATTATACTTAATATTTGTTCTCAATATTAAAGAGTTTTTTTTGTCAATTTGAATTCTTAATATTAGTCCATCTCAAGTTTAACCATTTAATGTAATTATAATTTTAGTAGAAAAACTAATGAACAGAAAATAATTTTGTCGTACAACCTTAATGTGGCCTCAAAATCCAATCATCTTAGCACATGCGATGCAATTAATGATGTACAACATAAAGCAAAATCACACTATAAGAAAATAATTAACTTCAGATAAATAAAAGCATTAAAAATTATGTTCCATGTTATATAATTGTGCTTCGAGGTTGTTAAATGTACTACTATTTCATGTGTTTTAATTTAGAGTAAAGGGAATTATATCTTAACGTGTATTTATTATTGGAAACAATTGAAAACTCTCTATTTTATAACGTATAGCAACCTCCACAAACTCCTCCCTAAATAATAGGATTTTTTGCGTAGGTCAATAAGGAAAATAGTTAATAACTAAAATCTAATTGAATTTAAAGTTCTAAATATTAGGAAAGAAACTTAAATTACAATTTTGTCCAATATAAAACTTATTTTTAAAGGGTAAAAAAGACGAACGACATTTCGCTAAGGGCCTTAATGCTTTTAATATAGTATATAGAAAGATAGATTGAGTGTAAACTTATTTAAAGCAGGTTTTTACTAGTGTAAATACGGCTTGTACACCTAAAATCCAATGCTTATATATATTATCTAACCTAAGGCTTTGCCCCTATGAAATATGTCATTAGTGCTGTAATTTGATAGAATTTTCCTATAGAAGAATCAAAGCATTGAGAAGTTTACCTGTCTGACCAAGTCCAAACAAAGATGGTATTTGATGTCCCTTCTAAGACCCTCAGGAAGGTTTTGTATCATCTCGCATTCATCAACTCCACGCGTTGCTGCATATTTTTGTCGTTCATAATTTCTCATCCTCTGCTTGTAATCCTGTGGCAATCTTCTTCTCCTCATCCACCACTCTACATTTCTCATCTTTAGTTGCATTGCCTGTTTCTTTGATGTCGTTGCATGCAAGAAAACCTGCACATATCGAATATATGTACCATAAACATATATATATATATACAAGACCCTTATAGCATTTTCTTGCTCTCTCTCTCTATATATATATATATATATTCCTGTGTGTTTAATTAGGAGAGTTATTATTACCTTGATGTTACCAATCAACATGGTGACCAGAATTAGCCCACTAGTAAGAACGATGATTATGAATACTAATTCTAGCCAATCTGTTGTGCTCTCCAGGTTGCCAAAAGTACTGTAAAATTTCCATATAGACACAATATACTGGATTAACTTCAACTATATTATACCGTAACAGTAAAGTTAGAAAAATACTTTTTGTTACATTATAGTAACTGAACTATGTGTATTGCTAAGGAAATATTAATACCGAAAAGTCAAATTTTCAGGACAGAAAATACAAATGATAGAAAATAAAAGAATCCACCATGTAAAAGTTTATTGACTAGCATATTTTATAAAACAAAAAATTGAAAAAGCATTTATTGGAACAAGAGATGAAAAAATGTTAACTTTAGTTATATATTTATTTTCTATCAAGTGGCAAAAGAAAAAGAAGGTGATTAATAATTGTATACCTGAGAGTCATGAGACCCCAGAAAATGGGTAAGAGTATTTTCTCAAGACGATTTTCATTAGTAACAAGTTGAACAGTCCATTTATAAGCTCCATAATCAAAACTTTCTTCAGAGGATAGGCATGTCGATCTAGCAAGTTTGGTCTCACCCCATATGATTCGACTTTTGTGCTTCACCAGACTATTTGTTCCATAATATATTGACTTTTCGCAGGCCAACATTCTGAGGCCACAACCCTTTGTAACTTCGCACTGTTCTTTCAAACATTTCGCAGCCCTTTGGATTCCTAGTAAGTACCAACATGCTCCCACAGCCTGCCCATATTATATACTACTATAGTAAGGGGTCGTTTGGTCCAGAACAAGGATATATATTCCGGGATTATAATCCTATATGAGATAGATAATATCAAGATTATGGTATAAAAGTTAGTAATAGGTACTATGTACTTACGTGAGAGGCGACAAAATAGGCGATCAAGTTGAGAGCAATTCCCCACCAAACAGTGCCAAATATGTAGCCGGAGAAACCCTGCATCCGCCGCAATAGGCAAACGGAGTGATAGATTTTGGGCAGATACTGAAACAGAAACGTTATTAACAACACTGTCATCACTGTTGTTATTGATCCTTTCTCCAGTAGGTCTGGAATCGCTACCCACATCACTATCTGCAACAAATATTTGATGTGTTAGGAATTTGTCCCGATTCTTTTCTTGACCAAAAATATAGATCTTGGTTCAACCAATTAGATTTTAATAAAGAACGGCCAGTCTTAACCAATAATAATATGCTCAAGACTAGGTTATCGGTTTTATGGCAATAACATGTATATTTGACCGTATGGTAATGAATGTGAGCTATAATAAACAATGATCCAAAAAGATAGAAGATAACATTAAATAGTAATAAATGGCAATGTATGGCATTTAAGTAATTAAATAAAAATGTGTGAGTCACCCAAAAAGGGGCGAGATCTGTTGATATTCTTTCTGACAATAATGAATGATTGATGAGCCTTTGAACACTCAGGTTGTTCTTGGATACAGTGGAAAGAATAGACAAGAATCTTAGTAAAAAGGTTGTTTTTGTATGCTTGTAATAGGATCAGATTTTCTCTATAAAGTCAAAGTGTTTTCTTACAAATGAATATCTCTTGTCCCCTATCATCGTGTCTCTTTCTATTTATAGAGAACATGTTCCTAGAAATCATAATTGTAATGTCGAGGAAGAGGCAAACCCAAAAATAAAGAAGATAAAGAACACCAAATTTTAACGTGGAAAACCCTTCAAATCGAAGGTAAAAACCACGGGATCACAAAAATCCAAAAAGCTCCACTATAATAATAAGAGGGCTACAATCCAAATTGGCTACACAACAAGTGCCAAACACGGAGCAACAATATCAACAAGAGCATCAACTAATCAATTAAAGAAAGAGGAGAATCCACAAAAATAAAGCTGTTGTTTGAGGCTCGAATCAGATGCTACAAGCCTCCAAATCCGATCTCCGCCGCTCATATCCAAGACCAAAATGTTACGAACACTCAGCCAAAATTTCAGCCCGTTCCAACGGTTAACGAATCGGAAAACGTGATTTGAAGTTGGCTGGTCGGAATAAAAATCTGCAGCAAAACAAATACTTTTCTTCTCTCTTCTCTCTTGATGAAAGCTCTCTCAAAAACCTCTCTTATGTGCTTAAGTCTTTCAAAGACTTGTATCAATGAGCATAGAATGATTCTCTAAGGTTGTCCTATTTATAGATCATGAGTGGTGCTTTCTCTAAAAGCCAAAACCCACTTAAAATTGGAATAAACACCGAATCCAATTCCGAATAGGAATGGAAACCATAAGAGAGTAGGATTAGGCCATTGGGCCTTTGGCTTGACAACATGGGCATGTGCCCAACAAACTCCCCCTCCAGCCAAGGGGCCAAATGTGTCTTCAAGTAGAGGAACTATTGACAGGCTTCATGCCTGCCATTTTTCTGCGAAACGCATGCTTATCTGTAAGCTTAACTACGAAGTCCTCAGGCGGCTCCATATAAAGCTCTTCATTTAAATCACCATGAAGAAAAACAGTCTTGACATCCATCTGCTCAACTTCTAAATCTAGACTTGCGGCTAAACCTAGAATCACACGAATAGAAGACATCTTCACAATGGGGGAGAAAATTTCATCAAAGTCAACTCCCTTCTTCTGGCTAAAATCTTGAACAACTAACCTCGCCTTGTATCTAGGCGCAGCGGTATGATTATCTTGCTTTATTGTGAATATCCATTTGTTAGATAGAGCTCTCTTACCTTTCGGCAATTTCACTAACTCATATGTGCCATTCTCATGGAGTGACTTCATCTCATCTTCCATGGCTTCGATCCACTGATCTTTGTGAGTATCTTGCATGGCTTCATCATAATTCTCAGGTTCTCCCATGTCAGTAAAAAGTGCATATTCATCAGGAGGATAGCGCATGGATTTTTGCTTCTCCCTTGTAGATCTTCTAAGAGAGGTTTCAGGAGCATTCAAAGTAGTACCTGAGCAGGAATTGGTTGTTGATCAACCACAACTTCATCAACTGAAGCATCCATACATCTATACCATGACGATCATTTTGATCTTGATCACTATCTCCATCATTGTCTTGGGTTCCTTCATGTGCAATAGGTGCCTTAGCAATAGAAACTGGATCACTATCAACTAAGCTCTCATTACTCTGAGAATCTGTCTTCTCAGCTTTGTCAATATCTTCAATAGTATGGTCTTCAAAGAATATTGCATCACAACTTCTAATAAGTTTATTGTCAACTGGATCGTAAAAACGATGCCCAAACTCATCTTGACCATAATCGATAAAGATGCACTGCTTCGTTTTGACATCCAGTTTCGATCTTTCATCTTTAGGAACATGCACATAAGCTTTACACCCAGAAACTCTCAGGTGATCACAAGAAACATCTTTGGCAAACCAAACTTTGTTTGGGACATCACCATCCAAAGCAACAGCAGGAGACAAATTGATAACATAGGCAACAATGTTAAGTGCTTCCGCCCAATATGTATTTGGAAGTTTAGCCTCTGAAAGCAGGCATCTAACTCTTTCAACTATGGTTCTATTCATCCTCTCTGCCAAACCATTCAATTGAGGCGCCTTGGGCGGGTTTTTCTGATGACGAATTCCTTATTCCTTGCAATAGTTATCAAAGGGACCACAATATTCACCACCATTGTCTATGCGAATACATTTTAATTTCTTCCCCGTCTGTCTCTCAGCTAAGGCCTAAAATTCCTTAAACACGCCAAGTGCTTGATCTTTAGATTTCAAAGGATACACCTAGTGCTTACGAGAATGATCATCAATGAAGGTTACAAATTAAAGTGCACCACTTTTAACTTTACTTTAAAAGGACCACACAAATCAGAGTGTACTAGCTCCAATAAATCGGGCTTTCTTGAGGGAGGATGGCTATGAAAGGAAACCTTTTTTGTTTGCTAGCTAAACAGTGGATACACCTTTTCAGCTTTGCTTGTTTCACTCCAGAAATCAAACTTTTCTTAGCCAAACACATAATCCCCTCTCGCTCATACGACTCAATCTTTTGTGCCACAATTCTGATAAAGTGTCACTTTTCACCAGATTTATGGAGTCATTAAGAAAAGACCCCTGTGTCACATATAAATGACTAGACTTGACTC
This sequence comes from Nicotiana attenuata, assembly GCF_001879085.1. Classification (NCBI taxonomy): domain Eukaryota; kingdom Viridiplantae; phylum Streptophyta; class Magnoliopsida; order Solanales; family Solanaceae; genus Nicotiana; species Nicotiana attenuata. Next base: position 20,799,905 of record NC_031994.1, on the reverse strand, counting down.
CTACCACTACTAACGAGCCCTTGGTGAGCTTCCATTGGCCATTAAAGAGAGAATTATGGTAACCTTCATCGTCTAATCTTCTTGCGGAGATCAAATTGAAAGGAAAGTCTGGAGCATGCTTGACATCTTGAAGAACTAACCTTGAACCATTATTAGTTTTCAAACAAACTGTGCCAACACCAAACACCTTAACTTCACTGGCATTGCCCATCTTTAACACTCCAGAATCAACAGGAGTATAAGATGAGAAAAAGTTTTTTCTTGGTGTGACATGTGAGGTAGCTCCAGAATCTACTATCCAGCTCGTCACATGGGATACCAAATTGATGACGTTTTCATCATAAGCAAAAAGAAGGTCATCTAGAACAATAGCAGTAACATTGTTCTCGTTATTTTCAGCTTTCTTTCCTTCTCTAGTGTCTTGATTCAACTTGCGACAAAACTTTTTGATGTGTCCTTTCTTGCCACAGTGGTTGCATGTAATATTATGGTATTTGGACCTTGACTTACTTCTACATTTACCTCTATTCCACGAGCCTCTTGTTCTATCTCTCCCTCGGTCTTCTGTAACCAAGATATCTGTTTGTGAGGACGAACCCTAAGATTTTCTCCTTACTTCCTCGTTCAACACACCACTCTTGGCATATTCCATGGTCACCTTACCTCCAGGAGCTGAGTTTGTCAAAGAAACACGAAGAGTTTCCCAAGAATCTGGTAAAGAATTAAGAAGCCAAAGTCCTTGTATCTCATCATCAAAATTAACTCCCATTCCAGAAAGCTGATCAAGGACGCCCTGAAAATTATTTATATGATCAAGGATAGGGCCGCCTTTCTTGTATTTAAGGGTCATCAATTGCTTTAGCAGGAACACTTGTTGTTCCCAGTTTTTGAAGCATAAAGAGTCTCTAGCTTTTCCCATAATGATCTCGCATGTGTCTCGTTCACAATATGGTTGCGAACATTATCTTCAACCCATTGCCGTATATATCCACATACTTGTTGGTGCTCGAAATCCCAATCTTCATCAGATATACTCTCGGGTTTATGAGCTAAAAAGATGTATCTTCTTTACTAACAACAAGTCTTTCATCTTGCTTCTCCAAATATTATATTGCTCCCATTTAAACATACCATCTTGCTCATATTCGCCTCCATTCCGTAGCAGCCCGGATAAATAATCAAGGCTCTGATACCACTGTTATGTCGAGGAAGAGGCAAACCCAAAAATAAAGAAGATAAAGAACACCAAATTTTAACCTGGAAAACCCTTCAAATCGAACGTAAAAACCACGGGATCACAAAGATCCAAAAAGCTCCACTATGACAATAAGAGGGTTACAAAAGTTCTCCAAATTGGCTACACAACAAGTGCCAAACACGGAGCAACAATATCAACATGAGCAACAACTAATCAATTGAAGAAAGAGGAGAATCCACAAAAATAAAGATGCTGTTCGAGGCTCTAAATCAGATGCTACGGGCCTCCAAATCCATTTTACACCGTTCAAATCTAAGACCAAGATGTTACGGACACTCAGTCAGAATTTCAGCCCGATCCAACGGTTTACAAATTGGAAAATACGATTTGAACTGGCTGGTCGGAATAAAAATCTGCAGCAAAATAAATACTTTTCTTCTCTCTTCTCTCTTGATGAAAGCTCTCTTAAAAACTACTCTTATGTGCTTAAGTCTTTCAAAGACTTGTATCACTGAGAATATAATGATTCTCCAAGGTTGTCCTATTTATAGATCATGAGTGGTACTTTCTCTAAAAGCCAAAACCCACTCAAAATAGGAATAAATACCGAATCCAATTCCGAATAGGAATGGAAACCAAAAGAGAATTGGATTAGACCATTGCCTTTGGTTGGACAACATAGGCATGTGCCCAACATTAATAGTACTGGTGCAGAGGATATCTACTAGAATATTCTCTTTTGCGTCTTATATTAAAACTAGTCGTTATAACTCTGTCTAAGATGCTCGACCTCGACTTTGAACTACGATGACTTCACGACCTTGATCTTTACTGACTCTTCGATCGCACCCTTCATCGCTTCGAGGCTACTTCGACCTGGGGCAGATCTTTGTGGAGACCTTACTGATAGCATATGGTAGCCAATGAAGGCTATCATGGTGTTGACGTAGCTTGCCTATATTAAAGATATTTTTTGGCCCATAGAATTTTCTTACCTAATTTGAATTTATTTTTTTATTTGAAGGAAAGGTGGAATATTAACCATAATTTTACTTTTCCTAAAAGGAAAATATAGATCTCTTCGATATTTAACAGATTCCTCTCTTGGAAAAAAAGGTTGTGGCCTTTATATATTTAGAATCCTTGCTTCACACAACAACAATAACATCCGCAATGTAGTCCTTAATTAAGAGAGTTTTATTTAGGGAGTGTTTTTTTTATAATTTTATATTAGTTTCTCATATAAAGTTTATATGAGAAACTAAACCAAAGCATATTAAAGTTTATGCCTATTTTAGTATATATTTCTTTTGTCGTCTGATTGATCGTTCAAGATTTGTATTGATAGCTTCTGCTTGACGCCTTATTATTTTCGATCTCAACATGATGATCGGTAATTAACTAATTACTAGTGTCCCCTAGTTAACAATCATATAAGCTACTACATATGTTGCTAAAAATATGGAGATTGAGGCACTTCTCCATATATAAAGTCATGTTTGAAACTACGATCCGTTGAATTTTTTGATCAACCAAAATTGTGCGGCTTCAATCTTCTCACACATGTGACTATCGCAACACTTCGAGTCTAAGCATTTTGATCATTCTTGACCATCAAAACAATAGGAAATTATTTTTCAAGACAACATAGGTTAAAAATAGTGTTTTTTCAAAATCTACGTAGGTCCTACTCATCATAAAAATGTTATAAATAATTGGAGATTGGTAGGTTTAGCGGAGAAACATGATAATGGGCATTAACGTTTTTTTTTCTTTTTTTTTCTTCTTCTGTACTTTCTTCATCTTTCTTAAGTTAAGGGAGTGAATAGCGAGGGTTGGGGTGATACATATAGCATCCCCTTCCCTTTCTTCAATTTAATAAATAATGAAATTTAAAGAAGAAAACAAAAGGAGCAAATAGCACTTTCTTCTGCGTCCCTTCTTTTAAACTATGCAATTAATTCATACTAATGCTTAATTATTTATGCAAGTGAAATGAAATCATCCTAAAACATCTCTTAGATTTGCTCAAAACAAGAAAACTTTCATCAAGTTTTCCTTTTCTCTTTCAATAAGTATTGACCATTGTCGCATAAATTCTTTTGTATTGACCCTTGTTCCATAAATTCTTTTTTCTATTCATTTATAATTAGATCTTTACTTTTAAACTTTTAACTCTGCGATAGGCATTTAAGTTATTTACAATATTAAGTATAATTATTTTTACAATATTAATGTTGTTTAACTAGAGAGAGCAAATTAATTATCATTTTTAATTTTCAATATTAACTCTATATCAAGATTAACTTGATTGTGTAAATATATATTTTTTACACCGTCTATATATAGAACTTAAACTCTTAGAGATATGTTTTTGTAGATATTTACATGGCATGTAGACCACAAAATATTAAGGGTACTTTGGGTATGATACATCTTTAGTTTATGAGTCAATTTTTTATTTTTTCTTAAGTTCGATACATAATAAGACGGATCATAAAGTGGGATACTCGTCATTATTCTTCTTCTATGATAATGTAAACTGGTAAGTGAGTGAAATCTTGAACTCTTGATACAACAACAACAACGGCCAGTGTAGTCCCACTAGTCTTGAACTCTTGATGTAAATGCCATTTCAAAATGCGTAAATATATGTAATTCTTCTTGTAAATGATTACTAATACTTATTTGTCGTACAAATTTGTTTGAGTTCCTCTTTCTGTTGTGAGTAGAAAGAAAAGACACGTTGGTTACCTCACATGTTCTTACTGCAACTGCATAAGGTTATCTCTGCATGCATAACAAACAACGGCCATGACATGCATGCCTTTTGTCTTCTTTTACTACAATTTTCATACTAAAATACAAAACATGCATCACCATGTTTATCATACCACAAAATAGAAAGAAAAAAAATTGCATATCATAAATTAATCATCTTGAACTCACCTGCGGCAAAGGAAGGATGACAAATAGATCAAAAAAGAAACCCTTCTTAGCCTTCAAATATTTTAAAGCCACAGAACGTCGAGGACTCTTATCATTAGGGCGTAATTTGTTCATTCTGAATTGCAGCCACATGTTCCATAATTGCAACGCATCAGTCATGCACCGGAGAGCCGTGACCGTGACGGCGAACCACCCGTCGATGAAGAGGCACATACAATTCTCACTAATAGAAAGCGCATAGAAAAATAATGGATCCACAAAAAGTCCAGTGGCACATACTAATAAGAATATTCTGTTCCATTCTTGAACCCAAGCTGCTCTCGGGTCTATAATTTTCCCCGAGAAAAAGCCTGTCAGTCCTGTTCGACCACGACCACTACAAACTCCGTAAATGTTGTTGTAGTCATTAGAATTATTTTCTTCTTTTTCCTCCTCTTCTATTTCTTCATCCATGTCTTGCTCCTCATCCTCGTCATCATCATTACTGTCACTGTAATTATGTGACAGTTCAAGTTCAAGATGACTAGTCATTAATTTTTCTTTTTCTAGATTTTTTATGCTTCTTCTTGTTATGGGTTTGGGACTATGGAGGATGAATGGAGTGGGGTTGTGTTTTTGGGAAGAGAGAAGAGAATATATGCACTGATTTTTTTTAATGTTAGAGAAGTGATAATTCGAAACAATGACAAGAAGAGGACATAAATTATTGTAGATATGGGGAGAGCTTAAAGCTGACAAAAATAGTAGGAACTTCCTAGACTACCCTTCTGTAATTTGTCTACACACTATCCTAAATTAAATTTCTAAAGTAAAAGGATTCCAAGAATTTATTACTAATAAATGTGATGAACGAACTTGCTTTTTGAAATTTTATTATAATAATAATATAATAATAATAATAATAATATTATTATTATTATTATTATTATTTTGCAAAATTCTAAGACTAATTCAGTGATAATGTTTTTATTGGGGGAAGTGCATGGTTAGCCACTAATAACACATGTATTTACTTTTAAGCCACTGTTTAAAATGTCTTTAGTGTTTAGCCACTGCTTTAATAAATTTTAACTGCCCGGACGAAAATACCCTTCTGCTCATGTCCTTAACTTTTGAACTTAACTTCAGGACTTCAGGACTACATGTCCTTAACTTTTGAACTTGGAACTCTAAGTTCAGGACTTCAGGACTACATGTCCTTAACTTTTGAACTTAACTTCAGGACTTCAGTTACATGTCCTTAACTTTTGAACTTAACTTTAGGACTTCAGGACTACATGTCCTTAACTTTTGAACTTGTAACTGTAAGTTCAGGATCCATAACGTAGTAGAAAACCAAAAATACATCACAGAAATCACAAACCGAAATACATCAACCACCATAATTGCATACGATCAAATTTTAAGAAAAGCTGTAATTACTCATTCCTTCTCCCTCCTAAATTTCATTCCTTTCTTTGAACTCACGAACATGGTACCACATCTTTCTCCATTTTCATCGCTTCTCTTTTTAATAAAAATCCAATTTTTAAATCACTAATTACATTCATCCTTTGGACCCCAAAAACAGACAAATCAAATAAACATGAAAAACCCCACTACTCCATTTTTTTTGTGTTCACTTTATATCAAGACTCAATTATTATCCTCCTAATCTGAATCTTTTTGCATATCTTGTTTAATTTTCCAATACCCTTTTGCCGCCTGTTTCAATTTTTACCTCTTCACTTTCAATCAAAACTCAATTTTTTCCTCTTCTCGTCATCCTTTAAGTCATTTCGCTGAGCTTAGTTCGCTGAGCTTCCTAACATGAAAGAGATAGAAGAAAGGGTAACACAGTCTTTTCATGTTAATTTTAATAGACTAGTGGCTACTATTGCTAAGCATTGAAAATACTGGATAAAAAGTAAATACCACTTTAAAAAGTGACTACCCCACACAATTTTTACGTTTTTATTCTAACAAAAACCAAAAAACACTTTTAAATAGTAACACTTTTTACCAACTAAGACTGTTGAATATCTGATCGGGGACCAAATAAACTTCATCTTTTGTAGGCTAATGTATGTAATGTTTCGGGAAAAAGGCAAACTTTGTGCAACTTTTGCTTGTCATTTAAAACATCTTTTATTCCTATAACTTTTACTCCTACTTGTTATCCAATTATCTTCCAATAACTTCAATTTTGCCTTCTAAAATTCGGCAACTAATTGTAACCCGAGAGATGCAAAGATGTGAATTAGTGTTCAAGCTTGTACATAGTCCTCTGGTTTGCCTACGCTCCACTTGAAAAGAAAAAAGAAAAAAGAAAAAAAGAAAAAACACAAATGTATATACATGTGATCGCACATGTTGCACTTTTATACACTGATAGTATAGAAAATCTGCATTATCAATTGTTGTAGAACAATTTATTAAGTATAGATAGAGGTAAATCAAAGATATGAGCTTTATGGGTTCGAGTTCGGATTTCTACTACAAATCATTTGATTTAGTCGGTTACAAATCAATGATATCTACATATTTAATAGATTTTTAATATATTTTATATAGAATTCGAGTCAAAGTTACTTGGTTCAGATGAACACATACCTTCACCCTATCCCCGCCCGTGATTATAGATTAAAAAAGTATGATAAACTAGCTACTTGTTATACCCTATCAAATTACATTCATAGTATTAAAAAAAATGTTGATATTGTTATTATACATAATTTAAATCCAAAAGGAAAAAAGAGGAAAAATTAAAGTTGAAAAGGGTAGTTTAGGAATAAAGAGAAGAGAGGAGGGAGGGAAAAGAGGAACAAAGAGGAATTGAGTAGGGCAGGAAGATTGTGGTGGGGCTTTAGAGGTTGGCAAAGAAGAAGTCTTATTCACGAATACGTTTGAAAAACACAGGTTCTTCGCAGTTTCCGCCCTTTTGTTTGTTTGTTAATCAATCAATTATACAAAAGAAACTATACTACGTTACTATTCCTCGACTACTGTTATATTACCATCATAAATTGGGACGTGGTGAGGAGGGTGAAAATCGTTCTTGTATGAGTCAGAATCCGACCCCACGATAATTAATTAGGCTAATCCCGTTTTAAACAATTCATGATTAATTAGTGGCACGACCACTCAGAATTAATTATGTTCAACCCTCATCTGATTCGATCAACAAGGCCACGGCCCATCCGCCACCATGAAGGCGAAACCCCAACGTGGTCACGGCCACTTATTGCCAGCTCACGAAGCTCACAGCTATAAATACCAAGAGAGGAAACCCCAGAAAGGGGGAGGGGGGGGCCTGCTTCTTCATCACTAGTGAGAGGAGAGAGAATCGAGAAAATATACCCCTCTTATGGGAAAAGAAAATACCATTGTAAGGTTCTGAACCTCTCTATGGAGAGGCAGACCAAACAAATGTTATCAATAAAGGTTTCTAATGCTTCTACCCTTATTCCTGAGTACTTATTTTCGTTTCTTTCATTGGGTCCAACGGATTATTACGATTTGCTATGATTATCCCGTGATTTATTCATATTGTTTTATACTCGTAAGTTTTGTATAACTTTTGAGCAAACAATTCTCCTTTCGCCTAAAGGTTTGGGGCGGTCTTAACGACTATTGGAGGCCTAAAGCCAAACTAGCACAAGAGGTCTTAAACTTTTTTCCAAAAAAAAAAAAGTAAGAAAAACTTTCTTAATATACTATAATTACTTAAAAATCTAAATTTTCAAACTTTTTTGAGTATGCAAAATTATGAACAATTCTTTGTTATAATCCTTCTAATAATCTTTTTCAATTCGATAATATA
>NC_031994.1:20740492-20791856 GCF_001879085.1 Nicotiana attenuata | reverse complement strand
ATATAAAAAGATAATTCACAATTTAAATATGATTCTCTAGCATCATTTATTTTTAAGTTTCAACAAGTTAATAAACTAACACATAATTCACCATACAATATCGTGATAACTAATTATTTGTAAATAGTTACTAGCTAATACTGAGTTATTAAATTAATAAGTATTGTATTTCGTAAACGTGAAAAAAATAATATTTAGAAAAATAATTATAAAAAAACTATGGACTATTATATAGTAAAGACATAACAAAAGTTAATAAATAAATGCTTTTGAAATGAAAGATTTATTTAAAATTTACTATCATAACAGTCTTAGTGGATAATATTCAATAATTTTTATTTTAATTATGATATAAAATACTCTCAACTTAATGATTTATGATTAGAAAAAAGTAATTTTGAATAGTCAACGATTTGTTAAGAAAATTTGAGGGTTTACAAGGTTAGTTACATACAATTGCATAAAGTTCTATTAGGCGAGCCCAGTACCCTGGGCGTTGGGCGTGTCCGGGGCGTAAGCTCCGGTGGCCGAGGCGTAAGTCTCATGGAACTAAGCCCCACACATAAGCCCTGGGGCGTTTTACGAGTGCTCCGCCCCGGAGCGAGTCCCAATTCTGGCTTTTAAAACAGAGGGATGAACTAATTCTATGAAGAAATGTAGAGATTTATGCCAACTAGACGCTTGATAAAATGCCTAAATAGCCTAAATTATGGAATTTGTTACTAATATTGGTCCCATTGAATATTATTATAGTAGATTAAAGTTTTTTTAGTATAGTGGACCATTGTAGTATCATTAAGGGGAGAATTTGAGCTTTGTTGGCTAAAACTTCTCTCTTAGAATTGAATTTCATGATGTTCCCGTATGTTTAAAATATGGTTGACTCAAGTTCCTTATTCCCGTGTTCTGCGTTGTTCCCAATAAATTTTATTGTCTCGAGTAAGCAATGTGTCGAAAGTTATGCGCTTAAAACATGTTCCGAATACTCCCATTACATTATGTTATCCTTCGGAAAAGTGTTCAAGAATAATATGTTTATTAAAATGTTATTACTTTGAGTCGTGTTTCAAATGAAAGTTATGATACCAAATTATGTGAGAAAGGTTATGAAATGAGCCTTGATTCAACTGTTTTGAAATGACTTCGAAAATAGATTTGCCTAATAGTTTATGTACTCAAGTCATGCTCAAATGTGGCTGTTTTAACTAATGTTAGGCTTTGTAAATATTTCCCAGGTGTTTTGAGTTCTTACATATTCATGAGTTGAAAATGTGTATTGCCTTTTTTCGGGAAAAGTATTTCAAGAATAAATGGTGCTCTGGTTGTTTATGATTTTAACGTGCGCTTCGGTTGCCAATCATTTCACTCCATTTCTTGGAAAGAAATCTATTGCGTTTAAAGTCTTTATTTCTAATGAACTTAAAATTATGATTTATGAAATATTCTATATGTTGATATTTACGATGAAGATCCATGAATGGAAAGAAATAAAAGTGTGGAATATAAAATACGGTCATCGTGCCAGAAATAAAGAATCTTGTGAATGGCCAAAAGAGCCAAGGAAATATTGTTGTTGCGAGTGGTTTAAAATACTAACGAAAATTTATACAATATGAAATATGATGAGGTGAATACATTTATACTTATGTTACCTTTGTGTGCAAAAACAAGAATATTTTGGGAGTATCATTAGCAACCCGAGGAAGGGTGGTTGTAACAACCCACTCCCAAAACTACACGTGCCGGTGAGGAGTGGATTGTGATTATTCCCCTTATTTGGGATGAGATTGATGTGGTGATATTATTTCCCATAATTGGGATGAGATTCATAATAGTTGTGAATTGGAAAGTCAACCCTTACGGCATATGTAGGAAGGCGGACTAGCTAATCGGGTGGAGATCGGACGCCACGTTGCGCACATGGTGGTACTACTCGGTATAACACCTTTTTTCGCATCACATGTCAAACCACATTATGAGTGGGGCGATGGCCTATCCAATCGGGCGTGATCGGACTCCGTGCTAATAACACCGTGGTATCTCGGTGCTCATGTTCTCCCAACTAAAAATATATATTGTTTTCATATCTTGAAAATTGTTATGTTTTAACTGGGCATTTGGATATTGTTGATTGTGACTTGCTGTTTCTATGGTTTTCCCTTTCTTATATTGGAATTAAATTTTGAAAGAGGACATTTAGCTTTACATACTAGTACGATTCCACATGTGCTAACGTCCCCTTTGCCGAGGGCGCTGCATATTCAATGGATGCAGGTGGTTCACCAGCGGGCAACTTTGGTCCTCGTTAGCAGTTGTTTCCTTTTTAGCAAGTTTTGGTGAGCCCTACTCTATTCCGGGCCTGGTGTCACTTGATGTTGTACTTTGTGTTTTGAGGTACAGTCGAGGCCTTGTTGCCGGCACTTCCATACTACTCTTCTATTGTACTTAGAGGCTCCGTAGACAGGTTCTGGGTGGTATTTGATGTTGGGAAAGTCAAAACTAGAAAATGTTGTATTTGTAACACATGTTTCGCTTTAAACTATGAATGGGTGATATTTTGAAAATTATAAATGAAGCTGCTAATGATAATGAAAATGGTGTTGTTTATGAAATCCTTTCAATGTTAATTAATGGAGTACATCTCCACTCTATTCATGGGCAAGGTCGAGTAGAAAGTATCTAGCAGGCTTTCTCGACCAGGGTATCTCGGTTGAGCGACGATCGCGCTCCCCGAGGTTAGGGCATGACAGGCAGACAGGTCGAAACCTCGAGCATGGATCTTCTCAAGGGTCTCCCTTCGAGATAGCTGCCTCAAATATTCGACATTAGTCTTTAGGTGGGCCTCAGCTGCCTCAACATCCGCCTCGTATTGGGCCACCATCTCCTCGGCATCAGCAGAGGTTGTCTCCATCCGCGACCTTGTTGCTTCGAGCTCTTTTCCAAGGGCATCCCATTATGCGATGGCTGAGCTCAACTGGAATCAGAGGTCTTCATTTAGCTGAGCCCGCGTATCAGCCTTCTCTTTCGCTACCCGAAGCTGAACTTCTATTGAAGAAAGCTTCGCCTGGGCGGTTTCCTTCTCCAAGGCTATCATATCCATCTTGTTCTTCCACCCGTTGGCCATGGCTTGGATCTCATCCATCTCCTTTTGAAGCTATCGGTCCGGTCGATATTTTTTCTCGACCTGCGAGGTTTGGTCGTTAACCACTACGACTAGTTCCTCGTTTCTAACTTCGAAGACCTTTACCTTTTCGACCAGGTCGACATGCTCCTTCCTTAGGTCCGATGCTTCTTTCTAAGCCTCGTCCAGCTCGGCTTAAAGGTTCTTAATGACCCCTTCTTACTGCTCACTAAGAAGCTTATATATATCCCTTTTCAGGGCAAGCTCTTTAACCTTAAGCTCGAGTTCATTGATCTCAGCCCGATACTGAAGGAAGCTCTTGTGATGAAGTATCGAGACCTCCAAAAGGGTAAAACGTGAGAAATATCAAAACCTAAGTAAAAGTTCAAAGGAGCATAATGATACCTTACCCGATTCAGTTCATGTTGTGCCTCACTGAAAAAGGCACGGCACGTTCACCTCATTCATATTTTCCTGGTCCTCCTCAGTCATCAGGAATCGGAGGTAACTTGCTACTTCCACAGGAATAGAAAGAACTCAGGCATCCTCCACGACGGTAAGAATTATTGATCTCTTGCGACCAAGATCCGCGCTTAAAACAGGGAACTAATTGATCAACTTCGCGCTCGAACTCGGCCCGCCAACTTCCAAAGATGGATCCTTCCTCGAAACTCCTAGGTCGCCCAACCCACAAAAATCTTCCAAAACGGACGAGTCCACGCCATCAAAAAAGGAACGAAGGAGATCATCCGCACCATGAACCCCTTCATTGGAACTCTCCTTTCCTACTCGGGCCTCCTCGAGCATGGACTCAATGTAGGAGGGTGACCCTAAAATCTCTGTGTCGGGTGCTTCTTTCGGAGCAGAGCTGGCGTCCTGGTGGGTCTCATCCCCCATCTCCACATCGATCTCCCGACTCTGAAGAAGATCGGCCTCCAGCATCTCCCCATCGGTTGCTGCCTGCTCCAGGGAGAGGTCGACTCGTGGGACACAAAATTATCTTCTTCTTCGGGCTTATCTCTGAGCCGAAAAAACGAATCCGAGTCTGGTGCTTGGGAACTAGAGCTCTTATTTGGCTTACGAGCCAATCTCTTCTTTGGCTTCAATGCGGAACTCGGGAAGGCCGAAGCCTTCTTCTTCTTCTTCTTCTTCTTCTTCTTTTCCCCACTACAGCCTGGAGTTGTCCCGAAGAGGAGGGATCAATAGACAAGGATAAGTCCTCGTCCCCTTCTAAAGGCTTACGTTCAGTTGTCTTAGGAAAATCTAAATAAAGAAAAGAGTGGAAAGAAGAATAAGTATGATGCAAATTGGAAAACCTGATGTTACCTATTCGGGGAAAGGCCTCACCATGATAACGGGCCTCCTATCAGCCCTTAGAGAGTTCGCGCCATGTGCGCTCAAAGTACGACATCAGAGTGCAGATGCCTGGATCTATTTCTTTAGCCGGAGAACCGAGAAACCCGGGTGACAGCTGCACAACTACAAGCATAAATGAGAAGAAAGAAACTGAAGAAAAAGAATATTGACGTTTAAAGAGAGATTTCACTTAGGAGACACATTTCACTTCTCAGGGAATGGCATGTATTTGGGGGGATCAAATCATTGATTTTCACTCGAACGAAGCGTCTGTGCCAGCCCTGGTCTCGGTCTTCGTCGATACTCGAAAAGGGGCCTTGCTGGCCCGGAGAGTAAGCTTGATCAGTCCCCCTCGGAACATTCAGGGACTGTATAATCGAAGTAGGTGGTTGATTGTGAACTGACGATACTCGGTCTTGTTCACAAAGTAGCGGAGGAGGATCCCGGTCCTCCATAGCGATGTATGGATTTTCCCGAGGCATTCCTCGTACCTGTTGCAAAAGTTCAGAACGACCGGGTCCACCGGGCACAATGTGAAGAGGTAAGTATAAACACTAAGCACCCCTCCACGTGGGTAGTAACGGTGTCCTTGGGCCCGGGGACTACTACATCCTTGCCCTCCCAATTACAGTCCTTTCTAACTATGGGAAGAACGGCTTCAGTCACGGAGCATATGTACCTCGAGACTCCTTCGCCCCAGTCCTGTTTGCGTGAGGGCTTCTAGACTGTAAAGTCATCTACAACTGAGTAGCCCCCCCCTCCCAAGAATGAATGCTTTCAAGGGAGGATCGGGGGCCGGTTCGTTAGCAGCCACATCGGGGGAAGCCGTTTCTAGGGCAACTATTTCAGGGGCAACCGCTTCAGTACCAGCGTCTGTTTAAAAAGATGAAGAGGCAACTTGTTGAGGAACAATTTTTAATGTTTTGGCCATTGTCATCTGGAGGGATTTGAAAATTTGAAGAAAGAATGCAAAGTTTTGGAAAAACGGGTTTTGATAATGAAGAACGGAGTATGAAGATTTAAAAAAAATCTGGAAATCTCTATGAAAATTGAAGAACAAGGATGAAGATATGAAGGTTTGAGAAGGTTTGATGATGGCTGGAAAGCTCGAAGGTAATAATTTAGCCAAAAAGTAGATAAAGAACAAAAGGAGGAAGTCTTTATAGGGAAACTGCCGACGTTTCGCAAACGGGGAAAACCAGAGCGACACTTGTCCGAAGTCAGAACGATGCGACTGACGGGACGTTTCGGCTCCTTCATTGTAACTACGAAGGTTGGAACTGGAGACATCTGTCGTTTTCCATTGTTTCAACAAATCTACTCTCTGAGTAAAATCGAGCCCACTGAGCACCCCAGGTTTCCTAGTGAGGTAAACGGAGCAGGGACATGAACATAATGAATTGGAGTCAGAGCGAGGAGCCCCTCATATCGGGGCTTGAGTAGAACACCTGCCCTTGGGGGAACCAGGACCACATCCTCGGGGTCCAGTTCGAGTCCCAAGACTTCGGAGATCATTACCAAACCCGCACACGACTAATAAAGATCTATGATATCCATGCCCAACCAGATATCACGGCGTGAATCTCGGCCCGTATGGACAAAAAATCAGTGATTACCAAAAAGGAAAATTTTACCTTTCTTAGGATTGTACTTAGAGTAAAATTCCCCTACTATATGATCGCAGCTCACTCCACACTACTATTTAAGTAGCGAGAGAGGGTCGGAGCAGCTTTTACCCGATTTAGGGTCGGGATCGAATCCACAGAGAGCTAGAATTTGGAATCGAGTATCTATCTAGTGTAAAATTGCGTATGTGTTCTTAATTGCACTTCTATTCATTTTTGGGGTTTTTTTTGTTTACTTCTACTATTATCAATCTACAAATGGTAATTGCAACTAAATTATGCTAAGAGTTATAATGCTACGAGTTGTTCAAATAGGTTTAAAAGGCACTAGGGTGGTGACTACCGCCTAGGTGGTCAATTGACAGGTACTTGAATCTAAGGCACGTTTGACATATTTTGGGAGTATGATATAACCGTTGCACAACTTTACCCACTCTACAACTCTCGGTGGTTCGAGTGATTTTGCCCGAATTCACTATCTCAAGACCAATTGGGTATGCAAATTTGCACAAGCAACTAGGGTTCAAGTCGGGTATTACTCTCTCGAGGTTTTACCCTTTAATTGGGGCTATCAATCTCTTGAGTACGCCCCAATTCCTTGTTGGACTAATTTCGGAGACTTAGGCTTTCTTTCTCAAGAAGAGCTCAAGTCAACTCAACACAAACTAGTGTTTGCAACCACTAATTCAAAAATTAACCATGAAATTGGCGCAAATAACAAACACCCATAGTCAAATTAGCCCTAAATTACAAGACCCATCAATTACCCACATTAGGGTTGAGCCACAACCCTAGCATATGGGTTTAGCTGCTCATAATTAAAGAAGAAAAGCAAGAAATAGATGAAGAAAAGCTCATAGTAATTAATCACTAAGTTAAATACAAAGATTCAATGATTAAAAGTAACTAAAATTGCCCAAAATGGCTTAAAAAGTCGAACCCACGAGCGCAATTCCTTAATTACAATATCTGATACCCCAAAAATGGAAAAAGAAGCTATTTATACAAGGCTAAAAAATCTGGACAAAAATGCCCCTGCGAGGTTAGTGCGGACCGCACAAATGGACCACGGTCCGCACTGGGGCTTTGGCCTTGAAAAATAGCTCTCTGAATCTTGGTATCGCGGACCGCTGAGAATGGACTGCGGCCGCGGAGGCTTCTAGTGCGGTCCGCATAAAATGGACTGCGGACCGCATTGGCTTGAAAACTCCAAATTGCAACTTCTCTGATTCTTGGCTCTGCGGACCGCACTAAATCGACTGCGGCCGCATTACCTTCAGTGCGGACCGCACAAAACCTAGTGCGGCCGCACTGCCTCTTAGCCTGGAAGTTAGCCTCTCTGAATCTCCTAGTGCGGACCGCATAAAGTGGTGTGCGGCCGCACTGGGCCTGTTTTGCCTGAGCCTTCTTGTCTTTGGAGCTTGTGCAAGTTTCACTCCTTTTGAGCTGATCTTTGACATCTCGTCACTTTGATGACTAAACCTGAAATCAAGCACAACTTGTGAGCCATTTGGAACTATTTTGTATGAATTTCTACTCAAAGCATAAGCAAGAAGGAGTATAAAATGCATCAAAATCTCTAGTTATCAACTCCCCCAAACTTAAGCTTTTGCTTGTCCTCAAGCAAACAAAATAAGACCCACCCCTTAAGGGAAAAACCAAGAAATTTTCAGTTGTCCTAAAGTAACCTCAACTAGCCTCAATTGGGACTAACAATTGCCCTCAATACGCATGAATCAGTAACACATTTACTCTTTTTAAAACACCATGGATCAAGTGCGACACAAGAGCATTAAGAATTGACTCAACACATCAAAGAACTCTTTTCTATTACTTTGGTCATTGTGGAACCCAAACTCACACATCCTCAACTCTCCCTAAGAAATCCTCACCTTTAAGATAATAGCACTCAAAACGAGGATAATGGGAATTCACTCATCTCCTCATCTCTCTCAAGAAAAAGAGTCACAAGTCCGGCTTTAGGTACCATATGCTTGCCCCTTATGTATGTATCCACTAATGTAAGCTTCATTCAACTCAAGATCATATAGGGCTTTTGTGGAGACATTGCGAAGGCTTTTGGTTCAGGGTAGGAAATATTTTGGTCTTTCCATCTTCCCTTAAGCACTTCTTTTGATTTATTTGGCATCCATTCACTTGACTCTTTGAGTCGTTTCACTTCTTTCTAAGGGGTTAGAGAGACACACTGTCACTCTTTCTTATGCATTTCAAACCTTTTCTCCTTTTCAACTTTCCACACCTTTCATTCCTTGCTTTTCTTTGAATCCCTTTTTATTCTTTTTCACATTGAACTTTCTTTTTGTCTTTTTGCTTTTCTTTCTTTTTCATTGCCTTTCCTTTTTTTTTCATTTTTGTGCCTTTCTACCACTTTTTTGCAATCCTCATCTCCCCTCCCCCAAACTTATACTTTTGCAATGTGCTAAAGGAAAGATCGGGTGCTAAGAGAGGGTATCTTTTAAAACGGGTATAGGCTTGTATCATGGTTATTGAAGGAAAAAGGTCTAAGGCTCAAAAGGGTTGACTAGGGATGTTATCATTGGTAGGTTATGGAAGTGTTCAAGCTATCATTTTGACCAAGGAGAGCCTATAATCATGTCTCAAGTCAAAATTCACTTAGGATTTCGCCTCAACATATATTCAGGGCAAGTTCTAGACCAATGGCTAGGGACATGGACTTGCAATACAATTACTCACCACACAAGCTATGGGATTGCTAAAGACACAGAGTCAGGGGCCCACAACGACCTTAGATAAGATTCAATCTCACAATGGTCCCAAAAAATCACTTGATGATTATCGGCCAACACAAGAGTCTCAAGGTCACGACTTTCACCATCCTAAACACAACAACTTGTTTTTGACCATAAGATCAAAGGCAAATGTGCTAGGCCCAAGTGAGGCTTTGTTTGAGGCACCCTTGACTACTAACTACTAAAAACAAAAAGAAAAACGGACTCAAACCCTTAAGAAGGTTGTCACGCCATCCATCATTGGGAAGAGCCACCCGGTTCACACAACACTCCACCTTTGGAAAGAACCGTGACATTAAGAAAACCAAAGGCTTATTATAACCGTTGAAAACAAGAAGCTACGAATCACAAATAAGAAGCTAAGAACGAAAAGTTTGCGGAAAGTAGAATGAATATATATACAAGAGGGGATTTGAATATACAATAGATGGGATGAATATCTACAATGTAACATCACTTTACATACAGACCCAAAGTAAAATAAAAGTGCGAGAAATGTGGCTAAATGTTAAAACTATATACAGACCTAAGATGAAAAATCAAGAAAGCATAAAAATTGTTAAATATATACAATCATCCAAAATGTAAGGCCTACCCCCTCAAATGAAAGCTGGCATTGTCCCCAATGCCAACTAGTCAAAAAGAGAGATGAATAAGGATATAAGAAACTCCATATGGATTGTCTGTCTTCATAGGCTCATGTGTGGTCCCTGGGTCCTCTCTATGCTCGGGAACCTCAGACTGGTTCCCTGTGTCCTGTTGCTCTGCTGCTAGAACTTGGGCCTGGACCTGGACAGGCTCCTGAGGTAGTGCACCCTGTGGCTGACTAGAGGATGTCTCCTGTGGGTCTGCCAGCTGGATGACTGCATCATCAACTCTAGGGATCATCCTTCTCCTCTTGGGAGGCCTCTGTGACTGCTCCGGCTGGGGATGCTCTGCTTGTACTGGGTCCCGGAGTAGTAAATCTAAAGGCAGGTGATCTGCCTCCAGTCTGTCAATATCCGCTCTCAGCTCCTTCACAGACTCCTTGGAGGCCCGTGTCTTCCTCAGCTTCTTGTGCTCCCTAGCAAGCTCCATGAGAGCCTTGCTGTGTGAATCAACTGCCTCAGCAAGCTTTTTCTGGTTGTCGAGGATTTTCTTCTGATTGTCTAACATCTCCTTAAGAGCATCCTCTATCGACTGTGGAACCTGTGGAGCTAGAGGAGCCGACTGAGCCTCAACAGTGGTGGTCAAAATGGACAACAAGGATGAGGCAGATTGCATCCAGTTGTTGATACTCAGAAGTGCCTGGCTCAATCTGTGGGCAGTAATGGGATGGGCCCGGGAAGATGGAATCTCCGGGCCTGCTGAGGTGGATGGGCCATCAGGAATGGCTGTGGATGTGGGTGGACCGGGAGGGATATCTGTGGAAGTGGAGGTCGGCTCAGCAGGAGCCACTACCACAACTGGCTCTTCAGACTGGCCAGTTGGAGTAGTAGTTGTACCTTTGAAGTTCTTGCTCTTGGGGTTGTCATCCCCCTACATGTTGTACCCGGAAAAAGGGGCCTTCGCTTTGACTTTGACATCGAAGGGCCTCTTTTCCACCTTCAAGTCCCGGAAGTACATAGTGAGGGTACTGGGGAATGGATAGTTTCTGTCATGCTCGGCACCCACAATTGAGGTAATCCTCGACATCACATTCCCCATATTGATTGGGTATCCCGCCATGATCGAAGCTACTAAAATAGCCCGAGAAAGAGGAAGGGTGTTGTCATGTGTCGTGGGGTCCAAACTGCTACATACAAAAGTCTCCCATCCCCATGCCTCAAAGTTCAAACTCCATCTCAAGATCTTGACTCCAGCAGTCAACCAGTCGGGGGTGGTACCTGGGATTGCCAGGTACTGTGCTAGCCAGGGACGAACCTCCTCAGCCATTTCCAACTTTGCCATGTACTGGGTCTCATCCTCCTCATTGAAGCCAAGGTATTCGTTGATGTACTTCCCTTCAAATAACACTTTCAGATTCCGAACCTTGGTCACTTTAGAGCCCTTTTTGATGTGGGCTACATTGCAGTAAAATTCTTGACCAGGTGTTCGTTGGCATCCACACACTCCTCAAGAAAATGTTCCGAGCCCACTCTTGTCCTAAACTGCCTCAGCACGTTGGGATTGTTAGGTAATAGGTCTTTGTCAATAAAACTTCGCTCCGGGATCAACTTTCTCACCGGCCACCACTCCCGAAATTTATGATATGCCACCTTGCTAACAAATCTATCTTGCCAAACCTCCAGCTTTCTGGTTCTAGCAATGCCTCCCACCTGAGGCTCACCTCCTTCTCCTACCTCTTCTTCTCCCCCAACTTCCTCCTCAGCACCTACTGCACCCTCTCCGGATAATGAAGCTGTGGGAGAGGTGGAGTATTCCCCACTACCTTTACCTGAGCCATCAGACGACCTAGAAGAAATAGTCACTGACGCTTGGGCAGTGGGGGATGCTGGAGGTGTGTCTCTCAGTCTAAACCTCTCCGGCCAGTCTTCCATGTACTCTGGCACGGAGTCTGAAGAAATCTCCCGTGATGGCTCATACTCACTCCCCGAGGACTGGGAAGCAACCCTATCAGCAGCTTTTATAAGTTTTCTGGTCCTTTTAATATTTTCCCGAGCTTGGGGTGTGAGTTTTATCATCTTCTTCTTTCCTCCCCGGGAGGATTCTCCTATGCCTGGTTGTTTACCACGTTGTCTCACCATTGTCTGCAACCATATTACAATCAGCTGGTTAGTCTCAGTGTAATCAGTTAAGAAGCACAATTGCAGAACAAAATTGCAGAACGGAGAAGTTGCAGAAATGTTGCAGAAAGCACCCAGTGCGGACCACACAAAATCAACTGCGGCCACACTGAGGTCACCGTGGACTGCACAAAATCAACTGTTATCCGCACAGAGGTGGGGTTCAGACTACCCACTCTCTGTATCTAGGCAGTGCGGACTGCACAAAATAAACCGCGACCGCACTGGGCTAGTGCGGTCCGCACAATATGTAGTGCGGCCGCACTGCCTGAGGTTCAGCAATCCTAGTTCATCAGTGCGGTCGACACAAAATGGTACTGCGGACTGCACAAGGGCACCGCGGACCGCACAAAAATGACTGCGGTCCACACAGGGCGCCCTAATGTGGCACTAACTTAGGGTTTCACATATCTTAATTTTGGGTCCAATTTTCCACCTAAGTAGTGTCCCTACATGATTACCCATTGATTTTAACTATCTATGGCTATTTTAACCTAAAAATTAACAATCCTACCCTAATCAATTGAAGAAATAAGGGAAGAAAAGAAATGAAAGACAAGAAAAAAGAAAATTAAGAGAAAATTAACAAAATTGATCAATTAAAAAGCAAGTAATGGTACCAGATGTGAGAGTTAATGAAGAATAACAAGTCCAAGCAGTTGATTGCAACCAAAATAGATGATGAACAGTGATTTTTAGGGTTCTGAGAGCTCAAGGTGCGAAAAGGGTAAAAGGAGGGCCTCAGGCCCTATTTATAGAAAAGGACCTGGGGCCCAATCTCACCAACCAGTACGGACAACACAAAATGGACCGCGGTCCGCACTGCACTGTTTTGTTCAAGCTTGAGAAGGCAACGCTCTGCGGTCCGCACAAAATGGACTGCGCCCGTAGAGGTCCACCGCGGACCGCACAAAATGTAGTGCGGCCACAGTGGCAAACTTCAGAGAGTTGAATTTTCACATTTTCTTCAGTGTGGTCCGCACAGAATGGATTGCGGCCGCACTGACAACTTTAGAGACCTGTGCATTTTTTTTCCACTATGTCCTGCACTGCATCAACTCAATCCTGTAACATCTCACAACCGTTAACCCAAAAATCAATCCTACACTACAATGAAAATCAAATAAAAACAAGAAGAAAAACACATGGGTAGCCTCCCAAGAAGCGCCTGATTTAACGTCGCGGCACGATGCATGTTACCATCCAATCATTTGAAATGAACAACAGCCACCACATGGCTATCATAAAACTTCCCCAAATAGTGCTTGACCCTATGACCATTCACTCTAAAAACTTCTCCACTTTTGTTCTTCAAATCAAGAGCACAAAACGGGGTCACACACACTACTTCAAATGGGCCGCTCCACTTTGACTTCAGCTTTCTCGGGAACAACCTCAGTCGAGAATTGAATAAGAGCACCAAATCTCCCACCTTGAACTCCTTGCCCCGAGTATATTTGTCATGAAGGTATTTCATTTTATACTTATACAGAGACGAACTAGAGTAGGCATGGAACCTAAATTCATCAAGCTCAGTTAGTTGCTCCACCCGAAGATTAGCAGCTATATCCCAATCAAGATTCAACTTCTTCAAGGCCCACATGGCCTTATGCTTTAACTCCACTGGTAGATGACATGCTTTCCCAAACACTAACCGGTACGGCGACATACCAATTGGAGTCTTGTAAGCGGTCCGATAAGCCCATAGAGCATCATCCAACTTTTTGGACCAATCGGTCCTATTGGCATTTACGGTTTTTGACAAGATGCTCTTGATCTCCCTGTTAGACACTTCAACCTGGCCACTTGCTTGAGGATGATAAGGCGTAGACACTTTGTGGTTGACACCATACTTGGAAAGCATGGCATCAAATGCTCTATTACAAAAATGCGATCCTCCATCACTAATAATTGCCCGAGGCGTGCCAAACCTAGTGAAAATGCTCTTCTTTAGAAATGCCACCATGCTCCTAGCTTCATTGTTGGGCAAGGCCACGGCCTCAACCCTTTTTGAGGCATAATCAACTGCTACAAGAATGTAAGTATTTCCGCACGAGCTTACAAAAGGGCCCATAAAATCGATAACCCATACATCAAAGATATTAACTTCAAGAATTGTGTTTAGAGGCATCTCATCTTTCTTGGAAATCCCGCCCGCTCGTTGACATTGATCACATCTTTTTACTAGATCACTTGCATCTTTGAACAAGGTTGGCCAATAAAAACCACAACTCAGAACTTTTGTAGCTGTCCCCGCCCCTCGATGATGGCCACCATAGGGGGAGGAATGACAAGCCTCTAGGATGCTAATTTGTTCCTCCTCAGGTACACACCTCCGGATCACTCCGTCAGTGCATATCTTGAACAAGTATGGCTCGTCCCAATAGAAGTCCAGACTATCCCGTTTGAGCTTCTTCCTTTGGTTAGAAGAGAGCTCACACGGGATGATGCTAGTCACAAGGAAATTAGCAATGTCCGCAAACCATGGCATATCACTCATCGACACAGAAAGTAGTTGCTCATCGGGGAATGTATCATTGATCTCTAGGCCATCACACAGCCTTCCTTCCTCCTCCAAGCGGGACAAATGATCCGCCACTTGGTTTTCGCTACCTTTTCGGTCCACTATCTCCAAATCAAACTCTTGAAGTAATAAGACCCATCGCATCAGTCTAGCTTTGGAGTCTTTCTTTGTCATCAAGTATCTAAGAGCTGCATGAGCGGTGTGCACTATGACATTGGCTCCCATAAGATTTGGCCGAAATTTTTCCATGGCAAACACAATAGCCAACAATTCCTTCTCAGTCACCGTGTAGTTCCTTTGAGCTTCATTCATTGTCTTGCTCGCATAGTACACCGGATGAAACATTTTGTTCACTCTTTGACCCAAAATTGCCCCAACCGCAACATCACTCGCGTTGCACATGAGCTCGAAAGGCAAGCTCCAATTGGGTACGGTAATGATTGGGGTGGTGGTCAGCTTATGCTTGAGAAGTTCAAAGGCTTGCATACATCTCTCATCAAACACAAACTTTGTATCCTTTTCTAGCAACTTGCATAGAGGATTCACTACCTTCGAAAAGTCCTTGATAAATCACAGGTAGAACCCCGCGTGCCCAAGAAAACTTCTAACCCCCTTGACAGATGTGGGGGGAGGAAGGCTTGAAATCACCTCAATTTTGGCCTTGTCAACCTCAATACTATTCTTTGAAATTTTATGACCCAAAACTATGCCCTCTTCAACCATGAAGTGGCATTTTTTCCAATTTTTGCACAAGATTGGTGTCTTCACACCGGGCCAACACTCTATCCAAATTGTTCAAACACTCATCGAATGAATCACCCACAACAATGAAGTCATCCATGAACCCCTCCAAAATATCTTCCACCATATCGGTGAAAATGGCCATCATACACCGTTGGAATATTGTCGGTGCATTGCACAACCCAAAGGGCATCCGAGAGAAAGCAAAGGTGCCATATGGACAAGTAAAGGTTGTCTTCTCCTGATCTTCGGGAGCTATCAAAATTTGATTGTACCCTGAATAACCATCCAAGAAACAATAGAAGGCACGACCAGCAAGACGATCAAGCACTTGGTCCAGGAAAGGCAATAGGAAATGATCCTTGCGGGTCACCTTGTTCAGCTTGCGATAGTCCATGCACACCCTCCATCTGGTCATTGTCCGGGTTGGAATAAGTTCATTATTAGCATTTTTCACCACGGTCATACCACCCTTCTTCGGCACATATTGCACTGGAGAAGTCCAGGAGCTGTCAGAGATAGGATACACCACAACAACATCTAACAACTTGATCACCTCTTTTTTCACAACTTTTTGCATTGCCTCGTTCAACCTCCTTTGATGTTCCAAGGAGGGTTTTGCATCATCTTCCAGAATAATCTTGTGCATACAGAATGCGGGGCTTATTCCTGGAATATCAGCTAGAGTCCATCCAATTACCTTTTTCCACTTTTTGAGCATCGCCAATGTGGAATCTACCTGCATGTTAGTAAGAAAAGAGGAAAGAATAACTAGTAAAGTTGAATTAGAGCCCAAGAATTCATACCTGAGGTGTGGAGGTAATGACTTCAACTCCAACACCGGGGGTTCCTCAATTAAAGGCTTCGTTGGAGGGGTCTTTCTATTTTCAAGATCCAAAGATAGTTTCCTAGGCTCATAAGAATAAGATCCCATACCATGTAAAGCATTCACGCACTCCACTGGGCCCTCATCATCATTGATATCAAGATTCAACAATACGGCCTCCAAAGGGTCCTCAGCATTGATCATTACACTAGTATCATCAATTATCACAACCGTGACAGGATCCACAAATGAACATACTTCGGTACAATTGGGCTGCTTCATTGACTTGCACACATGAAAAATTGACCTTTTCATCACCTACCCTGAAAGTGAGTTCCCCTGCTTCCACATCCACTAGAGTCTTCCCCGTAGCAAGGAAAGGTCTCCCTAATATGATCGGGACCTCATAATCTACCTCACAATCCAAGATCACAAAATCAGCTGGCAAGATAAATTTGTCCACCCGAACGAGCACATCATCAACAATACCCAATGATCGCTTCATTGATCTGTCTACCATTTGCAATCGCATGGAAGTTGGCCTCGGTGGCCCAATACCCAAAGTCTTGAAAACTGAGTAGGGCATTAAGTTGATGCTTGCCCCAAGATCACATAAAGCTTTAGCAAAGTCTGCACTCCCTATAGTGCAAGGGATAGTGAAAGCACCAGGATCCTCTAACTTCGGAGCCATTGAATGTACTATAGCACTAACTTGGTGGGTTATCTTGATAGTTTCACAGTCCATGGATCTTTTCTTTGTCACCAAATCTTTCATGAGTTTAGCATAGCCAGCATTTGCTCCAAAGCCTCACCAAAAGGCACGTTAATGGATAAGCTCTTCATCATGTCAATGAAATTTTTGAACTGATTCTCATTTTTCTGCTTGGCTAGACTCTGAGGATAAGGGGAGGTGGTCTAGGCAAGGGTGCCTTGGCTTTTGGCACAACCGGATCCGACATGTCAATTACGTGCTCCCTAGACGGGTTCACGTCACTTTGTGTTTCCACCTCGACATCTTGAATATTGATCCTCACTTCTTCATTCACAGTTTCATCAACCACATTCTTGCAACTCAACATCATCACCCAAAACTTGCTTTTGTTTGGAGGCATTCACATCACCGCCTCGTCCACTCCTAGTGGTCACAACCATAACATGATTGTTCCCTCCCTTTGGGTTCACTACCGTATCACTTGGTAGAGCACCCTTAGGGCGTGTATTTGAAGATTGAGAGATTTGGCCTAGTTGCACCTCCAAATTTCTAATGGAAGTATTGTGAGAAGCCAATTGAGCATTCAAATCCGCATTCTTCTTCATCATTTGTTCGAACATCATTTCAATTCTACCAATTTCATTGTTGGATGTACTAGGACCCAGGGATGGAAAAGGTGGTGGGTTGCTCGGTTGTTGGTACATTCGGGGCCTTTGAAAGCCTTGCCCCTGATTTCCTTGGTTATTGTGCCACCCACCTTGGTTGTTGTTGTTTCCACCCCAATTGTTGTTGTTGCCCTAATTTCCCTGATTGTTCCGGTTGTTATTTTGATTTCCCCAATTGTTGTTCCCTTGTTGTTGATTATTCCAGTTATTGTTGCTTTGTTGTTGGTTACCCTAATTGCCCTGAGATCTCCATTGTTGTTGTTGGTTGGAAGAATTGCCCCTTTGGCCTTGATAATTGTTCACATATTGTACCTCTTCATTTTTCTCATCATAGACGTCATCTCGAAATCCACTACCATCATTGTCAAATTGATCCGAATTCCCTTGATTCTGTTGACCTTTTCACCTTCTTTGGTCCACTAGTATGTTAACACCCTCCTTAGCATTCACTTGGCGAGGATTTTGGACTTGTTGCAACTGTGCCTTTGCTAGTTGGTTCATGGTAGTTGTCAATTCTACGATCACCTGCCCACGATCATGTAATTCTTTGTGCAAATGAATGACTGTGGGGTCACCCTTGGGTACATTGGCTCTACTTTGCCATGCGGAGGATGTATCCTCCATCTCATCAAGAATGGCACAAGCTTCATCATACGTCAACTTCATAAAATTACCCCCAGCCAATTGGTTCACTATGCATTGATTCGTTGTATTGATGCCCCAATAGAAGGTCTGTTGTATCATTGCCTCTGTCATATCATTGTTGGGGCATTCTTTCACCATAGTTCTGTATCGCTCCCAAATCTCGTGCAATGGTTCAGTAGGCTCCTGCTTGAAGGCTAAAATCTCATCCCGTAGAGCTGCCATGTGCCCCGGTGAGAAAAATTTGGCAATGACTTATCCGCCAACTCATCCCAAGTTGTGATGGAATGGTTGGGAAGTCGCTCAAGTCAATCCAATGCTTTCTCCCTAAGTGAAAATGGGAAAAGCCTCAATCGAAGAGCATCCTCGGACACATTGGTTTGCTTGTTTCCCCAACAGGTATCCACGAACCCCTTGAGATGTTTGTACGCATTCTGAGAGGGAGCACCTGTGAAATACCCACGCTGCTCCAATAATGTCAACATCGCGTTGGTTATTTGAAAATTGCCCGCCCGGATCCTGGGCGGAACAATAACACTTGCATAGCCTAGGTTGGGAAGAACTCTAGGAGCCACTCTTGGAGGTGGCGGAGGAGGGTATGGAACATTGTCATTTGCATTGGCCTGGCGGCCTCTACGTTGTCCTTGAGGAACAAGAGGTATCTCTTCATCTCCGTTGTCATCTACCTCCTCCCCCGCATTCACGTATCCAAGAGGGTCATTAGCATTTAATGACATTTTGTACCTGATGTATTGACACAAACAAATTAGTACCAATGAAGGAAAGAAGAACAAAACACAAATCTATCTAGATAGATAGCCAAAACGGTTAGCTCCCCGACAACGGTGCCAAAAAGTGATCGCGGCCTACTCCGCACTACTATTTAAGTAGCGAGAGAGGGTTGGAGAAGCTTTTACCCTATTTAGGGTCGGGATCGAATCCACAGAGAGCTAGAATTTGGAATCGAGTATCTATCTAGTGTAAAATTGCGTATGTGTTCTTAATTGCACTTCTATTCATTTTTGGGGTTTTTTGTTTACTTCTACTATTATCAATCTACAAATGGTAATTGCAACTAAATTATGCTAAGAGTTATAATACTACGAGTTGTTCAAATAGGTTTAAAAGGCACTAGGGTAGTGACTACCGCCTAGGTGGTCAATTGACGGGTACTTGAATCTAAGGCACGTTTGACATATTTGGGGAGTATGATATAACCGTTGCACAACTTTACCCACTCTACACCTTTCGGTGGTTCGAGTGATTTTGCCCGAATTGACTCTCTTAAGACCAATTGAGCATGCAAATTTGCACAAGCAATTAGGGTTCAAGTCGGGTATTACTCTCTCGAGGTTTTATCCTTTAATTGGGGCTATCAATCTCTTGAGTACGCCCCAATTCCTTGTTGGACCAATTTCAGAGACTTAGGCTTTCTTTCTCAAGAAGAGCTCAAGTCAACTCAACACAAACTAGTGTTTGCAACCACTAATTCAGAAATTAACCATGAAATTGGCCCAAATAAGAAACACCCATAGTCAAATTAGCCCTAAATTACAAGACCCATCAATTGCCCACACTAGGGTTGAGCCACAACCCTAGCTTATGGGTCTAGCTGCTCATAATTAAAGAAGAAATGCAAGAAATAGATGAAGAAAAGCTCATATTAATTAATCACTAAGTTAAATACAAAGATTCAATGATGAAAAGTAGCTAAAATTGCCCAAAATGGCATAAAAAGTCGAACCCACGAGCGTAGTTCAATAATTAAAATATCGGATACCCTAAAAATGGAAAAAGAAGCAATTTATACTAGGCTAAAAAATCTGGACAAAAATGCCCCTGCGGGGTTAGTGCGGACCGCACAAAATGGATTGCGGTCCGAACTGGGGCTTTGGCCTTGAAAAACAGCTCTCTGAATCTTGGTATCGCGGACCGCAGAGAATGGACTGCGGCCGCGGAGGCTTCTAGTGCGGTCCGCATAAAATGGACTGCGGACCGCATTGGCTTGAAAACTCCAAATTGCAACTTCTTTGATTCTTGGCTCTGCGGACCGCACTAAATCGACTGCGGCCGCATTGCCTTCAGTGCAGACCGCACAAAACCTAGTGCGGCTGCACTGCCTCTTAGCCTGGAAGTTAGCCTCTCAGAATCTCCTAGTGCGGACCACACAAAGTGGTGTGCGGCCGCACTGGGCCTGCTTTGCCTGAGCTTGTCTTGTCTTTGGCGCTTGTGCAAGTTTCACTCCTTTTGAGCTGATCTTTGACATCTCATCACTTTGATGATCAAACCTGCAATCAAGCACGACTTGTGAGCCGTTTGGGACTATTTTGTATGAATTTCTACTTAAAGCATAAGCAAGAAGGAGTATAACATGCGTTAAAATCTCTAGTTATCACTATATAAAGGGGAAACTTATTATTCATTAGATACATTGTAACACGCATACCAAGGCAATATACTTTTGTCTTTCTGTCTCTAAAAGTTATCAAAAAATCTTGTCTGTTCATAAAGTTCTTCATAAGTGCAAGCTCAGAACGGAAGACAGGTTCCCTATTAAGCCATTAACCGAGCTCGGACTCACTTTTATCATTGGTTTGACCATTTATTACGTCTTTTATTTGCTTAATTTAACTCATATAATCACTTGTATTGAATTATTCCACATATTCTTAAATCCGCATAATCAAGTGCTTTTCTGTATTTCCCTTCTTAAGCGATTATAGAAGTAGAAAATTCAACATGGTACTACATTTCCACACCCAAACATGACTACGTTGTTTTCCCCAGTGTGATAATAACAAATGTTCTTATGTCATGTATAGTGCTCTCTACAAAGTTGAAATGATTGAAAACATAATTAACTAAACGAATCGGAGTCCTTTCTAACAAAATTAAATTTTTAGATAAAATAGTCACACCCTTCATTATGGTATTGGAGCAAGCTAAGGTCTTCATTTAAGTTTCGTGGCCATCCATTATCCAAACAATAGATATGTGGTTGGAAAAAAAAAATAGACTCACTCTAATAGCTGAATTTTCAAAGCGACCGTACTTAAATGTACGTAAAATATTGGAGTAGTTTGAAAACCTTATCTTTGGTCCTTTGAAGCCGCTAGCTGTATCTGTGTGAGGAATTGCAAGTAGTCAAGTTTGATGACAATTCTATGTCACTGTGCGAATATGCTCTACTGCTATAGAGGAGTATTCAAATGAAAATTTTGACCAGACGTACGTGTTCAATCATGACTCTATAATTTACATTTTGACTCCTTCATTAATAAGCAAGTAGTAGGCTAGTAGCTATTACTATGTATGCCTTTGTAGACTTGGCCATCGCCAAAATTAAGAATAATGGACTTTTAATTTGGAACGAGATTTGCCGCCAGCTCTTCCGTCGCTCAGCGATTTTATAACTTGAATTAATCAAGTGGTCAAAATTTTGACACATGAGAAAAATGTGTACGTACTCCCTTAATTTAGATATACTCAAAAGCAAGGGTGACAAAATGGTTAAAAGAAAACAGTTAACCACTCATATTATTCACTAAAAGATGAGTTGGATAATGAATTATTTAAAAACCGTTCAAATACGGATATGAACCATATTATCCATTTTCTAAATGGATAACCCAATGAATAACTAATGGGTTTAATTTTTACATTTGTAAAGCATCAAATTGGAGATTGCTTAGGTTTGCGAGACTAGAAATTCTCCCATAAGTGATCATATTTAATAAGTCATGAATAATATAGTTACTCATATTATCTGTCGGTTAACCCGTTATTTACCCGTATTAAATATGGGTCAGGTTGAATTAGTTATCCGTTTTTCATTATTCATTTTTGACACGTCCCATATCCGACCCGACTTGCCTGTTTGCCACTCAGGTGTTGGAATGGCATCATTTTCTTTTGTCTGCGAATACAAATACCTTTTTCTGTTTGGAATAAGTAAGTAAAGTTTTGCAAAACTGTGTTTGATTAATGTTTTTGCAAAAAGTTGGAAAACCTTTTCGCAAGAAACAGAATATTTTGATCAACTTGTCAAGGTCGATTATCCTGCAAACACTAATAAACGATTTATCCACACACACAAAAAAAAGTACCCTTAAAGTTTTTTACATTATAAATTCAGTCCGCCGTTTATTAAACTTTCACCGAGCATTCCTAGTTATCTCACCCCCCCCCCTAACCCCCCACCCCCCGCGGCCCCACCATTTAATACGATATAACCTGTGTATCGTTTGAATGCATGTAATAAAATTAACATCGTTTTAGTTTAACCTAATATCAGTAGTTCGATTGTTCTAAACGGGTGTGGTTATTATTGGAAGTACTGATAGTTCTTTTAAAAATGTTTATCAAAAGGTATGTGTAGGTATTTTGAAGGGTTACATCCAAACAACAACTCCATCCAAGAAATTCTTGCAATTTCTGTTATCCGAGTACATCTCAGCTTCAAAAACAATGTTTGCTAAACTAAATTGAATTTTTTGGAAAAGTGTAACGACCCGACCGGTCGTTTTGAGCTCTAGCACGTCATTTAGCAGTTTGAGGCCACGAGCTTCATTTTAGGTATTATGGCTTGTGCGCACGGTCGGAATTGAATTCCGGGAAGTTCGGAGTTGATTTGGAGAGAGAATTCTCATTTTGGAAGCTTTAAGTTCAAAGAATGGACTAAAATTGGATTTTTGAGTAAACAACCTCGGAATCGAGATTCGAAGGTTCCAGCAGGTTCGTATGATGATTTCAGACTTGGGCGTAAGTCCGGATCGGGTTTCGGAAGACCCGGGAACGTTTCGGCACCTATTGTGGAAGTTAGCATTTTTGGAAGAATTTCATAAGTTTTGGTTGAGGTGCATTTCAGTGTTATCAATGTCCGTTTGGGATTCCGAGTCTGAGAATAGCTCCGTATGGTGATTCTGATGTTGGGAGCGCGATCGGAAGTGAATTCGGAGGTCAGTGGGTCATTTTGGAGTCATTTGGCTAAAGATAGAAGTTTGAAGGTTTTTGAGAAGTTTGACCGGAAGTGGACTTTTTGATATCGGGGTCGGATTCCGATTTCGGAAGTTGGAGTAGGTCCGTAATGTCGAATATGACTTGTGTGCAAAATTTGAGGTCAATCGGATGTGATTTGATAGGTTTCGGCATCGAATGTTGTCACGACCCCAAAACCCGGTCGTGATGGCGCCCAACAATATTGCTAGGCAAGCCTGACCACAATCGTTCCCAAATTAACCGTAAACCTCAAACCGACAATCTAAAGAGATTATAATAGTTTTAGAATAATAATAATCCAATATTTATAATAGAATAATACTGAGAAAAAAACACGAAGTCTGATAAAACGCTCCCAAAGACCTGGGGTCACGAGTCTAGAGCCTCTAAAACAATCTGAACAACAATATCTGAACGAAAATACTCAAGTCTGGAAATGTATATATAATTAAAACTGAAATAGGAAGAGTAGTCAGGTCCTGCGAACGTCAAGCAGCTACCTCAACAACTCTGATAAGCTCTGGGAAACAAAGACTGCTCAGCTAAGCCTCCGGTGTACCTGAATCTGCACACAAGGTGCAGGGAGTAGGGGTGAGTACTACCGACTCAGTGAGTTATAAGCATATAAAATGTCTGAAGATAAGAAATCCACGAAATGCCACAAAGTAAAGCTAAAACTAACAGTCCAACACCTAACTACGAACTAACAGCAAAACAACTCAAAATATATCAGTCAAGTATAATGTAAAGATGCAATGCAATGCACATGACCGCTACGGCGCGTAGCCCGATCCATTTAACGTCGATGGCGCTCACTGGGGGTGTGTACAGACTCCGGAGGGGCTCCTTCAGCCCAAGCGCAATATAATCATATCATTCGCTGCGGCGTGCAGCCCGATCCATACTCAGTCCACAATATGCATATGAGTCACGTAACAGATTTAGTTAATTTCCCAATTTCAATTTATTAAGAAGAATATACTTTAGATATTTAACTTCAGGAAAAGTGACTTAGAATTTCATAACAGTGATTAAACACAGGACTGAGATCAATGATTATACAAAGCATGCTATCACAATGACAATCATCCTCTAAGGATGCTACAGATCGGCACAAGGTCCCAAACACGGCAATAAGCCCAGATATATTCAATACAGGGTGCGTATCAGTCGCCAATATAGAAATATTCTTGTTCGGGATGGATTAAGTCTTGATCCCCAGTCATAACCAATCCCGCACCTGCCATGGGGTGCGAGTCACGCCCTACAATAGCGTCACAATGTGATAAGCCGGGGTTTCAAACCCTCAGGCCATCATATACACCAACTACTCACCTCTATCCGGCCGTAGAATGGTCCGCAATGCCTTTTCCTTTCGTATCGACCTCCTCGCGCGTCGAATCTAGTCAAAATCACAACGAATACATAAATATGGGTTAAAGAAACATAACCCAATCAAAAATACTCGAAAAGTACTAAAATTCACGAAGTTGGTAAAACCCGAGCCCCGGGCCCACTTCTCGAAAAATTCCAAAAATCACACCAACAGATTTCTCGTCTCGCCACGAGTCCGTGCATATAAAGTTTACCAAAATCGGAGCTCGTTTGACCCTCCAAATTTCATTTTTACATCACAGCTTTCCAAGCCCTAGCTTGACCCGTTTTTGATGAATTTTCTACAATTTACATGTAATTTCTACCATAAATTCGAATATTTAGGCCAAGGAACTTACCTCCAAGTGATTCTCAGTCAAAACCCTCGAATTTCCTTGTTCAAAGCTCTTAAGAACGTCAACAATGGAGGAAAAATATGAAAGGGTCGCGGATGAAATATTATTTTAAAACCCTTCTGTCGCCCAGCGATTTTCGCTTCTGCGGTCCCGCTTTCGCTTATGCGGGACCGCTTCTGCGGCCATATGACCGCTTATGCGGTTTTTCATTAAATCCTTGGCCTTCCGCTTTTGCGCCCAACCATCCGCTTCTGCGGATCTCACCATTCCGCTTCTGCGGCCTCGTTTTCGCCTATGCGGACACGTTGAAGCGACACCCCGTCCGCTTTTGCGGAATTACCCCGGTCCCTCATGGACCGCTTATGCGATCCCTTAGCCGCATCTGCGGAACCGCTTCTGCGGCTCCTTTTCTGCAGATGCAGAAATACCAGAAGCCAGGTACACCCGACCTGCAACAATTATCAAGATTTTCCGTTTAACCACCCGAAATCACTCCGAGGCCCCCGGGACCTCAACCAATTGCACAGATATGTTCTATTACTTCATTCAAACTTGCTCGTAACATAAAAACACTATCATAAACACCAAAATCATCGAATTACCACAGATTCAAGCCTAAGTTAAACTAAAACTTCTGAAACTTGCATTTGATCTAAATCCCGACCTAAACACCTCCGAATGATCTGAAACTTTGCACGCATATCCAAAATCACCTAACGGAGCTACTTCAACTCTCGGAATTCCATTCCGACCCCCGGATCAAAATCTCACCTACCATCCGGAATTCGCCAAAATTCAACCTTAGCCAATTCAAGCCTAATTCCACACCGGACCTCCAAATTCAGTTCCGATAGCGCTCCTAAGTCACAAGTCATCTCCCGAAACTGGTCGAATTATCAGAAATCCATTCCGAGCCTTCTAACTCATAAGTCAACATTCGGTTGACTTTTCCAAACTAACCTTATCATAAAGAGACTTATTGTCTCATTTCTAACCAAACTCTATCCGAATTACTTCAAATTCTCCAAACACGTATAATGAAACATATAGAAGCATAAAACGGGGAAAACGGGGCAGTAACTCCCGTAACGACGGGTCGAGTCGTTACAAATGTTGAAGTTTGAATTTCTCAAGTTCATCAAGTTTGATTTGGGGTGTGATTCGTGATTTTAGCGTTGTTTGATATGATTTGAGGCCTCGAGCGAGTCCGTAATGTATTTTGGGACTGGTTGGCATGATTGGTCGGGGTGTCGGGGGCCTCGGGTGGATTTCGGGTGGTTAACGGATCGAATTGGAATTTGGAAGAAGAGCTGAAGCTGCTGCCTGTTGGTGTAACCGCACCTGCGAGACTTGGGCCGCAGGTACGGAGCCGCAGAAGCGAAAATGGCTGGCAGGATAGGGACCGTAGATGCGGTCATTTTTGCCGCAGATACGGATGCTGAGGGCTTGAGGAGGACCGCAGAAGCGGAGGGTAAGACGCACCTGCGGAACCGCAGAAGCAGTCAAGTGACCACAGGTGCAGAAATGCTGGAGGCAGAGAGGTTATTTTAAATCGGGGGTTGGGTTCATTTCAACCCCATTTCTTCCATTGGAGCCAATTTTGGAGCAACTTTGAGGTGCCATTTTCACCACCAAGCATGAGGTAAGTAATTTATGCTAGTTTTGAGTCAAATACATGATGATATACGGATTTGGACTTGAAAACTTGTAGGAATTTGGGATTTTGAGGAAAAACCTAGAAATTGGTATTCTTGGATTTTAACCACAATATTGGGCATGAAATTAAGAGTAAATTATATATTTGAGTTCGTGAGGTTATGGGTAACTCTTACTTTTGAAAATTTTTGGAATCCAGGCGCGTGGGCCCGAGGGCGGTTTTTGTCAACTTTTTGATCAGGGTTAGAAATTATTATAAATTGGATCATTAGGAGTAATTGAACGTATATTAATGGATTTGCATAATTATTGGCTAGTTTTGGAACATTGTGCATCGACTCGAGTCTTCGGAAGGGCGTGGAATGCCGGTAATGCAACTTCGGAGCGAGGTGAGTCTCCTTTCTAACCTTGTAAGAGGGAATTGTCCCCATAGGTGAGTTAATCGGTTATGTGCTCCTATTTGTGGGGGCTACGTACGCACGAGGTGACGAGAGTCCGTGCGTAGCTACTATTATGCTTATGTCCGAGTAGTTTAGGACCCAAAAGCATGCTTACTTGTAATAAATGCAACCTTGTTGACAAATTTAAAAATGCTTAAATCATATCGAAGTGGCAAACGATTTTCTAAAAGAGTTAAACTTCATTTTCTTGACTTGTAAAAAGAGGAATTTACACCTCCTTGAATAATTATTTCCTTGACGAATGTCTTGATTGACTGTTTGAATACGTGATTCTTTGTGTACCTGTGTCGCAAATATGATTCGCGAGCAGGGTGATTGTTTATTTATATTTGACCACGTCGCATATATGATTCGCGAGCGGGGTAATAGATGCATCTATGGTTCGCGCCGTTCGACCCTCTGGCAGTGCACAGTTTAAATATTGTTGGATCGGGCCGTACATCCTCGGCATGATTTGCGCATGCTTGTATTGCTTGCCTTGTAATTTACAAAAGTTGATATTGCTTCTTCCCGTCTTGAGAATATATGTATAAATGATGAAAAAGGATATTGGAAATTTTCATATAAAAGAAAGAATTGTTTACTTGCTTCACTCTATTGAATTACATTCATGTTTATATAAACCCTCGACTTGTTATATTATTGATGAATCATCATTGGTCCACTAGTAAGTGTCGAAGTCGACCTCTCGTCTCTACTTCTTCGAGATTAGGCGGGATACTTACTGAGTACACGTTGTTTTCGTACTCATGCTACACTTGCTGTGCATTTTTGTTGCACAGGCACCTGCATCTCTAGCGGCCTAGTAGGTGTAGCAGCTGATACGGAGACTTAGGTGAGCTGCACTTCTCGAGACGACCCGCAGCCAGCAGAGATTCTTTCAGATTTCCATATTTATTATCTGTCCTATTTGTATTTTCGGACAGTTGTTGTATTATTTTGTTTCCTAGAGATAGCTCATGCACTTGTGACACCGGGTTCTGGGATGATTATGGGGTTGTTTAATATTGAGTTTGTTAAAGACATCAGTATCTATTCAGTAAAACTTATTACTTATTGTTTAATGTACAAAAGGAACGATTTCGAAAATGTTAAAACAAGAAATTTCAAGTAAATTGTTGTTGGCTTGCCTGACAGTGGTGTTCGGAGCCATCACGACCCTTAGTGGATTTTGGATAGTGACAAAAAGGATCAACGGTTTTTGAAAGAAATGCCACTATAAATTTCTTCATCCCTCTTAAAACTTCAACAGGGAAAATCATCTCACTACAACAAATTTGATTATCAGTGATGAATTATTTTGTCACCTGTGATTCACTTTTCGTCACCAAAGATTTTTTTTGACGAAATTTTTTTTGTCAATCTTTCGTCTCTGAAACAACGTCACTAATAACATACAAAGATAACTTTGTGTTTCGTCGCCAAATAATGATATATTAAGTACGAAAACTTTTTCCGTCCCCAAATATGTAATATTTATGACGGATTTATTTGTCATAAAAGTACAAAAAAATCGTACTTAATAGTATGATCTCGTCACTAAAAGTGAATTAATGTCGACGAAACTACCTTGTCACTAAATATTTAATTTAATTAGTGACGACGTCAAATGTCTCTAAAGCTATGTGTGTTTCGTAGTTGAAAAATCGTAGTTTTGTCACTAAAGACTACCTTTTATCTACAATAAAGTAATTCGCCCCTAAATATATAATTAGTGACAATTATAATGTTGTAGTTAAAACTATCATCTCGTCACTAAAAAAATTATTTTTATTGACATAACAAAATCATCACTATAAATTATCATAATTAGTGAATTACAATTGTCAAAAAATACCAAGTTGATTCGTAGTCAATAAAAAGACGATTTTGGGACATAAATAATTTTTGTCACTAAATATAGTGAATTTATGACAAACTTAATTTGTTTTCTGACGAAAATATGATATTCCTAAAACTATACAAAAGTAAACTTTTTTGTCACTAATAATAAATGTTTGATGACGTTTATATTCGTATTTGTTTTAGATTGGCATTATACGAATTTGAAATAACATAATAAAACAATCAAGGTAATAACAGAAAAATAAAAACAATCAAAGGTAATAACAAACCATTGAACATACAACTAATATTGAAACTATATTGAGATAAAAGCTCCTTAAATTAAAAAAAACATAACTAAAGTAAATCTGTCCAACATAAAAGTCTAACTGAGAATTAATATATACCAAATATTACTCCTAAACTAGGATTGAGAAGTGGAGGAATGCAATGACACTTCACTTGCAATTAGTCTTGATCCAATATTTACCTTCATATACCTGTATAAAAGATAGAGAAAAAAAATTAAGATTTAATTTAATACTTTATGGTATCATGGTATAAATAAAATATTAATGGTATAAACTACAATTTCTTGTTAAACATAGAGTTTAATTGGTGAAACAAATAATTGAATTGTGATACAAAAAAATAAAAATGAGAAAAAAATAAATAGTGTGAAGTTTAGTGTACCCAAAGTTATAATCTGGTGGACTCAATCTTCACTGTATCATAGAAAAAAAACATTCAAACTTAGATGTGAAAAGAATTATAATTTAATTTATCATTTAAAGATGTAGTACTTCTAACCTTGATGGTGATGAGCCAATAAAATGGCGCTGCATTTGGTTTAATATCTCCTCTTGGCGTGCTCGTACAATACGTTAATATTTGTATCTGTATCCGCTGATTTGCTACCTCAGTTTTAGCTACATTCAAACATTCTTGTAAATCATGTTTTCCCTCCTAAGAGATTCCTCTAATTTTGTTGTCCTCCTTTTTGTTGTTGTAGTGGTATTAGGCTTTGGACCATAGCCAAGGCCTTTAATATATCCCGACCTAGTACCAAGTACATTATCAGCAATTTCATCAATAGTCATTGGATTCTCTTCAGATACAGACCGAGCTCTCAAATCTCTCATTTTGTTCTACATAAAAATATTACATCAGTTAAATTAAGTATAAAATAGAATGAATACATGTGACATGTTACTAAAATATTACTCATGTAGTTAGTCTCAACCTCTAGAGATGACCATCCTTTTCACTCGAGTAATGGGTGCTTTTGTAGAACTCAATCCTATTTGGCTCTACTCCCCATGTTCATTAACACCCTACACAATATGAAAATGATATGAAATATTACTAAAATATCATCTTAGTAATTAATGTGGGGGGTGATTGAACCTCAACCACATTAACATGATTAGATTACAGATTTAACAAAAGGTAATGAATGTATTGTCTAATAGGATATGGTTCTTTATATTATGCAGTTATATATTGTATAATGGAAAACTGGAAACTAGTTTTATGAGTTGATAGAAGTCAGATGTAAGTTAGTAATGATATAGTCTTATGCTTAATCAAAAGTCGAAAAAAGACTCTTGTTCCCTTAAACGGAGATATAAAAGTATATGTATGTAACTTGTAATTTCATAAGCTTTTACAAGCAGGGAAAACTTGCAAATATACCCTCTATGAAGTTTTATTGAAGCTATACAAATTTATATCTCCCTGAGTACTAAAAGTTAATTAAACACCAGTGACTAACACTCGTCTATTCATCTATTTATACGTATATTTTGAAGAACAAATGACAAAATATCAGTAGGAAAAATGATAGAAAGGAGACAAATAACAATACTAACTTTTATATTGAACATAAACTAAACAATGTCCTTTTCTTTCTCTTTTAAGAAGACAAAGAATTGATGTTAGGATTTGAATTATGAATGAAAAATGATAATACTTAAAAGTATGTGCAAGTAGAATTAGAAGTATACCAAACTCATTGGCCTTCTTTTTTTTCCACCATTTTGAGTAATAAAAATATCCCTTGAGATTTTACTCTTCGCCAACCAAGCAAAGGGATTGGAAAAGTTATAAAAAGTAAAAATAGTATAACTTACTATTTCAGCACGAGCAGCTACAAAAGCTCTTGACCCTATGAAATGATTAGATTTCAGCTATGTTCGATTGACCTTGTTTATGTCACGACCCAAAACTACCATGTCGTGATGGTGCCTATCGTGAAACTAGGCAAGCCAACTCTTTACCAAAAACAACACGATTTTTCATTTTCAAGATAATTCCCAAATCTATTTAATATAAAACCTTCATAAGGAGTGTTAATAAAAACAAAAGTGCGGAAAAGAAAAGCCCGATATCGGGGTGTTGGTCATGAGCATCTACTAAACACTGTCCGAGATACTAAGACTAACATAGTCTGGAACTTCAACTACAAAATAAACTATAGGAAGATAGGAGGGAGAAGAACAGGGCTACGATCGCCAGCATCTACCTTGCCAACTCCGAGAAGGATCTACAGCTGGACTAGTCAACAGCCGCTACCGGGTCCTGATGTGCCTGGATCTCCACACAAGGTGCAGGGAGTAGCGTGAGTACGCCAACTCAG
The DNA here is from genome assembly GCF_001879085.1 of Nicotiana attenuata. NCBI lineage: Eukaryota > Viridiplantae > Streptophyta > Magnoliopsida > Solanales > Solanaceae > Nicotiana > Nicotiana attenuata. The sequence continues at coordinate 20,760,801 of NC_031994.1, read as the reverse complement.
TAAGTAACCAAAGTAAATAAAGACTGAGAAGCAGTGATGAGCAATAAAGCATAATAAGTTCATATCAGGGAATTTCAGTAAAAATATAACAAGCTTTTAAAAGCAGAGTTTGAATCAAATCATTTTGTTTAAACTCAGTTTTAGTAAAATCATTTGAAGATATTTTTCAACAGTTCTTAAACAGAGGCTCAGTGCAACAGTGAGCAAAATGATAAAATCATAAATAGCCCATCGGGCAGAACATCACTCATAAACAACCCCTCGGGCAAACCTCGCAGTCACTCGTATACAGCCCCTCGGGCATAACATCTCTCACACTCAGGGTACCCGCGCTCAATGGGAGTGTGCAAAATCCGGAAGGGCTCTTTTAGCCCAAGCGCTATAGCAAGCCACCTCGTGGCATAAACCAATCAAGCCCTCGGCCTCACTCAATCATGAATTAGTAACAACATGCTGCGGCGTGCAGCCCGATACTATAAATATCCTCACAAATCAGGCCCTCGGCCTCACTCAGTCATAAACCTTTCAAGCCACTCGGGCTATCATTAAAAATAGGGTACTCAGCCCAAAATAACATTTTATATGCATCAAAGCAGGGTAATAAAGACTGAGTTGTGAAATCTATAAATATAACATGACTGAGTATAGATTTTCAACCAAAAATAGTGAGACAATAATAAGAAAAAGGCTCCCAAGGGTCCAAACAGCTTTGGTACGAGGCCCAAATATGGCTTTCAGCCAATTTACAGAAATTCTTTCTAAAACACATAAGTATCATATAGTTTCAACCAAATACGCAACTTATAGTTGCCACTGGACGGACCAAGTCACAATCCCAACGGTGCACGCCCACACGCCCGTCACCTTAGCATGTGCGTCACCACAAAATAGTAATACGATACGAAAATCCGGGGTTTCATACCCTTAGGACTAGATTTACAATCGTTACTTACCTCAAACCAGTCAAGTCCCTACTCTGCGATGCTCTTGCCCCTCGACTCGGCCTCTAATCTCTCCGAATCTATTCACAACCAGAATAATATCATCAAAAAGCACTAATGGAATGAATTCCACAAGAAAAACTAGCAAATTAGGCACAAATCCCAAAATCCTCTCAAACCCGGCCCCCGGGCCTATGTCTCGGAATTCGGCAAAAATTACAAAACTAGAAAGCCCTTTCCCTCACGAGTCCATACATACAAGATTTATCAAAATCCGACTTCATTTGACCCCTCAAATCCTCAATAACACTTTCCAAAATCCCAAGCCCTAACCCCTCATTTTTAACCTTAATCTCTACTAATTACATGATTAAACAACGGCAAATTACCATAAACTCGAGTATTAGGGCTCAAGTAACTCACCTTAATGAAAATCCCCTTGAATCCCTCTTTAATTCACTCCCAAAAGCTCCAAACCGAACAAAAATGGTGAAGAATAACCCAAAATGCGTGAAGGGTTTAATTTATACCTTCAGCCCAGGCATTTCCGCACCTGCGGCCAAAACAGCGCACCTGCGGTGCCACTTCTGCGCCCAAAAGTCCGCATCTACGGAAGTCACATAAATTCCAAGAACCGCACCTGCGCCCCAGGCATCGCACCTGCAGGCCCGCAGATGCATCAAATTCACCGCATCTGCGGCTCCTCTCCTAGCCCTCCAATTTTGCATCTGCGGCTTCCCCACCGCACCTGTTATCCCCACTCTGCAGGTGCGGTTATCACAAAACACAGCAGCTTCAGCTGCATTTTCCAAGTTTCAAATCCTCCGCTAACCATCCGAAATCATCCCAAGCCCTTCGGGAACTCAACCAAACATGCCAACACATCCCATAACATCATTCAAACTTAGTCGAACCTTGGAATCGCTCAACAACATCAAAACACCAAATCACTCTCGGATTCAAGCTTAAGAATTTCCAAACATCCAAATTCCACAAACGATGCCGAAACCTACTAAATCAGCTCCGAATGATCTGAAATTTTGCACACACTTCACAAATGACACTACTAACCTACTCCAACTTACGGAATCCCATTCCGACCCCGATATCAAAGTTTCCACAACAAATCGAAAATCGCCGAATTTCCAATTTTGCCAATTTAAGCCTAATTCTACCACGGACCTCCAAATCACATTCCGGGCGCGCTCTCAAGTCCAAAATCACCTAGCGGAGCTAACGGAACCATCAGAAATCCAATCCAAGGTCAAATACTGAAAAGTCAAAACTTGGTCAAACCTTTTAAATTTAAAGCTTCAAGCTGAGAATCATTCTTCCATATCTATTCCGATTAACCTGAAAACCAAAATCGACGATTTACATAAGTTATAATACATCATACGGGGCTAGTCATGCCCGAGAACTGGCGAGCGAAGTGCAAATGCTCAAAACGACCGGTCGGGTCGTTAGATCCTCCCCACTTAAACATACGTTTGTACTCAAACGTGCTTAGAGTTGTTCCAAAAGCCATCAAATCGCCAAGTATCCTCACTATGCACATACCCAGGGGTGATCCCACGCCACCCCATCCTATATAGGTCTGATAGCATAACATAATTGAAATTTCGTAATCCAACCTAGCCCATAACCTTAGAACCAAATTTTCCACTTCCGAAATTATCTATAAGATCAAAATCTCACATCTATACATTGTATAAGTCCGAACAAGCTGTATCAAACCATATCCGTAACCCAAGATGCAATCACATGATATACCACATAACTCAAATACTCATAGTGATAACTTCTAACCACAGCAACTGCTCTAAACAACCTAATACCGGTAATAAACCTCTTAACAAACAAAGTCTCGTTCACTTCCATATACTGCCAATGATTAAAGAAACGCGCAAAAACTCATAACCATTCGTCAGATCAATAAGTCATGGAGCTCCCCCTTCTCCGACAGGAACTATAGCAGATTTCTAAGCTGATTTCCGATATTATCCTTCCAACCATGCTGTAACCAATTCTGATAGTATTAATTCTAGGTCCAATGACCTCATCTCATCTAACATGAACACTCTGATGACATGACACATCAATACGATCCAAATCCATACCTTGTGCAATTCGTGCACCCAATAGCAACATCCCAAATGTACTCAATCATGAGAATGGCTCAAAAGAGAAAACTGTCCCACCAACTTAACAAGTACCATCACAACCATGCTAAGAGCCTTGCACACATCGTAGAACCAAAACTCACGAATCTAACACAAAGGGTCATATCCCAACATAACTTCGTTGTAATGCGCGATCCCATCCAAACACTGGTCCACATGAAATACTTCATGCCACCTTGTTCAAAATCAATAACCACGCGCAATTCGACATCAAGAACCCAAAGTGCATTACCATAACCACGGAGAAGCAAATGACATATAACCATACAAAAACCGAAAGAACATAACCAATAAACCATCCACCAAGCAATACCCAATACTCTTCCCGCTCAAATTCGGCTATAAGACCCAAATAAAACCGCACCATAAGTGCATATAACCAACAAATCATGACTCCTCGTAACACAGAAGGGTAAGTCATAGATCACTCCGGAACACGAATAAGCTCAAATACAATCGAATGTCACATCCCTCAAAAATAGTAATTTGGAGTCAACAAATCCAACCCGGTGCAGAACACACATCCATATTGTGCCTACCAATGAACCCTAAATCAATTCTGGCCACTCACAATAGTTAAATGCCCTTTGAAAGTCTACAATGACTGAATCACAACACATACTAACCTCTGGCTAACCTTGGCTACACTTTTACAGTCCACAACCATGAAACAATCTACTCACAAGAACTCTCAGTCTCCCAATCCATAGAACATACGAATTACTATCTCTGATCTCGACTCCACCGCTCGAATGTCCACACTTCGCCAATTACACGGTCATCCCACGAGGAATACTTCTAAAATTCTTCTATGCCACAAGGCAAAATTTGAACTCCAGCAATAGATCAAACAAGACAGTGCTGCAATACCAATGAAGTACCCATAACTCAAACACATCGCCCCTTTCTGAACGTATACTCTCATCAAACCATACCAATTAGTAATATCATTTACCTAGTCATCTGAAACTTTCCATGGTGCCTAAGAATTTATGACCTTCTTTTCAGAACTGGATCGTGACCTTACACATGCAAATCTCAATCCTACATAACATACCACATATTTCATAATCCACTCCGAGTCACAAGCAACTACGTACTCAACTAGACAAGAACATTCCATTTGATCCCATCTAGGAGAAAATCACAATACATCACATGCTCCTCACTCCAGTAGAAAATACACATCTCTAACCGTGGTAGAAACCATCAAGAAATCTCTGAACCTCATTGGCATAAAACCAAACCGTCAGGACTGAATCCTTCTAACTCAACCAAAGTACGTAGGCCACCAAAAACCCAAGGGCATTGCCACGAAACACCTGTAGAATCTCGTTACCTTATACACACCCAAAGAACTAATCATACCCATTACCATGCCGATCCGACCTACTACCAAGATGTCATATCTGTCCGAGTTCCTTCTGAATTACCTTCAGATTGATACTCCTCCTCGCCATAACACCATAATCCTCAACCCAGACTCGCCACACGAGACCCAAGCATAAAACCACACCGCCCTAGGCTCATAAGCCGTTGAATACTCTCTTAAATATCCTCAAAAGTACCACATTCAAAATACTTACCCTAAAAAGACTTCCTGCGAATCTAAAGCCATTACCTTGACCTTCCTGATACTGATATGTAGAATCCATAATGATATAGAAATGCCACAAGTCTTGACACCCTCCAATGTAAACTTCAGTTTCTAGCCAAATATACATCCTGAAGATCCTCAATTGTTATATATAAATCTTGAATCCATTAGAACCATTCTCGAGAGTCATCCACTCTACTCAGGTCTCAATTAACTACTCAAATGAACCGAATGACCTGTGCCCCCATTAGTACAACAACTTCTAAGGAAGTAACCCATCATTCTTAGCAGTCGAGCGATTTCTTACTCCATACACGTTACATCCCTTACAACAACAACTAAATCATCCAATGTTTCTCATATACCCATAAAGCATAACACAACCCTTATCCAAAATCCCATTTACTCGAGTCATCCTCGATCTCAACCTTTTTAAGCCACAACTGATTCACCAGTATGCCTCAAACTGAAACCAATACAAGACATAACCGTGCAATCAACTGATCGATAGCAGACTCCCGCACTTGGCTCGAAGCCATAGATCGAAACACACAATAACTAACGATGCCCATACTTTATTACTGCCATAATGCCATAGTGAGATCCAGTTAAATCCTTCATAAGCTCATGCAACACAACCCATCTAATACCTCAAATCATTTACAAATCTCGCATTCGCCCTCGTATAAGACAAGACAACTCTATACGCGATCCAAACTCAAACTGCAACACATGTAATTCAGTGGTACAAGAGGACTCGCTACAAAACAACATAAGGACCACATACCCTCAGGACAACCCGCAGGAGATAACCCACCTACTTCGCCTCAAACTAACATCTCTTTATACCCTTCCACCATCCTAAACATCATGCAATCACTTAATCTTTCTGAGTCTGAACTCATATCACGACATGAAATCCACTTCACCTCCAAACTAAACAACATGAAAAGATCATTCAACACACCCATAACTCGGGGCTATACATCAAATCAAGATGGAAATCAAGCACCAAATAGTTCTTTCTACACCTCAAGCAGACCCTTCTCGTCACATTCAAATCATATGAACACATCTCGCAGTCACATCATATTCATCACGTAGCCATCCAGCCATCACTTCCACTAATAGGGACAATACCGAACATATAAATCCAAAAGCACATGCTCACACAATCAACACCTCAGTGCTCAAGCTACATTCAAAACCCGGCCTCAAGTCCTCTAGAATGGCCCAACATCAACACGTAGAAATCACATCTCGCACCTCGTCCAGGGAATCATAAGTCGTCGATGCACAGTTGATACCGAGCGCTCATATGCGCATCCGAATGCTTGGAAGGAATTCAAAGAGTTACACTTCAAGCTGAATCAATATCGCACGATAAGAATTCAAGAATGTGGAATTTCCTAAAGGTTCTGCAGCCTCTCGAAGATAAGTACAGACGTCTCCGTACCAATCTGCAAGACTCTACTAAACCTGCTCATGACTCGTGAGACCTATGTAACCTAGACTTTGATACCAACTTGTCACGACCCAAAACTACCATGTCGTGATGGCGCCTATCATGGAACTAGGCAAGCCAACTCTTTACCAAAAACAACACAATTTTTCATTTTCAAGATAATTCCCAAAGCTATTTAATATAAAACCTTCATACGGAGTGTAAATCAAAACAAAAGTGCGGAAAAGAATAGCCTGGCATCGGGGTGTCATTGGTCATGAGCATCTACTAAACACTGTCCGAGATACTGAGACTAACATAGTCTGGAACTTCAACTACAAATTAAACTATAGGAAGATAGGAGGGAGAAGAATAGGGCTGTGATCGCCAGCAGCTACCTTGCCAACTCCGAGAAGGTTCGATAGCTGGACTAGTCAACAGATGCTATCGGGTACTAATGTGCCTGGATCTGCACACAAGGTGCAGTGAGTAACGTGAGTACGCCAACTCAGTAAGTAACCAAAGTAAATAAAGACTGAGAAGCAGTGACGAGCAATAAAGTACAATAAGTTCATATCAGGGAATTTTAGTAAAAATATTACAGGCTTTTAAAAGCAGAGTTTGAATCAAATTATTTCATTTAAACTCAGTTTTAGTAAAATCATTTGAAGATATTTTTCAACAGTTCTTAAATAGAGGCTCAGTGCAACAGGGAGCAAAATGACAAAACCATAAATAGCCCATCGGGCAAAACATCACTCATACACAGTCACTTGTATACAGGCGCTCGGGCATAACATCTCTCACACTCAGGGTACCCGCGCTCACTGGGGGTGTGCAGACTCTGGAGGGGCTCCTTCAGCCCAAGCGCTATAACAAGCCACCTCGTGGCATAAACAAATCAGGCCCGCGTCCTTACTCAATCATGAATCAATAACAACATGCTATAACGTGCAGCCCGATCTATCCTCACAAATCAGGCCCTCGGCCTCACTCAGTTATAAACCTCTCAAGCCACTTGGGCTATCAGTAAAAATAGGGTACTCAACCCAAAATAACATTTTATATGCATCAAAATAGGGTAATAAAGACTCAGTTATGAAATCTATAAGTATAACATGACTGAGTATAGATTTTAACCAAAAATAGTGAGAGGATAGTAAGAAAAAGGCCCTAAGGGACCAAACAGCTTTAGCATGAGGTCCAAATACGGCTTTTAGCCCAATCAACAGAAATTCTTTCTAAAACACATAAGTATCATATAGTTTCAACCAAATACGCAACTTATAATTGCCACGGGATGGACCAAGTTACAATCCCCAATGGTGCACGCCGACACGCCCGCCACCTAGCATGTGCGTCACCTCAAAATAGCAATATGATACGAAAATCCAGGGTTTCATACCCTCGGGACTAGATTTACAATCGTTACTTACCTCAAACCAGTCAAGTTCCTACTCCGCAATGCGATTGCCCCTCGACTCCGCCTCCAATCGCTCCGAATCTATTCACAACCACAACAATATCATCAAAAAGAGCTAATGGAATGAATTCCACAAGAAAAACTAGAAAATTAGGCACACCGAAATCCTCTCAAACCCGGCCCCCGGGCCCACGTCTCGAAATCCGATAAAAATTATAAAACTAGAAAGCCCTTTCCCTCACGATTCTATATATACAAGACTTATCAAAATCCGACTCTATTTGACCCATCAAATCCTCAATCAAACTCTCCAAAATACCAAGCCCTAACCCCTCATTTTTAACCCTAATCACCACTAAATACATGATTAAACAACGGTAAATTACCATAAACATGAGTATTAGGGCTCAAGTAACTCATCTCAATGAAAATCCCCTTGAATCCCTCTTTAAATCACTCCCAAAAGCTCCAAACCGAACAAAAATGGTGAAGAATAACCCAAAATTCGCGTAGGGTTTAATTTATACCTTCTGCCCAGGCATTTGTGCACATGCGGTGCCGCTTCGGCGCCCAAAAGTTCGCATTTGCGGAAGTCACTTAAATTCCAAGAACCGCACCTGCGTCCCAGGCATCGCACCTGCGGGCCCGCAGATGCATCAAATTCATCGCATCTGCGGCTCCTCTCCTAGCCATCCAGTTCCGCATCTGCGGCTTCCCCACCGCACCTGCGACCTCGCACAAGTGGTCCCCTCTCCGCTGGTGCGGTAATCACAGAACATAGCAGCTTCAGCTGCATTTTCCAAGTTTCAAATCCTCCGCTATCCATCTGAAATCACCCCGAGCCCTTCGGGAACTCAACCAAACATGCCAACACATCCCATAACATCATTCAAACTTAGTCGAACCTTCAAATCTCTCAAAACAACATCAAAACACCAAATTACCGTCGGATTCAAGCTTAAGAATTTCCAAACATCCAAATTCCGCAAACGACGCCGAAACCTACTAAATCACCTCCGAATGACCTAAAATTTTGCACATACGTCATAAATGACATTACGAACATACTCCAACTTCCGTAATCCCATTCCAACCCTGATATCAAAATTTCCACTTCCGAACGAAAATCACCAAATTTCCAATTTTGACAATTCAAGCCTAATTCTACCACGGACCTCCAAATCACATTCTGGATGCACTTCCAAGTCTGAAATTACTTAGCGGAGCTAACGGAACCATCAGAAATCCAATCCGAGGTCAAATACTAAAAAGTCAGAACTTGGTCAAACCTTTCAAATTTAAAGCTTCAAGCTGAGAATCATTCTTTCATATCTATTTCGATTAACCTGAAAATCAAAAACGATGATTTACATAAGTCTTAATACATCATACGGGGCTAGTCATGCCTGAGAACTGGCGAGCGAAGGACAAATTCTCAAAACTACCGGTCGGGTCGTTACATCTGTCTCGCATAATCTCTACAAAGAACATATAAATATAAGTAAATAAAACTATAATGACGCAAATATGAATTCTGAGTGGACAGAAACAAAAGAACCTCATCAAGCTCTTCTCAAAGGTTGCATTTTACAGAGGCATTTTAAGGATCCTTTTTTCTCTTTTTTTTTTACTTCCAGTTTATTTTCTCACTCTTATTTTTATCTTATGTAAATGCAGACTTTTGAAGGGTCTACTCATATCAATGTAACCATATCATCCATGAATGAATGTTGCAGCTACAAAGTAGAGAAAAACATGTTACTGAAAATATCTTCTGTATATTTTGTTTGTTCGTATACTTAATTACTTAAATTACCTTTTTCTTTGAGAAATCGTGAATGTTGTTTGCTAGAAAAAATTACAAGGAGACAAATATGAATAGAAATTACCTTATGCTCTGGATTCGCCCACATGTCACCGAGCCTATTCCAATTTTTTGGGGTCAACTCTGTCACTTCAATTTTACGAGCCTCTTCCTCGGAGCTTGCACTTTCAAATAGCTTTTTAATTTGTAGCGCCATTGTCGGCTTTTATTTTTCAGAATATCCTCACAACTATCTTTGGTGTAATGCTCGTCCAAGTTAATTTCAAAATTCTCCTGCAAAATGAGAAGTTTTGAAGATCCTCACAAAATAATCAAAATTTTCTTTGCTCATAAAAGATTAAAAACTAACATATTTACAATGTAATAAAATTTACCAATATATAGAATCCTTACATGGCTTCTAATTAATGTTGAATCCTTATCCTCTATTGTGAGTTCCTTCCACTTATTTGGAAGCAAAAGAAAATTGTGAGAAATAATTCCTATCTCATTTGATATCTTTGCCGATGGAATTGCCTCAACTGGCCTTCCTTTACCAACTGGGATGTCTATAACCATCCTTTTTCCTTTAAACTTCTTCATTTTCTCAAGACCTTTTCCCATTGTCCTTCCACGACCTTTCCTGATTCTAGTTGAATCATCTGACTTTAAAAAGTAAAAGTCAGTTCAAAATACTGGCTAATATTCAAAAATGGTAACCATGTATATATATATATTAGTAATTAATTGCTATGCTACAAATGAAAACTCTTATTGTTACAGGTTTAACATTAATGAATGTTTCAATTGTTAATATATTTGGGGAACGTTTCAAATGTTAATATATTTGGTTCCAACTTGAACACAAAAGAATCCTAGATGCTGAAATATAAAGATAGCTATTTCTTTCCAATTGGGAAAGTAAGAGTTTGTTGCAACTTCTTATTGGGCGACAATCAGAAACTTTGTTACATCCCCTCTTTTAAACACAATCCGTTTGTTTTATAAAGATAAACTCAAGAATAATATTGCAGTAGGTGTAAGTTCTTGGCTACCCTTAATATCTACTAAAACCAATAAGAAAGAATGGGTGCAATGTAATTTATCACATAATGACTTCCAAAGAAATGAAAATCCCCAGTATACCTTCGAATTGCAACGGAATTGACCCAACCATAAGAAATTACTTCAATTATACAGAAAGGTTTCAGTAAAAACAGTACTACCAAATGTCTGAATTAGAAAGTGCGGGATATACTTGCTGCATATAGAAAAATAACATGGAATGCACAGAACAAGCAAAAAAGGGATCCATAAGAATAAACAACAAAAAATAGGAGTATACTGACAACAATGAGCAATAAGCATCAGAAAAAAGGAGAACAATAACTAATAGATACACTCCTAGTCAATATAATAAAAGGTACGTATTACCTGTACTAGGAGTAGGATTATTACTATTTGATGGATCAGATGATCGGCTTGCTTGAGTAGAAGCACCTGTAACTGTGGCTTGTCTAGAGACACGTCCGCCTGGTGCCATTGATTTGTAGAATTCTACCAAAAATACTATAAATTTTAGTATATTCATTAAATGTAAGATCTATTATAAAAAACCAAAAGTTAGAAATAACTAAAGGAAAATTCAAAAAGAACGTATATCATCAATCTGGAAAGCCTGATGCACATCATTTCCTAATAAGAGTTTACTGTCTTCTTCTCCTAATATTTATTGAACTATTGAAGCATCACTAGCCGACTGAAGTAACTAGTATAACATACCAAAGATCTATTTATGCAGGAATTTTTCAAATTTGAAGGCACATAAACTATGTTTTCAAAACTTATACATCCAGCAGAGTTAAAAGAAGATGTGTGTCTAACAAAGATCGAGCCTAGTGAAGAAATGTGTAATGACCCGACCGGTTGTTTTGAGCTCTAGCGCGTCGTTCGGCAGTTTGAGGCCATCAGTAGCTTCACTTCAGGCATTATGACTTGCACGCATGGTCGAATTTGAATTTCGGGAAGTTCGGAGTTGATTTGGAAAGAAAATTCTCATTTTGAAAGCTTTAAGTTGAAAGAATTGACTAAAGGTTGATTTTGAGTAAACGACCTCGTAATCGGGATTTGAAGGTTCCAACAGGTTCGTATGATGATTTTGGACTTGGGCATATGTCCTGATCGGGTTTTGGATGACCCGGGAGCATTTCAGCGCCTATTGTGGAAGTTAGTATTTTGGGAGGAATTTCATAAATTTGGGTTGCAGTGCATTTCAATATTATCGATGTCCGTATGGGATTTGGATCCTGGGAATAGATCCGCATGGTGATTCTAGTATTGGGAGCGCGCCCGGAAGTGGATTCGGAGGTCCGTAGGTCATTTTGGCGTCATTTGGAGAAAGTTAGAAATTTGAAGGTTTTTGAGAAGTTTGATTGGAAGTGGACTTTTTGATATCAGGGTCGGATTCTGATTCCGGAAGTTGAAGTAGGTCCGTAATGTCGATTGTGACTTGTGTGCAAAATTTGAGGTCAATCGGACGTGATTTGATCGATTTCGGCATCGAATGTAGAAGTTTGAAGTTCTAAAGTTCATTAATCTTGAATTGGGTACGATTCATGATTTCGAGGTTGTTTGATATGATTTGAGGCCTCGAGCAAGTTCGTGTCATGCTTTAGGACAAGTTGGTGTGATTGGACGGGGTCCCGAGGGCCTTGGGTGTGTTTCAGATCATTTTTGGCTACTTTAGATGCTGATTACTGATATCTGGTGTTGTTCTTCGCGTTTGCAAGGATCCTCTCGCGTTAGCGGAGAAGTATTTGGCTTCTGGGATTTTGTTCTTCACGTTCGCGAAGAGACTCTCGCGTTCGCGAAGAAGGAAATCTCTGTTGCACATGTCTAGCTTCGGAGGCTCAAATCTCGCAATCTACAAGGAATTTGGAGATAATCCAAAAATGAAAGTTGTAGCCCGTTGTGTCTAGTATGCAGAGATTTAAACCATTTAGCATTTGGATTTGTGTGCAAAATGTTATTGCTGGTACACTACAAACTGTCTGGGAAGATGAAGAAGAAATTTGTGTTGCACAAGGCTGACTTTGGCAGCTTATAACTAGAAATTTATAAGGAATTAGTAGATGACCAAAACATGAAAGTTGTAGATCTTGGTGTCTAGTTTTCAAAAAGTTAAACAATTTGTCATTTAGAGTTTTGTACGAAAGGGTATGACCATTATACTAGAAGCTATCTGAGAAGAGTTTGGAAATGGCTTTCGAGAATTTTGTTCATCGCGAACGGGATGGGAGGCCCCTGAACATGAAGAAGCATTGCCTGGAAGTGTATAAGTTTGCAACAATAAGTTTGGCTCATTTAATCTCATTTCCTCCATGGGAGATGACCTAGGAGCGAATTTGGAACTCCATCTTCATCATCTATGTCAAGGTAAGTCATTCCCACCTATTGCAAGTTAAATACATGGATTATATATAGATTTTAACATGAAAATTCATGAGAAATTAGTGAAAATTTGGGGTTTGGTAGAAAGACTAAAAATTAGTATTTTTGAATTTTGACCATGAAATTGGGCATGGAATTTGGAATAAATTATATATTTGAGTTCGTGGGGTTATGGGTAAAGTTTGTCTTCAAAAAATTTCAGAATCCGTACACGTGGGCCCGAGGGCGATCAACTTTTCGAGCGGAGTTGGAAAATTGTTTAAATGGAATTGTTGCAAGTATTAGAGTATATTTTTATGCGTTTGCACATTTATTGACTAGTTTTGGAGCGTTGGGCACCGATTTGAGTCGTCGGAAGGACTTGGGAGCCGGTTATGGAACTTCGGAGCGAGGTAAGTCTCCTTTCTAACCTTGTATATGGAAATTAACTCCATAGGTGAACTAAATTATTATGTGCTTCTATTTGTGGGGGCTACGTATGCACGAGGTGATGAGAGTCCATACGTAGCTACTAGCTATGCCTATGTCCAGGTAGTTTTAGGCTTACATCATTCCCTGTTGATATTGTTATTGATTTATGTTTTATTTTTGCCTTGAGAGGGAGCGAGATTGAGTTTGCTTATTAAGTGTTTTGAAATGATTTGAAATTGAGGAAAAGTTGGGATCTTAAAAGTTTTTATTTGAACTTCGCATTTTGAAAAGAATGGAAGAATACTATAATGACTTAAGAAATCTATATGTGACCGCGTCGCAAGTATGATCTGCGAGCGGGGTAATTCCTTAAATTTATATTTGACCGCATCGCATGTATGATTCGCGAGCGGGTAATAGATGCATCTATGATTTGCGCCGTTCGACCCTCGACAGTGCACATCTTGCATTTATGTTGGATCGGGCCGAACGTCCTATGTGGAATTCGTGTTTGATAATAGAACAGGAAGTCCCTTTTACAATTGGTATATTGTGTGATCATATGTTTTAAAGGAAGGAAGTGATTTAGGTCCTTAAATATGGGGAAGACCTGTTCAATTATTTCTTGTTGTGAGTCTTATTGTTGTATATCATGCTTGATTAGAATTTCATATTATCATATTATTGGACCACTAGTAAGTGTCGGAGTCAACCTCTCGTCACTACTTCTTCGAGGTTAGACTTGATACTTACTGGGCACGCGTTATTTTCGTACTTATACTACACTTGCTGTACATTTTGTTTTATAGGCACATGTATGTCTAATGACCGTCTGGACGCAGCAGCGTGGTTGATACGGGGACTTAGGTGAGCTGCATACTATGTTACGATCTGCAGCCGGCAGAGTCTCCTTCAGTGTATTTATATTTTTTTCTCTAATGTCGAAAGTTGTATTCTAGACAGATGATGTATTTTATTTAATTTTTCGTAGTTGATGCTATGCACTTGTGATACCGGGTTCTTGGATGATTATGGGTTATTCAGTATTGAGATTGTTAAAATATTATTATTTACTCTATAATTTCCATCTTCTACTATTTAATTGAAGGAAAACTATGAGTTCGAAAATACTAAAAAGAGAACCAAATTAATTATTTATTGTTGGCTTGCCTGACAGCAGTGTCCGGTGCCATCACGACCTTTAATGGATTTTGGATCGTGACAACATGGTATCAGAGCACTAGGTTCACTTAGGTCTCACAAGTCATGAGCGTGTCTAGTAGAGTCTTGTGGATCGGTACGAAAACGTCTGTACTTATCTTCGAGCGGCTACATGGTTGTAGGAGCACTACCCTTCTTGATTCCTCATCGTGCGATTTGATTCCTTTGAGGCTTATGCCTTCCTTTCCTTTCCTTCCTATACAATCTTATGTGAAGTGAAACGCTTGTTATAAATAAGAAATTTTAGGAATTGTAATGGTACTACAGATGTCGTGCAAAATGTTTCTCCCTGCGTATTTGATTGGTCTATTATCGTCACCTTGCGGAAGGCTGTTTTGTCGTTTCAACTCAATATCTGCAATACCTAAGGTTTTGAGATTTGCCATTGATTGTTATGACGATTCGTGCGTTGCTATCGCACAGTGCTGTGCAATGGTAGGATGTTTGTCTATATGTTGAGGTAGTGAATGACTTGAAAGGAGGTTTACTTAGTGCATGATTCAGAGATTCAATATTTTATTTTCGGCGGAGGAAAGACAATCAACCTACGAATGGTCAGATTTGGGTTAATGGAGTAACGAGACTTGGTATTTTCGAGCGTGGTAGAATTTTCATCAGTAATGTGGTGTCATCGCCCTTGATCGAATGCGTTTAGTTTTCCAGTGTTATGGTCTTCGTTAAAATCTCCCTTGGGGCAGGGTAGTGTGAAATAGTGCCGGAGAAGCGGCTATCAGAGATAGAGAAGTGCAGCAATTTCGGAATCAAATGGATATTCCTAATGTTGACGGCTTGAGATAAATGATCTTCGGAAAGGTTTAAAGTTGGTTGCGATCTATTGATCCAGGTGTCTTGCGATGGTTAAATTTCTAGAAGGTCAGGTGTAAGAAACATGAGTCGAGTAGTTGCTTAAAGGAGTGAGTTGACCAAAGTGGAAGAGTGGCAGAGTAGCATATGGGTTCTGTGGTAGGATGACTGCACACCTTGAGAAAAGCTTAGAGTTATTTGGGATTCATGGTGGACAGTGACTAGGTCTACAAATTTTATTTGGAACATTGGCTATTATACGGCGGGAGATTGGATACGACAAAAAGGAGTTGCTTGATATGAAGAAGGATACAACATGACTTTGGATTGGAATGTATTGTCACACCTTTAGTTGATGTCCATGAGGAGTGAACGGACTTGTACAGCTGGTGAATGAGCACGGGCTCAGGATGGGTTACTAAGTTTGTAGTAATTATACCCAGTGCGATGACGTTAGAAGATGTCGGCATGTAATTTCCACGGGTGGGTTATATCTTGTGGGCATGTCAGCGGTCGAGTGGTTGATGAAGCTTCTACGAAGAATTCTACTGGCTATTCAGTAAGAGGTCGAATATGTAAAGGTGATAAGTGATTCAGAGTGTTTGTGAAATGCTAACAGAAGGATTTCGAGGAATTTGGCGGGTTGATTGAGCAAGACCATGTCAATGGGGGTTAAGGAATCTCGGTGAATTCCAGAGTTATGTAATAGGTGGCTTCAAGCTAAGTGGGAGAGCCCCACCGCCGACGATTGGATTGTATGGTTATCTACTTGTAACGTTTCTGGTTATCGGCATATTGGTGGGTTATTGCGACTTAGGAAAGAGAACATCAGTGGTAATTTGAGCAAAGGATTTGAGGAATCTGTGCTATAATTGGCCTTATCAGTTTATGTCCAGGCTTTGGGAAGACTCAGGATTTATGCTTCGTGTAGAGGAGATTTACAAGAAAGTGATTCAGCTGAGCGCTTCATTGAGAAGGGTTTTCAAGTGCTAGCAGAGCCTTGGAGTTGATTATATTCGGGACCAAGTCAGAGTGGGTGACTTTCAATAACGGTTCTAGTGGACTCAAAAGTTAAAGTGCGGTGCCTAAGGATTTCGATTCTGTAGGGTGGTTGGTTATCGAGCTTTTGCAGCAGCTTATGAAAAGGGGCTTAGAATGTTCTATGTTATCTTCAGTCTGCGATGTAGCATTGGAGGAATGGGATAAAATAACTTCGGATTCATAGAGGAATTATCAAAAGGGGTGTACCAGTTGAAGACGCGAATATGCGCACAAAGAGGGTATGAGATGGTTCATGTAACAACCGGCCGGTTATTTTGACAATTAACGTCATGATCCCCTATTAACTGCTTCCCCCGTGTCTATTTCTGCTAATGTGGTTTGCTGGGATGGTTCATTCTGAGTTTCGGAGTGTTTTGGGACAGTTGGTCCCTAAATGTGAGCTTAAGACTTACAATTTGAACCATAGTCGGAATAGTGTGAAGATGGCTCTGGAATGGAATTCCATCGATTATGTTAGCTCCATTGGGTGATTTCGGGCTTAGGAGCGTGTCAGGATCATATTTTGGAGGTCCGTATCTTATTTAGGCTTGAAATGGCGAAAGTTAAATTTTTGGAGTTTCGGGCCGATAGTGGAAATTTTTATATCAGGGTCGGAATTCGATTCCAGAAGTTGGAGTAGGTCCATAGTGTTGAATATGACTTCTGTGCAAAATTTGAAGTCAAGCAGACGTGATTTGGTTGGTTTCGGCATCGGTTGTAGAACTTTGGAATTTCAAGTTCATTAAGTTTAGATTGGAGGGTGATTCATGGTTTTAGCGTTGTTTGATGTGATTTGAGGGCTTGACTAAGTTCATATGATGTTTTAGGATTGGTTGGTATGTTTGGTTGAGGTCCCGGGGGCCTCGGGTGAGTTTCAAATGCTTAACGGATGAGAATTTGGCCTTATGCAAATTCTGAAGTGCTGAACCTGTTGTTTTCACACCTGCGTATCTTGGACCGCAGGTGCGGTGCTGCAGACGCGGATTTGGACTTGTGCATTAGGGACCGCAGATGCGGCCGGGGAACTGCAGATGCGGCCCCAGCCCGGGCAAGCGGCTTTCGCACCTGCGATGCTTTTCCCGCAGGTGCGAAACCGCAACTGCGTCCCCATGACCGCAGATGCGGTAATCGCTAGGCAGAAATAGGAAATTTTGAGGGTTTGAAGTTCATAATATTGTTGATACTCAATTTTTCCCTGTATATTTTAAATATGTAAAATACTTTCAAAATAGCATATGTACGCATATATAAACAAGTCCAAATGTTTTATTATTTTTTCATAATTTTTAAAGATTTTTAAACCAATTTATTCCCCTATTTTTATTCATAAAAAACCCAATAATAATTCCCAAAATTATCATTTTGGTGATTCATTTATTGGATTTTCATATTTATACTAAAATATAGCTAATATATTTTTTGCATATTTTTACGAATTTATTTAGTATTTTTAAAGTTAAATTGCATATAATTGCAATATTAGCCCCTTTTAAGATTTAATTGTGTTTATATTTATAAAAATTAAGTCCAGTATTTTCAAATTGATAATTATATGTTATTAATCATTTTAGTGCCTTTAATTTACTTCTAGAAATTATTTATTATTTTTTATAAAATAAATGAAGGAAAATGGCTATTTAAATGATAACCCATTTGCATTTCAATTTTAGCCGGATTTGGACCTTTGATTAAACCCAATTCCTAAACCCAATTACCCAACCCAATTACCTAATCTACCGCCACGACTCTTCTAAACAACCCGCCCGGATTCCCCATTCAATCCAGGCCGTTGATCAAAATGATTAACGGCCACCTTTTAATCTTTCCTTTTTTAATTTCCCCTTACCCCCAAACCCTAGTCATTTTGCATCCTCAGCCACCTTTGAAACCCCCTTTTCTCTCAATTCTCTCTCAAAGCTTCTCAAACCCTAGCCGCCTCCCTCACTTCCACCCTAAAATCACTAGAATCCATGGCTTCCAAGGCCATTGAAGTCCTATACCAGCCTCCCATAACTCCTATACGCCTGGTTACTGTGGTTTCAAGGCCTGACCATGAGGAAGCTTGTCCCATACTTTGTTTGATTCGAGTTCTATGGCCGTCTTCGACCTTGCTTCGGCCAGCCATGGTCATTCGAGCCTGATCTCGACTTCTCCGGCTCAGATCAATGACTTTCCAAGCCATTCTCATCACCTGCCTCTCTTTTAATAATCTGATTCCTTCACTTAGCAAGTTTAACAAGTATGCATTCAATCAATTTATTTCAAGCCTTACTATTTTCTGAATTTAGTAGATATCATGCCTATAGAACCCCGTCTTAACACTTAGGCAAGCCATAGGGTAATAACTATAAACTGAATCTGTTCTATTAATTACAACCAGTAGGTAAGCCTGATTCGGGCTTCTTATTTGAATTATGTAATAAATCAGTCTGCCTCAACCTTAAGTTCTCTCATATTTGGTATTTAATCAGACCTTAACCAGTATGTGAAAGTCATGCTAATTACGTGCTTTTTTGTTCAAGGAGGTGTGATTGAGCCTCTATTTGTTTACATGCTTCCCCCCTGAAACGTGCAATGTGTGTTTTTGTATGTCGCCTTAGATTTTTGACCTTTTGAAACCTCAAATAAGCCCAATATTCCTCCCCTTTTGGGATTAGTAGTCCTGAGTGCCTCCGGAACTAATAGGATTGGGACGGGTAGTAGCATGCAATAAGTAATCGAGACCATTCCGCGCTTTAATACCTTGACGGGGTGGGAAGGGTAGATATGGATATGATGACCACGCGATAATGTCACGTGTAGCCCTTCATTGAGGAGTGATTACCGGACATTATGTGGGGTGATCCATATTTTTAATAAATCTAGGACCCCCCCTCCCTCTATTTCTTTACTTCTTTTAGCAATTTCAACTCTTTCTTTTAAAAAGTCAGCTTTTCTAATTGTTCTTTCCAAACTTTGTTTATTTGTAAACCATTATGTGAAAATCCCCTCTTATTTGAAGCTTTATTTGTCTACATGTTATTTTGCACCTAAATTCACAATAACTGTCTGGCCGGGAACTACACTAGTGGATTCTGAGGGATGCCTAACACCTTCCCCTTAGAATAATTTCAAGCCCTTACCCTATTTCTAGTTATCCAAATCAAACTCTTTTGGTGTCTTAATGAACCCTAATCATTAGGTGGCGACTCTTCATGCAAAAACCAGTTCCCAAAAGGAACGAGTTGTCTCTACAAATGTCATAAACCCGATTTCGCGAGAAAAAAGGGGGCGCGACAGCATGGCGACTCTGCTGGGGATTTTTTCTAGGCTTTTACCATTTCAGGCTATTATTGT
The DNA here is from genome assembly GCF_001879085.1 of Nicotiana attenuata. Lineage (NCBI taxonomy): Eukaryota > Viridiplantae > Streptophyta > Magnoliopsida > Solanales > Solanaceae > Nicotiana > Nicotiana attenuata. The sequence goes on along the minus strand of NC_031994.1, from coordinate 20,741,146 downwards.
GAATTTATGCTTCTTTATGCGTAACTATTTGTTTATTTCTTTTAAGCATTCAATTTCCTTTTCAACTACAAAACTGACTTGTCATTTGTTTCTTTCCTTTTTGCTTTCCTTTACTACTGCTTTAAATTATGGAACTGTTGTATTTACTGCTTTCTTAAACGTGCAAATACGTGACAACATGCCTTTAATTATTGCATAATCATGCTCAACATCATATTCCACTTGTGCCAAACAAATCCTATAGCAACGCTTATAATGAGTGGTTGCGCTCTACCAATATTATCACCCCCTAAATCTGGAAACGGCGTATTTGCGGTAAAACCAGTCGATCAACGGTGTAGTCCACGGTTCCGTGCATTTCCCCCTTGAGTTGTCCACTCAAGGGTACCAGTCTAAAACCCCACAGAAACCTCACTCTGTTTAACTGTGCATGCATCATGGTCAAACCTAGCCGAGTCAGTTATGTTGTCTTCATAATGACTCTTTAAGATAGCCTTGTCCAAAGTCCACTAGGTTTCCCTGAAACCCAAACGGACATTATCACGTTCTATGCATTTATTTGGAGAACTAAATGCTTTTATGCCAATTATTGATGTTAAATAGTCGAGTTCGGTGGGGGAAGGGCCTAACCTTATTTTCTTGCAGATAAATGAG
>NC_031994.1:20616850-20740480 GCF_001879085.1 Nicotiana attenuata | reverse complement strand
GGTCAGCATTATCCGGTGTCTGCCAAACTCAGGTTCCCCTGCACCAACAATATGGCCGAGTATGAAGCCTGCATCCTAGGGCTCAAGATAGACATTGACATGAACGTTCAAGAGTTGCTAGTAATTGGAGATTCAAACTTACTCGTACATCAGGTCCGAGAAGCATGGGCAACCAAGAACTCTAAGATACTCCCGTAACTGCATCACGTACAGGCATTGAGAAAGAGGTTCGCAAAGACAGAATTCCGACATGTTCCCAGAATCCAGAATGAATTCGCCGACGCATTGGCTACCTTGTCGTCCATGATACAACATCCCGATAAGAATTTCATTGATCCCATTCCGGTGAAAATTCATGATCAGCCAGCTTACTGTGCCCATGTTGAGGAAGAAGCAGACGGAAAACCTTGGTTTCAGGATATCAAGGAATATTTGACAAAAAGAGAATACCCAGAACTTGCGAATCATATTCAGAAGCGCACACTTCGGAGGTTATCCAATAACTTCTTCCACAGTGGAGGAATCCTGTATAGGAGGACTCCTGATTTGGGACTACTCAGGTGTGTTGACGCAAAGGAAGCATCCAAGCTGCTAGAAGAAATTCACGCTGGGACCTGTGGTCCACATATGAACGGCTTTGTCTTAGCCAAGAAGATACTCAGGGCTAGCTACTTTTGGATGACAATGGAAACAGACTGCATCCAGTATGTCCGGAAATGCCACCGCTGTCAGATACATGCAGACATGATAAAGGTACCTCCCAAAGAGCTTAATGCAACAAGCTAACCATGGCCTTTCACCGCCTGGGGAATGGATGTCATTGGACCAATCAATCCTGCCGCTTCCAACGGACACAGATTTATCCTGGTAGCAATCGATTATTTCACCAAATGGGTCGAAGCAGCATCTTACAGAGCAGTAACTAAGAAAGTCGTGGCAGACTTTGTCCGCGACCGCATCATTTGTCGATTCGGGATTCCAAAATCTATCATCACTGATAATGGCTCCAACCTCAACAGTGACTTGATGAAAGCCATATGTGAAACCTTCAGGATCAAACACAAGAATTCCACAGCCTACAGGCCTCAAATGAATGGAGCTGCATAAGCCGCCAACAAGAACATTAAGAAGATACTAAGGAAAATGGTAGAGAAGCATAAGCAGTGCCACGAGAAGCTTTCATTTGCTTTATTGGGGTATCACACCACAGTCCGCACATCAACTGGGGCAACCCCCTATATGCTGGTTTATGGTACAGAAGCCGTCATTCCAGCCGAAGTAGAAATTCCTTCCTTAAGAGTCATACAAGAAGCTGAACTCGACGATGCAGAGTGGGTGAAGATTCGTTACGAGCAGCTAGCTCTCATAGATGGGAAAAGAATGAATGCAGTTTGTCATGGTCAAGTTTATCAGAACAGGATGTCCAGAGCCTTCAACAAAAGAGTCAAGTCGAGACAGTTCACACCAGGGCAGCTGGTATTAAAGAAAGTCTTTTCGCATCAAAATAAAGCCAAAGGGAAATTTTCCCCCAACTGCCAAGGTCCATACATGGTTCACCGGGTTCTGACAGGAGGAGCCCTCACACTTGCTGAAATGGACGAAGAAGTTTGGCCGAAACCGATTAATTCAGATGTAGCCAAGCGCTATTATGTGTAATCTTTATGCTTTCCTATATGATGTAATTTGAACTACATTTGACCTGATTCCCGTTGAAGAGGGGATACGTAGGCAGCCTTATGGGTTCAGTCACAATTCAATAAAATTTTCATTTTCCCCCGCAATTGGAAACTAGGGCAGAATTTTGAGGAGGACCCTCAAAATTCCGAAGTAATTTCAGCCAATCATCGCAAGCAACCGTCAAAAGCATCAACCCAGTAAACTGGGGTAGAAGTTTGAGGAGGACCCTCAAAATTCCGTAGCAAGAGAAGTTGCAATGTCTTGAGCCACGTCACAGTCGTCGGTTCATCTAAAAGTTGTTCTTGAATATATACTTATGCCTTATTTTTACAAATTCATGCATGTTTATTATCGAAATCGCTTTGTTCAGCGACGCTACCCCCCAATGATACATACCGTATCACCAGATCAAAGACGAACAGGTCAAGCAAGGCCAACAGGGATACGAACTAACCTTCCCTTTACAAAACTCACGATTTTTCTTTGGATGCAGACACTTGGATTGCGGAAGCATCTGACATACTATACACTCGCGAGACAAACATTGTTCAGGGATACAACTCTCAGAATTGTTGAATTTACCAGCCTTTGCTACCCACGCACGCCGGTGATATTCCCTATATCAGAATGTCCCCAGCAGTCACAATATCGCAACCTGCTATCAGCTAAGAAAACTCTATTACTATTTGCCATTTCATTTTATTTCTGCATTCCATAAGGTTACCATTCTGCCTTCCGAGACTAAACACTGTCTCCATCTGCATTTTCTGCATTGCATAAGGCTACCATTCTGCCTTCCGAGACTAAGCACTGTTTCCATCTGCATTGTCTGTATTACATAAGGCTACCATTCTGCCATCCGAGACTAAGCACTGTCTCCATCTGCATTGTCTGCATTGCATACGGCTACCATTCTGCCTTCCGAGACTAAACAGTGTCTCCATGTGTGTCTGCATGGCTGAAATATCGCCGCATTATTTACGCTTGCATGGCTGAAAGATCGCCACCTTATTTACATTCTGCATGGCTGAAAGATCGCCGCTTTATTTAACGTTCTGCATGGCTGATATTGCCACTTTATTTACGCTTGCATGGCTGAAAGATCGCCACCTCATTTACATTTTGCATGGCTGAAAGATCGCTGCTTTATTTACGCTTGCATGGCTGAAAGATCGCCACCTTATTTACATTCTGCATGGCTGAAAGATCGCCACCTTATTAACATTCTGCATGGCTGAAAGATCGCCGCTTTATTTTACGTTCTGCATGGCTGAAAGATAGCCACCTTATTTATATTCTGCATGGCTGAAAGATCAGCGCGTTACTTACGCATCTCATGGGCTGAAAGATCGCCAAATACTGCATTTCATGGGCTGAAAGATCACCAAATTATCCAAGGGCGTCATTGTTCGGAGGAACCTTTTGCATAGCCCGAGAACGCCACGCCATGGCCTGAGGATTCCTTTAATCTTTGCATATCATTATTCAAAGGCATCATGGTTCGGAGGCATCATTCTCATAGCCCGAGAGCATCATTTCATAGCCTGCAAATCCTTTATTATACGCATCATGGCCCAGGACATCATGGTCTAAGGACGTCATCCCAACCGTCCAAAGACAACATTCATGGTCCGACGGGAATTTGCATCACGTTTCAATTTATGCACAATATATGCTTGTATTTGCTCATTTGCAGGTAAACCGACGAGCAACGGCCATCTTGACATGAGCGATTCCGCTCCAGTTCCCGCAGCCCCATCAGACCTTAATCATTCACCCCGTCCTGAATATTGCGTCCGCTCTTGGAAAGTCTCCATTGGCATATTCCGCCGACGGATCCTGAACTACATATGGCCTGATTCCTATAAGACTAGGGATATGTAGGCAGCTCAGAAGCCAGGGCACGGCCAAACCTCTTCAAACCGTTTCGCCAGGTCAAAATTGGCCATCATATCTTTACCCGACAACTCTTTCATCCTTTCCGGGTAAAGAGGGGCAGCTGTTGATACCCAATTTTTTCCTGTATATTTATAATATGCAAAATACTTTCAAAATAGCATATATACGCATATATAAGCATGTCCAAATGTTTTATTATTTTTTCTTCATTTTTAAAGGTTTTTAAACCAATTTATTCCCCTATTTTTATTCATAAAAACCCCAAATAATAATTCCCAAATTATCATTTTGGTGATTCATTTATTATATTCTCATATTTATACTAAAATATAGCTAATATATTTTTTGCATATTTTACGAATTTATTTAGTATTTTTAAAGCCAAATTGCATATAATTGCAATATTAGCCCCTTTTAAGAATTAATTGTGTTTATATTATAAAAATTAAGTCCAGTATTTTCAAATTGATAATTATATGTTATTAATCATTTTAGTGCCTTTAATTTACTTCCAGAAATTATTTATTATTTTTTATAAAATAAATGAGGGACAAATGGCTATTTAAATGATAGCCCATTTGCATTTCAATTTTAGCCGGATTTGGACCTCTAATTAAACCTAATTCCTAAACCCAATTACCCAACCCAATTACCTAATCTACCCGACCCACGACCCTTCTAAACAACCCGCCCGGATTCCCCATTCAATCTAGGCCGTTGATCAAAATATCGACGGGCACCTTTTAATCTTTCCTTTTTTAATTTCCCCTTACCCCCAAAACCCTAGTCATTTTGCATCCCCAGCCACCTTTGAAACCCCCATTTCTCTCAATTCTCTCTCGAAGCTTCTCAAACCCTAGCCGCCTCCCTCCACTCCACCCTAAAATCGCCGGAATCCATGGCTTCCAAGGCCATTGAAGTCCTATACCGGCCTCCCATAACTCCGATACGCCTGGTTATTGTGGTGTCAAGGCCTGACCATGAGGAAGCTTGGCCCATACTTTGTTTGATTTGAGTTCTATGGCCGTCTCCGACCTTTTTCCGGCTAGCCATGGTTATTCGAGCCTGATTTCGACTTCTCCGGCTCAGATCAATAACTTTCCAAGCCTTTCTCATCACCTGGGTTCTTCTGAAACCCTAACCCTTCGAGGTTTTTCCGATTCTTTTAGATCCATTGTATATCAGTGTTTTCTCTAAGCTTTTAAAACATTTTCTCAAAGTTCTTTCAAAACTATCCCTTCAGAGCCTTTATCTTTGCCGATATAGGGTTTCCTTAAGTTATCCTTTAAAGTTTCTCTGATCTTTAGCATGTTCTACTGTGTTTAGCATGTGTGTCTTTTACTGTGTTTCTTATAAGTTACTTCTACTGTATTTCCTATGTGTTTCTTCTACTATATTTCCTATGTGTTTCTTCTACTGTATTTCTTATGTGTTCTTCTACTGTGTTTCTTATGATTGTTCTTCTACTGGAAAATGCATGTTAAAAGTCTCAGTTCCTTTCTGAGATTTCTGAACTTATTTCGCTAGTACTTTTGTTGTGATTACTTGTCTTTTCATCTCTACACTCGATTGATGGCAAAACCCTAAAATTTGGGGTTTCATCTGAGTATTGAGACTATTCGCTATGTGATTTGCTTGTTCTTCATCTTTGAACTTGTCTGATTTCAAACACTAACTTCTTTGGACCTATTCGAGTTTTTGAAGATTGTTTCATCTACTGCTCAACTGAGTTTTGAAATCTTTGTTTCAACCTTTGTTTCTTTATATGATTCTGATTTCCTGCTAAACTCTTCTAGGGTCTTTCTACTGGACCCTCTGTATGCTATTTAATACTCTCCCTCTTCTTTGTCACTAAGATGACTACCATGTTCCTATGCTATTTGCAATTCAGCCGCATGCCTAATACTTGTGTACTCTTTATATATGATGAGCTTCCCCTCTAAAATGACTTTCAATTTCTTGACTGATCTCAGGCCTCCTTTTTGTAAATCTGATTGATTCCTTCCTTGTTGTGCTAATTTCCCTGTTACTTGGTTTGATTCAAAAACTTTCCTTAGCCTTTTTGACTTGGTTTACTCGTGAACCAGTAATTTTGAATCCCTGACTCCTTGATTTACTATGTACTGATTGATTTTATTGGGTATCTTACCTTATTTGTTTAACCGTGTATTTAAGATTCTTCCCTTAATTAAACTACTATGTATTTGCCCCTAATTGCCTACTTTGCACAAGATGCTTACTCAATCTCTTTCCTTAAATGATTTCTGTTCATTACCGTTTAAGTTTGAACTCCTTAATTAGAGGAAGTTCTTCTACTGATTTATTTTAATTGGTACACGGTTATTTCTTGCCTTATTTTCTGCCTGTTTCCACACTATAAATACCTGCTCTTTCATTGACACAACACACACGAACACTCTTTGTTTTCTGAACTAACACTCACATTCAAAAGCATTCTCTCTTGTTACTTATGTTGTGGCCTGTTCTCCGAGTACTACTACTGCAATTTTGCTTCCTTGAAACTGGTATGTCCTGATTAAGGTTTTCAGCAATCACAACAATGTGTTATTTACTACCTTTACCTGCATGTCTGCCTACTGCTTATGTGTAGTTCAATGCTTACTTTAACATGCTGGAATTTCCTTCTGCCTATTCTAAATCTATTGTGAATCCCAAAACCCCCACTCCCTATGTGTTTATGATATGGTTTGAGGCATGGCAGTACTGCAAATTATTGTCCATGAATCAAACTTGATCCCCTGGGATCCTAGCCTCTAATATGATGTGTCCTGGCAGACTTATAGGCATGCCAGCATCCTCCATTGCTGGGTATGCCTAAAGCTTGCCCTAGCCTAAGCAATAGGCTCTTTGCAATTCCCCTGCTCCCTGAACCCCTTTTGTGTACCTGTTTGTGGCTGTTTCCCTCTCCTTTATTCCTTAAAATTATGTTCTTCACTTGCACTCTCTCTTAGATTTTAAGTTCTGCCCCCCTCTTGTGAGCCTTGCCTTGAAACCCTTTGAGCTCCCTCTGAACTTGGACACTTGAGGGCTCGCCCTTCCACACTGCACCTGTCCCTATTCTGGTGATATAATTCGGGTGTGAGCATTGCCTGGAGTCCCATTGAGGCTCTTAGGGAACTTTGACACACTCAGATTGGAGAAAGGCTTTGGATCAGTGGTCTTTGAGTTGGTCTATCTCATATTTCAAACAGGAAGTCTGAATCAGGCTCTCCTTTGGTTGTACTTTTATTTTACTATTTTTTTGGATGTTTTTTTATTCATTCTGGTTTGTAATAAGTTGTAATAAACGCTTGGGGCTGGCTAGTGAAATAGGGTGGGTAACTATGCATGCAAAAGGGTAGAAATCATGTCTATAGGTCTATCATAATTTTGCATATTTCAAACACATATAGAGATCATGTCTATAGGTCTATTATAATTTTGCATACATATAGGAATCATCACTATAGGACTACTATATTCCTGCATTTCAAATACATATAGAAATCATTTCTATAGGTATCTTGAATTCTGCATATTCAAATAGAAATCATGCCTATAGGTCTATTCTGAATTCTGCATAGCCAACTTCGTATAGAAATTATGCCTATAGGATTGTTCACTTTTGCATAATCAATTGCATCTAGATACCATGTTTATAGGTTTAAAACAAGCCTTATGCATTTAGATACTATGTCTATAAGATTTCTACATTTTTACACCATGTCTATAAAGTTTAAAATCAGCAACGCATAGAAAGTATGTCTATAGGAATTTCTAATCGAATCTGATTCGCCTCACTCAGTGTTAGATATAAAATCAGCAATAATGGATACTGATAGTTGCAGAATTTATAATCAATTCGTTAAATCCTGCCTCTCTTTTAATAATCTGATTCCCTCACTTAGCAAGTTTAACAAGTATGTATTCAAACAATTTATTTCAAGCCTTACTATTTTCTGAATTCAGTAGATATCATGCCTATAGGACCCCATCTTAACACTTAGGAAAGCCATAGGGTAATAACTATAAACTGAATCTGTTCTATTAATTGCATCCAGCAGGCAGGCCTGATTCGGGCTTCTTATCTGAATTATGTAATACATCAGTCTCCTTCAGCCTTAAGTTCTCTCATATTTGGTATTTAATCAGACCTTAACCAGAATGTGAAAGTCATGCTAATTACGTGCTTTTCTGTTCAAGGAGGTGTGATTGAGCCTCTGTTTGTTTACATGCTTCCCCCCTGAAACGTGCACTGTGTGCTTTTGTATGTCGCCTTAGATTTTTGACCTTTTGAAACCTCAAATAAGCCCAACATCCCTCCCTTTTTAGGATTAGTAGTCCTAAGTGCCTCCGGGACTGATAGGATTGGGACGGGTAGTAGCATGGAATTAGTAATCGAGACCATTCCGCGCTTTAATACCTTGACGGGGTGGGAAGGGTAGATATGGATATGACGACCACGCGATAATGTCACGTGTAGCCCCTCATTGAGGAGTGATTACCGGACATTGTGTGGGGTGATCCGTATTTTTAATAAACCCTAGGACCCCCCCCCCCTCCCTCTATTTCTTTACTTCTTTTAGCAATTTCAATTCTTCCTTTTAAAAAGTCAGCTTTTCTAATTGTTATTTCCAAACCTTGTTTATTTGTAAAATATTATGTGAAAATACCCTCTTATTTGAAGCTTTATTTACATGTTATTTGCGCCTAAATTCACAATAACTGTCTGGCCGGGAACCACACTAGTGGATTCTGAGGGGTGCCTAACACCTTCCCCTTAGAATAATTTCAAGCCCTTACCCTATCTCTGGTTATCCAAATCAAACTCTTTTGGTCTCCTAATGCACTCTGATCATTAGTGGCGACTCTTCATGCAAAACCCAGTTCCCAAAAGGAACGAGTTGTCTCTCCAAATGTCATAAACCCGATTTCGCGAGAAAAAAGGGGGCGCGACACTATCCACAATGTCAACTTGGTGCGCTTTACAAGGTTCAACTAATTTATTCGCTTGAACCTCCAAGTTGTGAATAGTTGCCTCTTGCCTTTGTATCTGCCGTGGTTTCTCATCATATTGTTCAACATGTCACTTTAATATATCTTTGATCTCCTTTAGGTCAACTTCCCTAGGCCCTTTGTTCCTGTTATCCTCACAAGAAAAAGTAGAACCATCATAATAAGGGGTTGGGGAAAGATAAGAAATATAAGCACAACCATGAAAGTGACCATCTTGACTGCCACACATATCACAGACATTCCATACATAAGATTGAGTTGGTGCACAAAACTCGCTCTCGGGAATATTTTGATAATTTTGCCATGGGTGGTTTCCTCCACAATATGCATAACGAGGATCAAAAGTAGAATTACCAACATCAAAACTCTCATAATTCCAAGATGTCATGTTCTCAAAAATCAACAAGTAAAACAAAAAATTTAAAAAAAAATAAAATAAAATAAAATAAAAGTTCAAACTTGAAACCTAGCAATATGTACACCTCCAACTACACCCTTAGTTCCCCGGCAACGATGCCAAAATTTGATCACGCCCAACTATGCCTTACAAAACGGATTAAGCGGTCGTTGCAAATATAATCCGGTTTACAAGTCCGGAGTCGAATCCCTCATAGAACTAAGTCTTAGCTACAACTATTCACTATCACCAAGAAGACAAGCTTGAATAATTCCTAACCTATAGATATTAAGATTCTTGTGTTTAACTAATTAACTAACAAATTAAAATAGTAAATTAACAACTAAAGATACTAAGGGTTAGAGACAAGATTAAGGAGGTCTAGAGTTATGATTTTCCCTATTGTTGGGATCCTTCCCACTACGTTTTCTATAAATTCGCCTAAGTATTCTCTACCGATCATGAGCGCTCTGACTGTCGTAACTCTCTCCCGAGTTATTACCATAATTTACTAGATATATTCTCCCGAATTCCGCTAGCTGGCATTAAGTACGGCTCACTCGGATCGCACCCAAGGTTTCGTTATCCCTAATCCCGCCTTTAAACCTCCATATTGATCCCTCATATACATTAGGAGTGATGTTATTCAACACCTACCTAAATATGCACTCTTTCCCGTATAATACACACTAAATAGGCACAGTCGATTGAGAGCTCTTCAACCAACCACAATAATAATGTAGTTGAACAAATAGAGAAAATACTACAACAAATCTATATTAACGTAACAGGAAAATCATCCTCCAAAAGGTTCCATCAAAACCCTAGATAACAAATTAGCTATTCATAATAGTATGCATAACTACAATACTAGAATTCATAACCAATAATGGAAATAGGAAGAAGGAAGTGAAAACTCGTAGAAGAATTGTCACGACCCAAACCCCGATCCGGTCGTGATGGCGCCTCTCGTGAAGACAAGGCCAGCCAACCAACCCATTTCGCCTTTTCAAAATAATTAAATGTTGATTCACAGTTTTAACATAATTAAATAACCACAGTTTAAACAGAGATTTCTTTATTAAGTGCGGAATTCAAACCAACACAGCCCAAACCGGGGTGTCACAAGTCACGAGCATCTATTAGAGAATAAATACGACTACAAGGCCTGTAATATACAAAATAGGACTGATAAACAAGGGAGAAATGGGTGCTACGAACGCTGGCAGTCACCCCGCTAAACTCCGATAACTTAGCCTCCGATCAGCTCAAAACCCGCTACCGGGGAACAAATACCTGCATCTGCACGCGAGGTGCAGGGAGTAAAGTGAGTACTCCAACTCAGTGAGTAATAAAGGTAAATAATAACTGAGCAGTAAGAAATCACGTAAGGCAAATCATCATGCTGTATAGAAGCAGTATAAAACCCCTTGAGAAAAAGCAGTGAAGCTGTGAAATCTTTAGAAAACATCTTAGCTCAGTTCAAACCTCTTTTGAAAATGACATTTTTCAAGAGTTATGCAAATGAATGCAAAACAATTAGTGCAGATAAGCACAGAAATCTGCCCCTCGGGCACAACACTCACTCAACAGATAATGTCAGGCAATCAGGTAGATACCCCGTGAAGTAACACAGACAACAGATAATGGCAGACAAATGAAACAAAGTAAACACATAGATCAATATCATATAGTAACCGCTGCAGCGAATTTGACACACACATCCCAAATCACATAACGAAGCTACAGCAACTCTCGGAATTCCATTCCGACCCTCGGATCAAAATCTCACCTATCAACCGAATTTCGCCAAAATACTAACTTCGCCAATTCATGCCTAATTCTACACCGGGCCTCCAAAACCAATTCCGATCGTGCTCCTAAATCATAAATCACCTAACAAAGCTAACCAAATCATAAAAACTCCGATCCGAGCTCATATACAAATAAGTCAACTCTTGGTCAGACCCTTTCAAATTTAAAGTTTTCAACTGAGATTGTTCTTTCATATTCATACCGGTTTCCGTGAAAACCAAGACCAACGATCTACATCCATCATAACACATTACACGGGGCAAGTCATGCCCCAGAACTGGGGATCAAAGTGCAAAAGCTCAAAATGACCAGTCAGGTAGTTACATCCTCCCCCACTTAAACACACGTTCGTCCTCGAACGTACCCAGAGTTGTTCTAAAAACCAACCAATCGCTGAATAACCTTACCATGCATATACCCGGGGGTGATCCCACGTTACCCTACCTCATATAGGTCCGATAACACATAAAAACTGAATATTTAACAATCCAATCTAGCCCATAAACCATATAACCACATTCCCACTTCTGAAATCATCAATACAAACAGAATTTCACATTTATACTCTGAATAAACCCGAACAAGCTATAATAACCCATACCTGCTAACTCATGTGCAATCACATGATATACCACATAACTCAAACACTTGTAGCGATAACTTCTAATCACAGCAGCTGCGCACAACAACCGAATACCGATAGAAAACCTCTTATCAACTAAAGTCTCATCCCAACACTTTCATATACTGCCAGATATAAATAAAATACACAGTAAGCCATGACTATTCCTCAGGTCAACCATTCATGAAGCCACTTCTCCTTTGGCAAAGACCATAGCAAATTTCTGAGCCGAACATCGATATTATCCTTCCAACATACTGCAACCAAATCCGTTTGTATTCATTAATGATCCCAACGATCTCTCCTGACCAAACACACCACCTTGGTGGCATGACACATCAATACGGGCGTAAGCCACAACTTGCATAACTACGCGCGCCAATAAGCAACAGTCCGAACATACTCAAATCATGGAAATGACTCAAATGAAAGAGCTGTACCTCAAACTCACCAGTACCATCACAACACAAGGCTGAGAACCCGTCTCGCATAATCTACCCCGAAAGGTTATATCTCTGCATAGCCTCGCTACAATGCGCGATCCTATCCAAACGCTGCTCCATATGAGATACCTCAAATCACTATGCTCAAAATCGACAGCCACACACAATTTATTGTCTGGAACCAAGGCAAGTCATTACACCCACGGTGAAAACAAATAGCATACACCACGTAAACCCGATAGGATATAACCGATACGCCATTCACTGAGCAACACCCAATTATTCTCCCCGCTCGACTTCCACTATGAACCCCAATAGAACTGCACCATATGTGCCCATAACCAACAAATCATAACGTCTACACAGAAAGGAAACTCATATCTCTTAGATCACTAGTAAGCTCAACAACAGTCGGATCAACTTATCCCTCAACAATACAATTCGGGGCCAACCAAGCCGACTCAAGCTAGAACACGCATCCACATTGGCCTACCAACGAACTCCTTGCCAAGGAAGCCTGAAGCTGCTCCTTCCACTACTATAACTCCTGCCAGAGCCATACGATATGGTGCCCGGCACCAAATCAATGCCCGGCCACAAGAAACGCATCCGAAAAGTCCCTCCACACTAGAACTAAATCAATATAAGGAGCCTCAGCAGTGACACTCATCACAAGAGCCCAAGTAAGAAAGACAATCCTTCCCAGTCGTCCGCTGGGTCTTCGAAATATAAAACCACTCTACCAGGATATACTCCGACGCACCTCGCCACTCAACCCGTGGCATTTCCGACATAGCCCGTAACGTAATAGTCCAGAATAATCCAACACGGAGACAACCGGTCTAACCCCAATATCATATCCAATATCTAGCATACCAAGCAACGAAAGATCCACTCGGGCCTCCCAAATCCCGATGATCGCTAAATCATGCCGATACACACAGTCCACAACCACAACATAGCCTGAATATAAGAACTCCCGTCTCAAATCCACACGGCACATGAATCACCATATCCGATCCCAATTCCGCCGTCCGAATACATGCCACACCTCTAATACCCAATCATTTCACGAGAGATACTCAAAAATTCTTCTATGCCACCAAGCAAACTCGAATATCAGCAGTCGATCCAGCTTGAAAGTGCCGCAATACTACCGAAGTGCCATCAACTTAATCACATTGCCCTTTTTTCTGAAACATATACTCTCATCAAATCACTTCCAATTAACAATACCATTTCCTTAATCATCTGAGGCTACCCGCTGCCTAAGAGTTTTATGAACTTCCTTTCAGAACTGAACTGAAACCTCACACACGCAACTCTCGATCCTCCACAACAACCCGCATATACCATACCATCCCAGAATAACATGAGAACTTCGTCTCTCTTCCGTGCCACAGACATCTACGTACTCAACTAGTCCAGAACCTTCCATTGGTCCCATCTAGCAGAAAACTCACTATACATCCCATGCTCCGCATGCCCATAGAAGATATACATCTCCAAACCACGGTAAGAACCATCAAGAACTCTCCGAGTTCCCTTTGCACAAATCAGACCTGCCAGGACTAAATTCTTCTAACTCGACCAAGCTAAGCAAGCCATCAAAACCTAAGAGCATTGCTGCAAAATACTTGTAAGAACTCATCACCTCGAACACACACAAGGAATTAATCATATCCTTACCATACTGGTCCGGTCTACTACCAAATTACCCTATCTATCTAAATTTCCTTCTGATTCATATTCAACTTGATATTTCCTTTTTGCTGTAGCACCACAATCCTCAACTCAGACTTACCACACGGAACCAAGCATAAAGCCATACTGTCTAAGGCTCATACATCGCTGAATACTTTCTTATTATTCCCAGAAATACCATATTCCGGAATACTTTACCCTGAAGAACTTCCTACGAACCTAAATCCGTTACCTTTACCTTCCTGATATTGATACATAGAATCCTATAATTAACATAGGAATACCACAAGTCTTGACCTCTTCCAATAAAACTCAGTTTCTAATCACATATACAACTTCAAGATACCCAATTGTTACATGTAGAATCTTGAACACATTAGAACCATTCTCGAGAGTCATTTACTCTATTTAAACTGCAATTAGCCTGGTCAAACGAACAGACCAACCCGCACCTCATTAGCACTCTGACACCGTAGGACATGACCTCATCCCAATACAAACAAGCATCTTCCTGCTCTATGCACCGAGCATTCTTTACCAACAACAACTTAAGACATCTTGTGATTCTCACACACCTACGAAGCACCATATAACATTTGTCAAAATTTTCCTTCACTCGAGCCACCCTCGACCTCAATCTCCGTAAGCCATAACTAACTCACCAACACGCCTCGAACTGGAACCAACATAGCACCTAACCGTGCAATCAACTTAATCAATAGCAAAATCCTCCACTTGGCTCGAAGCCATAAATAAAAACACACCCAATAACTCATAACGCATATACTCTATTGCTGCCATAATACCATAGTGAGATTAAACTCAATCCTTCATAAGCTTGTGGGAACACAAATCATCTAGAATTTTAACTCTTCTGCAAATCTCGCATTCACTCACACAACAGTTAAGCCCACTCTCTAGGCGACCCAATTTAGATTTCAACACATATTCTTCACTTGTAAATAAGATCTTCTAATAGACAACATAAGGATCACACAACCTTAGAACACTCCGCAGGAGATAACCCACCTGCTTTGCCTCCAACAAACATTTATGCACGCATGCGAACGCGTGGAAGGAATTTCAAGAGTTACTTTTCAAGCTGAATCAAGGACGCACGATAAGAATTCAAGAATGTGAAGTTTTCCTAAAGGTTCTGCAGCCTCTCGAGGATAAATATAGACGTCTCCGTACCGATCCGCGAGACTCTACTAAACCTGCTCATGACTCGTGAGACCTAGTAACCTAGGCTCTGATACCAACTTCTCACAACCCAAACCCCGATCCGATCGTGATGGCGTCTCTCGTGAAGACAAGGCCAGCCAACCAACCCATTTCGCCTTTTCAAGATAATTAAATATTGATTCACAATTTTAACATAATTAAATAACGACAGTCTAAACAAAGATTTCTTTATTAAGTGCGGAATTCATCCCAAACACAGCCCAAAACGGGGTGTCACAAGTCACGAGCATCTACTAGAGTATAAATACGACTACAAGGCCTGTAATAAACAAAATAAGACTGATAAACAAAAGGGAGAAATGCTGGGCTGCGTACGCTGGCAGTCACCTCGCTAAACTCCAATATCTTAGCCTCCGATCAGCTCAAATACCTGTATCTGCACGCGAGGTGCAGGGAGTAAAGTGAGTACTCCAACTCAGTGAGTGATAAAGGTAAATAATAACTGAGCAGTATGAAATCATGTAAGGCAAATCATCATGCTGTATAGAAGCAGTATAAAACCCCTTGAGAAAAAAACAGTGAAGCTGTGAAATCTTTAGAAAACATCTTATAGCTCAGTTCAAACCTCTTTTGAAAATGACTTTTTCAACAGTTATGCAAATGAATGCAAAACAATTAGTGCAGATAAGCACAGAAATCCGCCCCTCGGGCACAACATTCACTCAGTAGATAATGCCTGGCAATCAGGTAGATACCCCGTGAAGTAACACAGACAACAGATAATGGCAGACAAATGAAACAAAGTAAACACATAGATCAATATCATATAGTAACCGCTGCGGCGTGCAGCCCGATCCATATATCGCTGCGGCGTGCAGCCCGATCCATGTATTTCATCGACGGCGGTCACTGGGGGTGTGCAGACTCCGGGAGGGGCCCCTTACGGCCCAAGCGCAATATCAGGCCATCTCGTGGCGTACAAATCTCAGGACCTTGGCCTCATAATCAAATCAGTGTATCACCACTGCGGCGTGCAGCCCGATCCCAAAGATATCCTCAGAACACAGGCCCTCGGCCTTACTCAGTCAAAAATCACATAAGCCTCTCGGGAAACAGTAAAACAGTATTTCTCAGCCCTAAACATCATTTAGAAATATCATTTAAGTCTCAAAACTGAGTAAAAGTTGCTGAGTTGTAAAACGGTGGAAAACAGTAGGACTGAGTTCAAGTAATAAGTCAATACAGTGAGGAAGCAGTGATAAAAATCCCCGAAGGGTTCAAATAGTTGGCACGAAGCCCAAATATGGCAATCAGCCCAAACCATGATGATAACAAGTAAGTTTCAGTCAAATACGCGGTAAATTCATTAATCGGGATGGACCAAGTCAAATTCCCCAACGGTGCTCTACCCCACGCTCGCTATCCGGCGTGCAAGTCACCTCAACATAGCACCACGATGTGCAATCCGGGGTTTCAAACCCTCAGAATATCATTTACAATCATTACTCACCTCGAACCCGTGAAATCCCTAGCTCACGACGCCTTTGCCCCTCGAATCGGCCTCCACGCGCGTCGAATCTATCCAAAATCAGAGCGAATACATCACAATATGCTAAAGGAACAAAGCCCAAGCGAAAACAATCAATAACGGGCACAAATCCCGAAATAACCAAAACCCAAGCCCCGGGCCCACTCCTCGAAACTCAGAAATTTTCACATCAACGGGTTCCTTATCTCTTCACGAGTTCCTACACACCAAAAGTTCTCAAATCCGACCTCAAATGGTCCTTCAAATCTCTAAATCAAATTTCAAAATCCCAAGCCCTAGTTTCTTCCATTTTAGCTTAAGTCCCATGAATTTCTAGGTGGATTTCACAATATAATCGAGTTTTATGACCAAGATTCTTACCTCAAGTCGATTCCTCTTGAATCCCTCTTTAATTTCCTTCAAAAATCTCCAAAAACGAGCAGCCATGGGTGAAAATAGATCCACATTCGCGAACAAGATGACTTTAAAAACATTCTGCCCAGGCATATTTTCCTCTATGCGATCGCGGGAAGACCTTCGCGATCACGAAGCACAAATGCTCAGACATAACCAATGCGAACATGATGCACTGCAGAATCACTCTATGCGATCGCGGACCACCCTCCGCGTTCGCGATGGACAAATTTCCAACCAAAACTTCAGGTCCACTTTACTCTATGCGAATGCGACCAGCCATACACGTTCGCGATCAACAAATTCCACCTACTATGCGATCACATCTCTACCTGTGCGAACACGAAGAACGATTGAACTGCTCCCTCCAAAGCCTCTATGCGATCGCGAGAGAACCATCGCTATCGCGATGAACAAAATGCCAGAACTGGAACCTGCAATTTTTCTGAAGTCCTCAAAGCATGAAATGGTCCGATTGACCACCCGAAACTCACCCGAGGCCCTCGGGACCTCAACCAAACATACCAACATAAACCATAACGTCATTCATACTTGTTCCAATCATCAAAACACCTCAAACAACATCAAATTACTCAAAACTCATCGAATTCAAGCCTAAGTTTTCCAAATACTTCCGAAATACACTTTCGATCAAAAACCCGACCAAACGACGTCCGAATAACCTGAAATTTTGCACACTCACCCCAAATGACATAACGAAGCTACTACAACTCTTGAAATTCCATTCCGACCTCTATATCAAAATCTCACCTATCAACCGGAGAACGCCGAAATCCCACTTTCGCCAAATCAAGCCTAAACCTTCCACGGACTTCCAAAATGCATTCCGATCACGCTCTCAAGTCCCAAATCACCTAACGGAGCTAACCAAATCATAAAAATTCCGATCCGAGCTCATATACAAATAAGTCAACTCTTGGTCAAACCTTTCAAATTCAAAGCTTTCAACTGAGACTGTTCTTTCAAATTCATACCGATTTTCGTGAAAACCAAAACTAACGATCTACATCAGTCATAACACATTACATGGGGCAAGTCATGCCCGAGAACTGGCGATCAAAGTGCAAAAGCTCAAAACGACCGGTCGGGTCGTTACACCGATTCAAAATCCCGAATCGAGGAAGTTTGACTCTTTTTTACAGTCCGTGAAACACAAAAATCCGGGTAAGGAATTCTGTTAACCCGGGAGAAGGTGTTAGGTATTCCCGGGCTCCGTTTTAGCACGGTCGCTTTAATCAGACCTGGCTCAATTAAATTGTCTAATTACTTATTTTAGAACCTATGTGCATTTACCTCTTTTAATTAAGAAATTATCCTAAAACGAGTCACGCGTACGTGTACTCATTGGTTTGGTGCGTCAAGAATCATGTCACGCGTAGTGTCCACGATTAATCACGCTTTATTATTATTAAGAAAGTTTGGCCGAAGTTGCGCGAACGCATACCTCGATTTTTATTTTTAGAATCGTAATTATGTCACTTGAACGTGTACACAATCACGATGATAGATTAAGTCGCGCCTAAAGCGAGCTACGGGGTTCAATAATTTAAATATTTTTCTAAACTTTATTGTTATATGAAGGTCCATATTTGCGTAATTTATTGGGCCTTTTCCATACCTACAAACTAATATCTAACTTCTATAACTTCTGTAATTGTTTTAACTAACATCTAATTTCATTTAACAAACAAAAGAAGGAATCAAACCATGAAATTTAATACATTTTTCTAACAAACATGCTGAATATCCCAACTCATATAAATGGCAATATTTCAAAAACGGAGAAGAAATCGGAATATACACCAAATCACGTCTTAGTTCAAGCTTGACAGGAGCTATCATAAAATGAAGCAAAATTGAAGATTCAACCTTAACAAAAAAATGGGCCTTCGCAATGTACAGCAGCAAAATGAATTAAGAGCCACGAATCGGAACACAAACGGCACAACCAAATCATGAAGCAACAACAAAACTCAAACGTTAACAACACCTCGGACAGAAACTCTCGCCGGCGTTAGAGACGGAGGAAGCGTAGGCTGGTCGTTGTTGGTGGAAGAGGGTGGACGGCTGGGGCGGCTACTGCTTCTAGCTTGAGAGGGGTGCTATGGTGGTCGTTTTTCGGTGGTGGGTGGAGCAGCATTTTCTGACGAGTTCACCGCTGGTTGGTGAGAGGAGGAGTCACTGGGTTGTCCTAAGGTTTTTTGGTCTGGTGAAGGGTGTTCGTGGCTGAAGAGAAGCTGGCCGGCGATGGTTATGGTGATCAATTGATGGAAACGGCTGTTGGTGTTGAAGGGGGGGTGCTGTGTGGTGGAGTTTTGGTGTTCAAGGGTTGTCAAAATAAAGAAGAACATCTGGTCTTTCTTTTTGTTAGCGTTCAGTTAGGTTGAAGATGAAGAAGCAGCCGCTGGACTTTAGCTTCTCTAGGGTTTTGTTTTTCCTATCTAAAGAAGGAGAAGAGGCGTGAGAGACCTCTATGTGTGTTAACAACTCTCCGTTAAGGAAATTAGGGTTAGGTCTACGTTATTATGTGGGTTTAAGGGTATTGGGCTCAGGGAATGGGCTAGAAACTTGGGCCTTTATGGCCAGATTTGTGCTTAAATAGGCTTAATTAACCAAGAATCTATCCACCCTACATCAACTCTTGCCTATAAAATAAAAAATAAAGATAAAACTACTACCAAAATATTAATTAGCCCTACTTAAGTAAAAATAACTATTAAAACAAAACTAACCGTTAAAACAAACCTATTTTGTAATTTTCATTTTTGTGACAAAATAAAGTAAAGGAGTCAAAACTAGTTGAAATAACGATATTAGGCCTAAACTAAATATTTAAATGCCAAAATATAAAAAATCTTGGGGAGGGTCAAAATTACATGTCTACAGCTGCCCCTCTTTTACTGGAAACGCGAAGAGTTTTCAGACAAAGAACGACGAGACATGTTTTTTGACCCGACCCTTATTTAGAGAGACCAAAAACTAAGAGAAAGGAGAATGTGACCGAGCCCTGGTATCTGAGCTGCCTACATATCCTTGGCTATAAAGGAATTAGGCCACGTGTAGTTCAGAAGTAGGAACACTGATGGAGTATACCGAGGGGGAGAGCCGATTGAGGTGCCGTTCCGTCGAGTTTCCGGTCCGCGGTCCTGCTATTACATCAAAATAAAAAAAATGAAAAAGACTAACTAAGCCTGTCAATTATGAGTTACAAGATTCCTATCTATAAGTCTTCTGAAGCTTGATCTTGAGTCTCGAATGGTTTTTCATGCAGACTTTAGATTTGAACCTTGACGCTTGCTAGCTGCAGGTGCTAGTTCATTCTTCTTCAGCTTCTTAGGATCAAAACCGGACACACCGTGCTCGTGACTTCAACCACGTCTTGAGCAGTTCACATCTTTTTTCAGCTTCTGCATTTTGCATCACTTCTTCTCTTTTTTTTAATATTTTTTTTATTCTGGATTGAGACTACTTCTGTTTGTCATCTCAGACTAACGACCCGCATTCTTGCCGCGAGCTTCTACTACTTTTAACTTGAATTGAATTCTGAAATGACTTCCCTTGTTCTCCAGCTGGGCGCCTGCTACTGACTTGAAACTTGAAATAATTCCGAAACGAATTCCCTCATTCTCCAAATGGGTACCTGCAATCAAAACAACAAAACAAAAAAAAATTTTCTACACCAGTTTGCACTCGAAAGATTTGTGAGTTGTTGGCAAAACTGTAAACCACTTATGCTATTGATGCAGTGATGAGAGTGAACTAAAGACTCGACTACGATGTGCGTCTACTGTGAGTAAAACCAAGAAACTTTGACTAGCAAATGCGTCTGCTAAAGATAAAACTTGAATAACTCAAACTAGGAAGTGCGTCTCCTAGGGGTGAAACTTGAATGAACCAGAACTAGGAAGTGCGTCTCCTAGGGGTGAAAATTATATTTAGGAAGTGCGTCTCCTAAAAGTATATCCTGAAAAAAAAAAACCAGACTAGGAAGTGCATCTCCACAGGGTGAAACTTGAATGAAAAAAACTAGGAAGTGCGTCTCCTAGGGCTGAACTTAAATGACCTAAACTAGGAAGTTCGTCTCCTAGGGGTGAAACTCAATGTTGGAAGTGCGTCTCCTAAAAATAAAAATTTAACCTGAAAGACCCAAACTAGGAAGTGCGTCTCCTAGGGGTGAAACT
The DNA here is from genome assembly GCF_001879085.1 of Nicotiana attenuata. NCBI lineage: Eukaryota > Viridiplantae > Streptophyta > Magnoliopsida > Solanales > Solanaceae > Nicotiana > Nicotiana attenuata. Next base: position 20,719,578 of record NC_031994.1, on the reverse strand, counting down.
TTAATGACTCAAACTAGGAAGTGCATCTCCTATAGATGAACTTAAATGACCAAAGCTAGGAAGTGCGTCTCCTAACAAGTATAATCTGAAAGACCCCTACTAGGAAGTGCGTCTCCTAACGGGTAAAACTTCAATGACTCCAACTAGGACGTGCGTTTCCTAGGGATGAATTTAAATGACCAAAACTAGGAAGTGCGTCTCCTAGGGATGAAATCTCAATTTAGGAAGTGCGACTCCTAAAACAAAACTATAACCTGAAAGACCCAGACTAGGAAGTGCGTCTTCCTAGGGGTGAAACTTCAATGAACCAAACTAGGAAGTACGTCTCCTAGGGGTAAAATCTCAATTTAGGAAGTGCGTCTCCTAGGAGTGAACTTAAATGACCCAAACTAGGAAGTGCGTCTCCTAGATTTGAGATTGAGCTTGAGGATAACTATAAACTAAGCTTGACTTAACTCAAAATTGACCCTATGCTCCAGGCGGGACCCCTGAACTTAAGAAAAACTAAGACTAACATCTTAAGGAAACTAAAATCTGACCCTATTTTCCAGGCGGGACACCTGAACTCAAGAAAAACTAGAGATTAACGACTTAAGTAAACTAAAACCGACCCTATTTTCCAGGCGGGACCCTTGATTTTGAGGAAAAATAAGACTAACAACTTAAGGGAACTGAAAACTGACCCTATTCTCCAGGCGGGACCACTAAACTCCAGGTAAACTAATGATTATCCAACTAAAAAAAATTAAAAACTGACCATATTCTCCAGGCGGGACCCCTGAACTCAAGACAAACTAAAGACTAGCAACTTAAGAAACTAAGACATAACCCTATTCTCCAGGCGGGACCCCTGAACTTTAAGGAAAACTAAAGATTCTTCCCAACTAGAGGGATGTCTAGGAGGTATGATTCTTCTCAACTAGGGCAAATTCTTGAGAGGTGATGGTCTTCTCAACTAGGGGATGCCTAGGAGGTAAAAAAACATTCTCAAACAGCCTTTGTGTTGACAAAATTGGGCATGACACCTGAAAGGTTCAAGCTTCCTGGCTTTGATTTGGACACAGTCTTCGCCCCTGTTTCAAACAAAGAAAGCTTATGAGTTTAAACATGGTGGTTGGTTTGTGGCCTTGACTTTGAGGGCGATTGCTCCTTCACTTCCCATGATAACTTTGATTTCAACCTGAAAGACCTTGCTTGTTTATTGACTAACCACTTTCTCTGTCACCCTTGTCACAGAAAACACCTCTGATCCGTTCAAACCCAATACCCTTTATATGTTGCATTGTGCTCGTGAATTGACATATACCGAACTGTTGGCCCAAGATCAGTTGAAGTTTTGAAGAATGACAAATGAACTCAGTGAAGGACCAGGTCCATCTTAGGAGACACAGTTGTTATGGCCCATGCACATGAGATGCACGTGAAGAAGATAAGTCCTTGGGGATCAAGCAGCAATATCTTCTAAACTGATCAAAAAGATTGCATATGGGATAAGGAGAAGATGTCTCCTTATGAGAAGAGAACACATCCGGATAAGGGTTGGAGTTTGGATTGGTCTAGGACTCAAACTCAATGGAGGATCAGAAATTGAGTCACAATCCAACTCTAATTACTAATCTAATAAATAACTGAGTTGTTCTCTTTTACAGGTATGCACATACGCTGAAGTTAAGCAAAATTGAGAGCAAAAGAGCAAGGCTATTTTGCAAGCAATTTATGTGAGATTGAGTGTGCACGCCTGCAGCTACTTGAACAAGATAGAAGAACCAGTTCCATTGTGTTTATTCTTATTCTAGTTCAATTGTAGTAGGGATTTAAAACTTGTACCTTTTCCAACATTCATAGAAGCAATTGTATTAGGTACTTTGAGTATTCAAGTTAAAGTTAACTTGAAAGTGTCGCAACAGTTGAGGTTGTGTGCCACACAGGGATTAGAGTTAATCCTTAGGTTTACAAGAGTTTTGTAAATGCTGTTTTTGGCTCGTTAAGTTTAGTAAATGTTTGGGAAAATCCTACTGAGTAGTAGGTCGTGGTTTTTTCACCTTTTGAGCCAGGTGTTTTCACGTAAAAATCCGTGTGTTCTTTTATTTTCTGTATTTTAATTCCGCAAACAGTAGTATTTAGAACACCTAGAGAACCAGGTTCTTCTAGATCGAAAATTGGGTACCACACAAATCACCCACCTCTTGTGTGGTATTGACGTTTGGAACATCAACTGGTATCAGAGCAGGTTATCCTTGAAGAGGCTAACACCTTAGGAAAAGATCAACATGAGTGCACCACCTGGGAACTGGGAAAGGCAATCCACTGCCAGGCCTCCACTGTTCAATGGACAGTATTACTCATGGTGGAAGAATAGGATGAAGGATCACATCATAGGAGAAGACTATGAACTCTGGGACATAGTCACTGATGGTCCTTTGGCAACTACAATGAAAAATGAGGAAGGAGTGGAAGTGCCAAAGACAAGGGCGAATTGCACTGCTGAAGATTTGAAAAAGTGGGAGAAAAATGCTAAGGCCAAGAAATGGCTTATGTGTGAACTGGGTCCAGATGAATACAGCAGGATCCAAAGTTGTACTACTGCAAAAGAGATATGGGACACTTTGCAAGTGGCTCATGAAGGAACACCTCAAGTGAAGAGATCCAGAGGAACATTGCTATATTCTCAATATGAGAATTTCACTATGAAAGATGGAGAAACCATTCAAGAGATGTACACTAGGTTCACTACACTAACAAATGAACTTAAGTCTCTTGGAAGATTTATTCTTGAAGAAGACAAGGTTGAGAAGATCTTGACAAGAGTTCTTCCAGTTGCTTGGGAAAGCAAAATCACTGCTATTCAGGAGTCCAAGAATATGGCCACTCTCAGGCTGGATGAACTGATTGGGAATCTTACTGCTTATGAACTGAGAAGGCAAACCAGGAAGATGGATACACCCAAGAAGGAGAGAAGTTTGGCTCTCAAAATTACAGAAGGTTCAGACCTAGAAGATGATGAGATGGCTATGATCACTAGGGATTTCAAAAAGTACCTGATGAGAGGAAAGGGTTCATCAAGAGGTACAAACTTCAACAAGACAAGAGCTCCTGAGAAACAGACAAATGATGGCTGTTATAAGTGTGGTAAGACTGACCACATGATCAAAAATTGCCCTCAATGGGAGATTGAGTGGAAGAAAGAAAGGGCTGAACGAAGAAACAGGAAGAAGGAACAGGTTCAACCCAAGAGAAACAAAGGTTACGAACCAACGGACGTATGGTTGGTTTGTCTTGGGGTTGGAAACCGTACCTGATGAAGAACTCAGAAGNAAAATGATCAACGGTCACCTTTTAATCTTTCCTTTTTTAACTTTCCCCTTACCCCCAAACCCGTAGTCATTTTCGCATCCCCAGCCGCCTTTTAAACCCCCCTTTCTCTCAATTCTCTCTCAAAGCTTCTCAAACCTTAGCCGCCTCCCTCCACATCCACCCTAAAATCACCGGAATCCATGGCTTCCAAGGCCATTGAAGTCCTATACCAGCCTCCCATAACTCTTATACGCCTGGTTATTGTGGTTTCAAGGCCTGACCATGTGGAAGGTTGGCCCATACTTTGTTTGATTCGAGTTCTATGGCCGTCTCCGACCTTGCTCCGGCCAGCCATGGTTATTCGAGCCTGATCTCGACTTCTCTAGCTCAGATCAATGACTTTCCAAGCCTTTCTCATCACCTGGATTCTTCTGAAACCCTAACCCTTCGAGGTTTTTCCGATTCTTTTAGATTCGTTGTATATCAGTGTTTTCTATAAGCTTTTAAAACATTTTCTCAAAGTTCTTTCAAATATATACCTTCAGAGCCTTCATCTTTTTTTCGATTTAGGGTTTCGTTAAGTTTTCCTTTAAAGTTTCTCTGATCATTAGCATGTTCTATTGTGTTTCGCATGTGTGTCTTTTACTGTGTTTCTTATAAGTTCCTTCTACTGTATTTCCTATGTGTTTCTTTTACTGTATTTCTTATATGTTCTTCTATTGTGTTTCTTATGATTGTTCTTCTACTGGAAAATGCATGTTAAAAGTCTCAGTTCTTTTCTGAGATTTTTGAACTTATTTCGTTAGTATTTTTGCTTTGATTACTTGTCTTTTCATCTCTACACTCGATTGATGGAAAAAACCTAAAATTTGGGGTTTCATCCGAGTATTGAGACTATTCGCTATGTGATTTGCTTGTTCTTCATCTTTGAACTTGTTTGATTTCAAAACCCTAACTTCTTTGGACCTATTCGAGTTTCTGAAGATTGTTTCATCTACTGCTCGACTGAGTTTCGAAATCTTTGTTTCAACCTTTGTTTCTTTATGTGATTCTGATTTCCTGCTAAACTCTTCTAGGGTCTTTCTACTGGACCCTCTGTATGTTATTTGATACTCTCCCTCTTCTTTGTCACTAAGATGACTACCATGTTCCTATAGTTCACTACTTACCAATTTTTGTGATTGCATGACGAATTTTCCTTGTCCTAAATTCAGCCTCGCATGCCTAATACTTGTGTACTCTTTATATATGCTGAGCTTCCCCTCTAAAATGACTTTCAATTTTTTGACTGATTTCAGACCTCCTTTGTGTAAATCTGATTGATTCTTTCCTTGTTGTGCTAATTTCCCTATTACTTGGTTTGATTCAAAAACTTTCCTTAGCCTTTCTAACTTGGTTTACTCGTGAACCAGTGATTTCGAACCCCTGACTCCTTGATTTACTATGTACTAATTGATGTTATTGGGTATCTTACCTTATTTGTTTAACTGTCTATCTTAAAGATTCTTCCCTTAATTAAACTCCTATGTATTTACCCCTAATTGCCTACTTTGCACAAGATGCTTACTCGATCTCTTTCCTTAAATGATTTCTGTTCACTACCGTTTAAGTTTGAACTCCTTAATTAAGGAAGTCCTTCTACAGATTGATTTTAATTGGTACATGGTTATTTCTTGCCTTATTTTCTGCCTGTTTCACACTATAAATACATGCTCTTTCATTAACACAACACGAACACTCTTAGTTTTCTGAACTCACCCTCACATTCAAAAGCATTCTCTCTTGTTACTTGTGTTGTGGCATGTTTTCCAAGTACTGCTACTGCTGTATTTTGCTTCTTTGAAACTGGTATGTCCTGATTAGGGTTTTCAGAAATCACAACAATGTGTTATTTACTACCTTTACCTGCATGTCTGCCTACTGGTTATGTGTAGTTCAATGCTTACTTTAGCATGCTGTAATTTTCTTCTGCCTATTCTAAATCTATTGTGAATGCCAGAACCCCCACTTCCTATGTGTTTATGCTATGGTTTGAGGCATGGCAGTACTGCAAACTATTGTCCATGACTCAAACTTGATCCCTTGGGATCCTAGCCTCTGATATGATGTGTTCCGGCAGACTTATAGGCATGCCAGCACCCTCCATTGCTGGGTATGCCTAAAGCTTGCCCTAGCCTAAGCAATAGGCTCTGTGCAATTCCCCTATTCCCCGAACCCCTTTTGTGTACCTGTTTGCGGCTGTTTCCCTCTCCTTTATTCCTTAGAATTCTGTTCTTCACTTGCACTCTCTCTTAGACTTTAACTTCTGCCCCCCTCTTGTGAGCCTTGCCTTGGGACCCTTTGAGTTCCCTCTGAACTTGGACACTTGAGGGCTGGCGCTTCCACACTGCACTTGTCCCTATTCTGGTGATATAATTTGGGTGTGAGCACTACCCGGAGTCCCATCGAGGCTCTTAGGGAACTTTGACACACTCAGATTGGAGAAAGGCTTTGGATCAATGGTCTTTGAGTTGGTCTATCTCATATTTCAGACAGGAAGTCTGAATCAGGCTCTCCTTTGGTTGTACTTTTTTTTCTGATGTAATTTTTTATTCATTCTGGTTTGTAATTAGTTGTAATAAACATTTGGGCTGGCTAGTGAAAAAGGGTGGGTAACTATGCATGCAAAGGGTAGAAATCATGCCTATAGTTCCACTACAATTCTGCATATTCAGATACATATAGAGATCATGTCTATAGGTCTATCATAACTTTGCATATTTCAAATACATATAGAAATCATGACTATAGGACTACTATATTCCTGCATATCCAACTATCATATAGAAACCATGTCTATAGGTATTCTGAATTTTGCATATTCAAATAGAAATCATGCCTATAGGTCTAATTCTACATATCCAACTTCGTATAGAAATTATGCATACAGGATTGTTCAATTCTACATATTCAATTACAGCTAGATACCATGTTTATAGGTCTAAACAAATTCTGCATCTAGATACCATGTTATAGGTTTAAAACAAGCCTTATGCATTTAGATACTATGTCTATAAGGTTTCTGCATTTTTTACACCATGTCTATAAACTTTAAAATCAGCAGCGCATAGAAAGGATGCCTATAGGAATTTTTAATCGAATCTGATTCGCCTCACTCAGTGTTAGATATAAAATCAGTAATAATGGATACTATCAGTTGCAGAATTTATAATCAATTTGTTAAATCCTGCCTCTCTTTTAATAATTTGATTCCTTCACTTAGCAAGTTTAACAAGTATGCATTCAAACAATTTATTTCAAGACTTACTATTTTCTGAATTCAGTAGATATCATGCCTATAGAACCCCGTCTTAACACTTAGGCAAGCCATAGGGTAATAACTATAAACTGAATCTGTTCTATTAATTACAACCAGTAGGCAGGCCTGATTCGGGCTTCTTATCTGAATTATGTAATAAATCAGTCTGCCTCAACCTTAAGTTCTCTCATATTTGGTATTTATTCAGACCTTAACCAGTATGTGAAAGTCATGCTAATTACGTGCTTTTCTGTTCAAGGAGGTGTGATTGAGCCTCTGTTTGTTTACATGCTTCCCCCCTGAAACGTGCAATGTGTGTTTTTGTATGTCGCCTTAGACTTTGACCTTTTGAAACCTCAAATAAGCCCAATATCCCTCCCCTTTTAGGATTAGTAGTCCTAAGTGCCTCCGGGACTGATAGGATTGGGACGGGTAGTAGCATACAATAAGTAATCGAGACCATTTCGCGCTTTAATACCTTGACGGGGTGGGAAGGGTAGATATGGATATGATGACCACGCGATAATGTCACGTGTAGCCCCTCATTGAGGAGTGATTACCAGACATTGTGTGGGGTGATCCATACTTTTAATAAGCCTAAGACCCCCCTCCCTCTATTTCTTTACTTCTTTTAGCAATTTCAACTCTTCCTTTTAAAAAGTCAACTTTTCTAATTGTTCTTTCAAAACTTTATTTATTTGTAAACCAATATTTGAAAATCCCCTCTTATTTGAAACTTTATTTGTCTACATGTTATTTGCACCTAAATTCACAATAACTGTCTGGCCGGGAACCACACTAGTGGATTCTGAAGGGTGCCTAACACCTTCCCCTTAGAATAATTTCAAGCCCTTACCCTATCTCTAGTTATCCAAATCAAACTCTTTTGGTGTCCTAATGCACCCTGATCATTAGGTGGTGACTCTTCATGCAAAACCCAGTTCCCAAAAGGAACGAGTTGTCTCTCCAAATGTCATAAACCCGATTTCGCGAGAAAAAAGGGAGCGCGACAAATATCAAATTCAATTTTTGGCTCGGGCGAAGGAGATTTTTTGAGGTTTTTGAAGAGGAAAATAATGGGTAATGATTCTGAACCCTATTTTGTTTATATTTCATCAATCTCTAGTAATCTTCTTAATCGAATCAAGGAAATTGAGTGGAAAAAATGGGAATTTGGGGGAAAAGTTCCCCTATCGAGTTCTTGGGTTTTGATTGGGTTTTAGGTGTCGGAATTGAATAATTTTTGGATGAGTGATCTTGTGAGTGAATGGGTGTTCTTAATTGCTAACTTTTACCCGATTTCGAGATGTGGGCCCGGGGAGGATTTTTGGGCGTTTTCCCATTTTCTCGCCTTAGATTTAATTTCTTTAGCTAAATTAGTTGCTTGTAGCTATATTTACGTTATGTAATTGATTTGATTATATTTGGGCCACTCGAAGTTGAATACTCGTGGCAAGAGCATGATATCGGGTTGATTTTGAGCTTGGTTTGAGGTAAGTGGCTTGCCTAACCTTGTGTAGGGGAACTCCCCTTAGGATTTTGGTGCTGTTGTTATATGAATGACGTGTACGTGAGGTGACGAGTGCGTACATGTGCTAATTGTTGAAAAACCCCATTTTCATTAAGTAAATATCTATGTGTTCCTTTAATTGAGCAATACTAGTATATGAACCCTCCTATTTAGCTTAGGAAAGCATGCTCACATGCCTTAACCGTCTCATCTGTTCTAAGTGCTTACTTGGATTCTGTGTAGCATGTTTAGGATAGAAATTACCTGTTTATTTGGTACGAACTTGAATAGAACTATAGGCTTCCTTCTTGAGACTGTTGTGCATATTGATTTGGTTGTGTATTTACTTTGGGACTACGGAACAGTATTCCGGGACATCCCCCTGCACATTTATATTTGGGACTACGGGACGGTATTCCAGGAGATCCCCCCTGCACATTTATATTTGGGACTACAGGACGGTATCCCGGGAGACCCCCCTGCATATTTACGATTTGGACTATGGGACGGTATCCCGGGAGATCCTTTATACATTTACTTTTGGGACTACGGGACGTTATCTTGGGAGATCCCCTGTTGCTGTCTCCGTGTATTGAGTTATTTCTTTCTATGATCTCATTTTTCATTTACTGTTAGTATTTTAGCTATACTGCCATATTCCATATTGTTTTACCTTGTTATATATGTATAACCGGTAAGGCCCTGACCTGATCTCGTCACTACTCGATCGAGGCTAGGCTTGGCACTTGTACGGTACCGCTGTGGTGTACTCATGCCCTTTCCTGCACATGTTTTTCGTGTGCAGGTCTAGGTTCTTCTGCTCAGCCATCCTATCCTTGAGGCGAGGCGATCCAAAGACTTAAAAGTATATTTGTCGCCTCCGCAGACCTAGAAGTCCCTCTCTAGTCTCCCTTCAGTAATAGACTTCTTGTATTTTCTTTCGTTCAGACTTCTGGAGTTAGAACACTATGTATTTCTTTAGCTTGTGATTCATGAGATTCCGGGTTTTAGGAGTCCTATGTTCAGTTCAAGAGTGTTATTACTGTATATGCCGAGCGGCATTATAAACACTTTTATTAGATTTACCTACTAGTTGACTAGTTTTGTATCTTTAATTTCTTTTCCGCAAATTGTTAGGCTTACCTAGTCATAGAGACTAGGTGCCATCACGATAGTTCACGGAGGGAGAACTTGGGTCGTGACAAGTTGGTATCAGAGCTTTAGTTTCATAGGAATCATGGATCACAAGTCGGTTTATTAGAGTCTCGCGGATCGGTACGGAGATGTCTGTACTTATCTTTGAGAGGCTATCTAACTGTTAGGAAAATTCCACTTCATTTTATTCCTTGTCGTGCGAGATTATTGATGTCAAAATTCTAAACCTTTGTCTTCTATTCTCTCATAGAGGTGAGGACACGTGCTACCGGAGATGACCAGACACCCGCACCCCCTGCTAGAGCCGCTAGAGGTCGGGGCCGGGGTAGAGGCCGAGGACACGCACGTGGTACAACAAGAGCACCCGTGCGAGCTGCTACAGAGGAGCCACCAACAGCTCCAGCCAGAGCCCAGGCGCCTGATATGCCTACTGCTACTACTACTCCAACTCTCCAAGAGACCCTTGCACAGTTCATGAACATGTACACCACCCTTGCTCATGCAGGGTTGATTCTCCTTGCTGCAGCCACATCTCATGCCGTGGGAGGAGCACAGACTCCCCTCGCCCGCACTCTAGAGCAGAGGGTTCAGGTTGATCAGATCCCAGAGGTTATACCGGTAGCGCTTGTAGCCTCAGCTCAGCCCGAGGATACTGTGGCAGTTTCGGAGGAGGAACAGCAGAGGCTTGAGAGGTACAAAAAGTATGACCCTCCTACATTCACTGGTCTTGCATCAAAGGATGCTCAGAGATTTCTGGAGGAGTTCTACCGTATCCTTTGCACTATGGGTATAGCAGAGACGAGTGGGGTTTCCTTCACTGCTTTCCATCTTCAAGAGGCAGCCTATTAGTGGTGACGTAGTTTTGAGTTGGACAGCCCAGCTGAGGCAGCTTCCCTTTCATGGTCCCAGTTTTTAGATATGTTTTTGAGGGAGTATGTCCCTCAGAGCCTCAGGGACGCATGGCGTGCGGAGTTTGAGCATTTGCGCTAGGGTTCTATGACTGTTTCATCCGTTTCAATGACTTGGCTAGGGTCATAGAGATGCATCGGTCCTATTCGATCCAGGCTCCACTTACTCTTATGTGTCCTCTTATTTTGCCCCGCATTTGGGCGTATCTCGAGATTCTTTGAGTTCCCATATTTATGTTTCTACTCCTGTGGGAGATTCTTTTATTATGGACCGCGTTTATCAGTCGTGTTTGATTGCTCTTAGTGGTTTTGAGACCAGAGCCGATTTATTATTGCTCAGCATGGTAGATTTTGATGTTATCTTGGGCATGGACTGGTTGTCGCCCCATTATCCTATTCTTGATTGTCACACCAGGACCATGACGTTGGCTATGCCAGCTGTACTGCGATTAGTATGAAGGGGTGCTTTAGACTACACTCCTAGTAGAGTTATTTCATTTCTTAAAGCTCAGCGGATGGTTGAGAAGGGTTGTGAAGCGTGTCGAGCTTATGTGAGAGATGTGAGTAATAATATCCTTAATGTTGATTCAGTCCTAGTAGTGTGGGATTTCTCTGATGTGTTTCCAGTTGACCTTCCGGGCATGCCACCCGATAAATATGTTGATTTTGGCATTGATTTGTTGCCGGGCACTCAGCCCATTTCTATTCCTCCTTATCGTATGGCTCATCCTGAGTTGAAGGAGTTAAAGGACCAGTTACAGGAATTGCTTGATAAGGGCTTTATTCGGCCCAGTGTGTCACATTGGGGTGCTCCTGTCTTTTTTTGTGAAGAAAAAGGATGGTTCTATGCGTATGTGCATTGATTATTGCTGGTTGAACAAAGTTATAGTGAAGAACTGGTATCCTTTGCCTCATATTAATGACCTATTTGATCAGTTACAGGGTGCTCGAGTGTTTTCTAAGATTTACTTGCGTTCAGGTTATCATCAGTTGAAGATTCAGGAGCCAGACATCCCGAACACTGCCTTCAGGACTCGGTATGGTCATTACGAGTTTCTTGTTATGTCATTTGGGCTGACCAATGCCCCAGCAGCATTTATACATTTGATGCACAGTGTATTCCGACCATATCTTGACTCGTTCGTCATTGTCTTTATTGATGACATTCTGGTGTACTCCTGGAGTCGGGAAGATCATGAGCAGCACCTGAGGATGGTGCTTCAGAACTTGAGGGAAAAGAAATTATATGCAAAGTTCTCGAAATGTGAGTTCTGGTTGGATTCCGTGGCATTCCTGGGTCACGTAGTATAGAGTGAAGAGATCAAGGTAGATCCGAAGAAAATGGAAGCAACATAGAGTTGGCCCAGACCATCCTCAACTACAATGATCCGTACGGTGTTCCTTGTGAAATCTATACGGATCACCAGAGTTTGCAGCATCTATTCAAGCAGAAGGACCTTAATTTGCATAAGAGGAGGTGGTTAGAGCTGCGGGGAAGGCCAATGTGGTGGCCGATGCTTTGAATCGTCGGGCAGAGAGTTTGGGGAGTTTGGCTTATCTACTAATAGTTGAGAGGCCCATCGCGATGGATGTTCAGGCCTTAGCCAGGCAGTTTGTGAGATTGGATATTTCGGAGCCCAGCAGGGTCTTAGCTTGTGTGGTTTCTCGGTCTTCCTTGTTTGATCGTATCAGAGAGCGTCAGTATGATGACTCTCACTTACTTGTCCTCAAGGACAAGGTTCTGCATGATGATGCCAGAGGTGTGACCATTGGTGACGACGGGGTATTGAGGATGCAGGTTCAGATAAGTGTACCCAATGTTGATGGGCTTCGGGAGTTGATTCTAGAGGAGGACCACAGTTCGCGGTATTCCATCCACCCGGGTGGCGCAAAGATGTACCAGGATTTGAGGTAGCACTATTGGGGGAGGAGGATGAAGAAAGATATAGTTGGGTTTGTAGCTCGATGCCTGTGTTGTCAGCAGGTGAAGTATGAGTATCATAGACCGGGTGGCTTGCTTCAGCATATAGAGATTCCGCAGTGGAAGTGGGAGAGGATCACCATGGACTTCGTAGTTGAACTCCCACGGACTTTAAGGAAGTTCAATGCCATTTGGGTGATTGTGGATCGGCTGACCAAGTCCGCACACTTCATTCTTGTGTGTACTACCTATTCTTTGGAGCGTTTGGCAGAGATTTATATCTGGGAGATTGTTCATCTGCATGGTATTCCAGTTTCCATCATTTTAGATAGAGGTACTCAATTTACATCACGGTTCTGGAGAGCCGTACAGCATGAGTTGGGTACTCGGGTGGAGTTGAGCACAGCCTTTCACCCCCAGATAGACGGACAGTCCGAGCGCACTATTCAGATTCTTGAGGATATGCTATGTGCGTGTGTGATGGAGTTTGGAGGTTCCTGGGATCAGTTCTTGCCACTTGCGGAGTTTGCCTACTACAACAGTTATCAGTCCAGCATTTAGATGGCACCGTATGAGGCTCTGTATGGTAGGCGGTGTAGATCCTCGGTGGGTTGGTTCGAGCCGAGCAAGGCTAGATTATTGGGCACGGTCTTGGTTCAAGACGCTTTGGAGAAGGTTAAGGTGATTCAGGATAGACTCTGCACAGCCAGTCCAGACAGAAGACTTATGCGGACCGAAAGGTTCGCGATGTTTCCTTTATGGTTGGAGAGCGGGTCTTGCTTCGAGTTTCGCCTATGAATGGCGTTATAAGGTTTGGGAAGAGGGGCAAGTTGAGCCCAAAGTTTATTGGTCCCTTTGAGGTGTTGCGGCGTGTTGGAGAGGTTGCTTATGAACTTGCCTTACCTCCCAGCTTGGCAGGAGTTCACCCGGTATTTCATGTTTCGATGCTCCGGAGATATCATGGTGATCCGTCGCACGTTTGGAATTTAGTTCAGTCCAGTTGGACAAGGATCTGTCTTATGTTGAGGAGCCAGTGGCTATACTGGACAGGCAGGTTCGAAAGCTGAGGTCAAAGAGCATTGCATCAGTAAAGGTTCAGTGGTGGGGTCAGCTGGTCGAGGAGGCGACTTGGGAGACCGAGCAAAATATGCGCAGCCGTTACCTTCATCTTTTCACCACTTCAGGTATGTCTCTATGCTCGTTCGAGGATGAACGAATGTTCTAAAAAGGGGAGGATGTAACGACCCGGCCGGTCGTTTTGAGAATTGATGCCCCGGTCCCCTATTAACTACTTCCCCCGTGTCTATTTCTGCTAATGTGGTTTGCTGGGATGGTTCATTCTAAGTTTCGGAGTGTTTTGAGACACTTAGTCCCTAAATGTGAGCTTAAGACTTAGAATTTGGACCGTAGTCGGAACAGTGTGAAGATGGCTTCAGAATGGAATTTTGTCGATTCTGTTAGCTCTGTTGGGTGATATTGGGATTAGAGGCGTGTCCGGATCATGTTTTGGAGGTCCGTAGCTTATTTAGGCTTGAAATGGCGAAAGTTGAATTTTTGAAGTTTCGGGCCAATAGTGGAATTTTTTATATCAGGGTCGGAATCTGATTCCAGAAGTTGGAGTAGGTCTGTAGTGTTGAATATGACTTGTGTGCAAAATTTGAAGTCAAGCAGACGTGATATGGTTGGTTTCGGCATCGGTTGTAGAATTTTAGAATTTCAAGTTCATTAAGTATAGATTGGAGGGTGATTCGTGGTATTAGCAATGTTTGATGTGATTTGAGGGCTTGACTAAGTTTTTATGATGTTTTAAGATTGGTTGGTATGTTTGGTTGAGGTCCCGGGTGCCTCGGGTGAGTTTCAGATGCTTAACGGATGAGAATTTTGACTTAGGCAATTTCTGAAGTGTTGAACCTGTTGTTTTCACACCTGCGGATCTTGGACCGCACAAGCCGATTTAGACTTGTGCATCAGGGACTTTTGCACCTGTGATGCTTTTCCCGCAGGTGCGGGACCGCATATGTGTCCCCATGACCGCAGATGCGGTAATCGCTGGACAAAAATAGGAAATTTCGAGGGTTTGAAGTTCATAACAACAAATTCGATTTTTAGCTCGGGAGAAGGCGATTTTGTGAGGTTTTTGAAGAGGAAATCAGTGGGTACTGATTCCTAGCCCTATTTCATTTATATTTCATCTATCTCTAGTAATTTTCTTAATCTAATCAAGGAAATTGAGTGGAAAAAATGGGAATCTGGGGGAAAATTCCCCAATCGAGTTCTTGGGTTTTGATTGGGTTTTAGGTGTCGGAATTGAATAATTTTTGGATGAGTGATCTCGTGAGTGAATGGGTGTTCTAAATTGGTAGTTTTTACCTGATTCCGAGACGTGGACCCGGGGAGAATTTTTGGGCGTTTTTCCATTTTCTCGCCTTAGCTTTAATTTCTTTAGCTAAATTAGTTGCTTCTAGCTATATTTACATTATTTAATTGACTTGACTTGATTTGGGCCACTCACAGTTGGATACTCGTGGCAAGAGCGTGATATCGGGTTGATTTTGAGCTTGGTTCGAGGTAAGTGGCTTGCCTAACCTTGTGTGGGAGAACTCCCCTTAGGATTTTGGTACTTTTGTTATATGAATGCCGTGTACAGAGGTGACGAGTGCGTACATGTGCTAATTGTTGAAAAACCCCATTTTCATTAAGTAAATATCTATGTTTTCCTTTAATTGAGCAATACTAGTAGCCTTCTGTTTAGCTTAGGAAAGCATGCTTACGTGCGTTAACTGCTTACTTGGATTTTGTGTAGCATGTTTAGGGTAGAAATTACCTTTTTATTTGGTACGAACTTGAATAGAACTGTAGATTTCCTTCTTGAGACTGTTGCGTGTATTGATTTGGTTGTGTATTTACTTTGGAACTACGGAACGGTATTCCGGGAAATCCCCCTGCACATTTATGTTTGGGACTACGGGACGGTATCCCGGGAGATCCCCCTGCACATTTATGTTTGGGACTATGGGTCAGTATCTCGGGAGACCACCCTGCACATTTACGATTTAGACTTCGGGACGGTATCCCGGGAGATCCTCTATATATTTACTTTTGGAACTACGGGACGTTATCCTGGGAGATCCCCTATTGCTATCCATGTGTACTAAGTTATTTCTTTCTATGATTTCATTTTTCATTTACTGTTAGTATTTTAGCTATACCTCCATATTCCATACTGTTTTACCTTGTTATGTATGTATAATTGGTAGGGCCCTGACCTGATCTCGTCACTACATAACCCAGGTTAGGCTTGGCACTTGCTAGGTACCGGTGTGGTGTACTCATGCCCTTTCCTGCACATGTTTTTCGTGTGTAGATCAGGTTCTTCTGCTCAGCTATACTATCCGTGAGGCGAGGCGATCCAAAGACTTCGAGGTATATCTGCCGCATCCGCAGACCTAGAAGTCCTTCTCTACTCTCCCTTCAGTTATAGACTTCTTGTATTTTCTTTCGTTTAGACTTCTGGAGTTAGAACACTATGTATTTCTTTAGCTTTTGATTCATGAGATTCCCGGTTTTGTGAGTGCTTTGTTCAGTTCAAGAGTGTTATTATTGTATATGCCGAGCGGCATTTTAAACTCTTTTATTATATTTACCTGCTAGTTGGCTAGTTTTGTATATTTAATTACTTTTCTGCAAATTGTTATGCTTACCTAGTCGTAGAGACTAGGTGCCGTCACGACGGTTCACGGAGGGAGAACTTGGGTCGTGAGAGTTCATGGGTTTTGAGACAACGTGGTCTCGTGAAATGAGGTCACTCAAGGTGAGTGCAGATTTGGGCTCGTGATGTTTTGAATGGAGCTATTATTATTTCTAAGGCAAGTTAAGGATAAATTGGGAGAAGATAGGTCGACTAGCAATGGTTGAATTGGCGTGATGGTGGCAATGATCAGTTCCTTCAACGCGTTGAGTTATGCAAGTGATTTGTGGTGGTACGTGCGAGGCTTGACGGCCGCCGTAGTTGATTTTATTTAGAGGTATTCAAGTATTATGGCATGTTATATGTAGATGGATCTCGGAAGGATCATGGTGGTTTAGACCACTACATGAGGATCATATTTTCTGCTGTATGAGAATTCAGTCATGTGTTGCTATGGTTCTCCTTAAATGAGTTAAGTGAAAGGTTATTATGTGATGAAGTGTTTAATCTATTAGTGGTTGAGGAGTTATGATGAAATTCTTGTACTGTCGAGTATTGCCATATTAGGTGCAGTGAGCGACATGGGAATTGGATGTTGAGGAGCAAGGTTGTAGTTTGGTGTCGACAAGAATGTCACCAGCTCGGATGAGCAGGGAAAAAGGACTCGGATGGTTAGAGTAAGTTGGTATTGTGTTTAGCGTCACTTGAGATTGGTGTCCTTTGTAAGAGGCTTTGAGTACTGATTTCAGATTCTTTATTTGCTTTATAGCATTGTGTGGCCGGTGGTATAGATGTGCAGACTCGTTACCTGGCGCGGAAGGTCGTGGGAGCGTGTCCCACGAAAAGATTGTATAAGTGTGACATGTAGTCACTTGATTGATTGAAGATTAAAACCAAGTATAGAGATTTTGGTACTATCGTTAGTGTAAAAGTTTAGCATAAAAGGCGCTCTATTCAGTTGGTTGTGGACCGTGGGAGTTTGTTCCGAATTTTGCGACTGTTCTTGTGTGTCATGGGAAGAAGGGGTTATTGTGGATCCTCGAAAGGTTATTGGCCCAGTGCAGTACGATTAGAATTGGCTTGACGTTCGTGGATGGATCTAAACGTGAATGTGGGCTCTATATCAGGCCGGATGTGTTCATTTCAGCATAGCGTTGTTTACGGAGGAGTCTTCGGGCGTTGGATGTTATTTCTGTGGTCAGCCATTCCCTGTAATCTCTATTGTGCCATGTGTTTGCGGGATGGCTTGATTATCCGCATATGTGTTGTGATCCCGTGTAGCTTGCGGTGTTATACGAGCAGATATGCTCTCGAGATACAAATCATTTATTGCACCTTAGTTGTGCTTGAGTTTCGTAGCTTATGGCGCTATATGTCTCCCCAAGATTTGTATTATGCACTTCGCGTGCTTGTGGTTGATATTCAGGTATTTCACAGGTGTGAGCACTTTGGCTCGGTAAGTATTTCCTTTATAGACTATTATGTATGGATCGGGTGGCACGCCGCCATGGGTATCATGGTTGGATCGGGTTGCACGCCGCAACGGTATTATGTGTGGATCGGGTTGCACGCCGCAATAGTGTGATGTTAAGTAACAATTTTCTATATCTATTATTGTGTGTTTTTCTTCTCATTTTCTGAGGAAGGTTCATAACATCTTATTGGTTGTTTCAATTAGTTACGTGGGTTGAGTAGTTCTTTCCAGAGTTCATTTCTTTATGTATCATATTCGAGTTTGTAGCTTGTTGGCACATTGTGGCATCATATGAGACTTTTGGTAGTGTCTGAGGTGGCTTATTGCCTGAGCAGCTTGTACTGGGTGAGACGAGGTTATTGGACCTGGAATCAGTGAGATCAGATTTGTATGAAGCATATTAAAGAGTAAATATCAATATTTAGTCCAGAATGAGGTAATGGTTCTTGCCGGGAGGAGAGACTCCATGAATTGTGATTCAGAAGGTGGTTATGAGTTTCTACATATCTCTTCTGTCGTGGCAGTATTGTGAGAGTTGAAACGGGACTTATATGCTTCATTAGGTGTGTTGAGGGCATCAGATTCGTAGAATTTTGCCTATTGGCTTTAGAGAATTATATTATGGTCACGTGAATTATGCGGTGCATGGTGTGAATTCGGCAAGGTTGTACAATCATGTTTTGGTACAGTGTGTAGTGACTGATACGGTGTTTGTATGTTGAAAGCGGGCCTGGTGGAAATTTCCAGATGTTGGAATTTGGCTCTAAGGCTAATTTGACTAAACAAAAGGGGGATATTCGAATTTGCTCAAGCAAATGTTCTCAACTGAGTTATGGTAGCACGGGTAGCTGCACGAGGTGTTAAAAAGTGGTTTCAGACAACTTCAGCGCAGTTCTTATAACGTTCGAGGACGAACGTATGTTTAAGTGGGAGAGAATGTAACGACCCGATCGGTCGTTTTGAGCTCTAACGCGTCGTTCGGTAGTTTGAGGCCATGAGTAGCTTCACTTCAGGCATTATGACTTGCACGCATGGTCGGAATTGAATTTCAAGAAGTTCAGAGTTGATATGGAAAGAAAATTCTCATTTTAGAAGCTTTAAGTTGAAAGAATTGACTAAGGGTTGATATTGAGTAAACGACCTCGGAATCAGAATTTGATGGTTCCAATTGGTTCGTATGATGATTTTGGACTTGGGCGTATGCCCGGATCGGGTTTTCGATGTGGAAGTTATCATTTAGGGAAGAATTTCATAAATTTGGGCTGCAGTGCATTTTGTTTACCTTGAAAATGGTAACTACAATTATATTTGATATTGTGGTTCTAAAAATACGTGATTTATCTTAATACTAGTTGTTAGGCAATAGATGCTAAATTTGAGTAAAGAAAACAAGAATGCAAACCAATAAGGTCGCAAGGCTGGGCCTCGAGCTGGCTGGAGCAGGGCCTCGAGGTCTAGACGGGCTAATAGCTATGAACGATCGATGAAGAATCAATGATAATGAGGGCCTTAAAGATGGCCTTTTGCGGTTTAATGATGAGCAATAAATGTAGAACAATAATGAACAATGAAAGAATAAGCAATAAATGTGAAGAACAATAGTGTTAACAAAGAGAGCAGAGAATGTTGTATTCTATTCAATATGTTGTGTAATGATTCGAATCCCCGTTACAAAGTGACAAAGGCCCCCTTTATATAGGAGGGGTGAGCCCAACAAAGTACATGTCTAATAAATGATAAAGAAAAGCTACCGGTACAGCTGTATAACGGCTCAGTAAGGATTAGTACTGTCCTTTGCAGGCTTTGTCAGTCCTCATCACGTGTCTTCAGGAACCTTCCGCCCTTTCATGACGATCATCGATCGTACTGCTCCGAGATCGACCATAATGAGCCTTCGACGTGCTCACTCGAGGGATGCACCTCGGGGTTGCACCTCATGCCCTGCTTCGGGCTTCTTCGAGGTTAGGCGTGGAGCGACATAGTAGCCCCAAAGTCGAACTCCCCAATTTTGGCCGTATACAGATAGTCCCCGCGTTTCTTAGAATGAAAAAGATAAGAAATGATCTTGACCTTGACTTTCTCGAACCTCTCATAATGACATCATGCTCGTGACGTAAGCGTTCCAAGTGACTGAAAACGGTCGTCTGTTGACCTTGAGATAAAGATAGCCCTGAGGCTTTATTAAAAGTCCCCGAATGAGAACTGGCTCGAACTTGGGCAGCCCTTGGGCTTAAATTATCAAACGATCGTCTGTTCGACCTTGAGATAAAGATAGCCCTGAGTCTTTATTAATAGTCCCCGAGTGAGAACTGGCTCGAACTCGGGCAGCCCTTGGGCTTAAATAATCGAACAATCGTCTGTTCGACCTTGACATAAAGATAGCCCTGAGGCTTTATCAATAGTTCCTGAGTGAGAACTGGCTCGAACTCGGCCGGCCCTTGGGCCATAATAATCAAACAAGTGTTTGCTCGCCCTTGAGATAAAGACAGCCCTGAGGCTTTAACAATAGTCCCCGAGTGAGAACTGGCTCGAACTCGGGCGGCCTTCAGGCCAATATATCAAACCAGCATTTGCTTGACCTCGACTGTTAATAATTTTCGACAATCCGGTTCCTGATGTTTGGATCATGACGTCAATCATCATGAAATACGAGTTTGAAGAGACTAAGGGTTGCTTTTTGTACGATTCCTAGAAGCAATAATTGTAGGCGGCCGATGGTCGGCCTTTTGGCTTCCTTTGCATATTCAAACGATCTTTATAAATAGACAAATCCCATAACCTTGTGGATATCATTCTCTCACTGCTTCCAAAATTTCATAGAGCCCTTTTCAATTTCCTTGAACTCTCCCTTCTCTTTTCCAACAATATTTTCCATTTTTTTTTATTTTCCGCTTTAGAGATGGCTAAAACTCCTAAAACTGTTCCTCAAAAGGAAAAAGCTTCATCGTCCACTCGAACGACCAAAGGTAAAATGGTAGTTCCTCCTAGTATCGAGGAGTGTACCCTCGGTCCTTGTCTTCATCGATGCTAGCGAAAAAGGCCTTCGAAGATCGATGCTTTAGCTTAATCAGGCCACTTCATTAAAGTAGGGGGCTATACAGTCTAATTAGATGGTCGAGGGTAAAAGGCATCCCTTCAACCATACGTTAGAAATACCTAATGATACAAACAATGCGCTAGAACGATGAACCTCGGACCTGATCCCTGCTGGAAGAATGCCATTACCCGAGGAATGGAATATGAATCGTAAGTAAACATGTTTCGCTAATCGGATATCATTTCTTGACTTTGAATTAACTCTTTTTGATGATACAGCTGTCGAGTGGTACCCTGACGCTGTCAACGGTCTCCCGAGCTGGGTCCGACGACTTGATTCGATTTGCCCATACGCCGAGCGCGTGTGGCGTGATCTGGCTAAGACCCGTTGGGAGGCAAAAAATTACGGTGAGTTTTTATCTCTGTTCATATTCGAGCTCCTTAGAGAAGATACCTTTCACTGATACTCTCGTCCTTTGTGCCTATGTAGGACTTAGAGAGGCCGTCTTGATGAGGGAACCCCCGTCTGGGGGAGCAGATGCCCCGAAGCCTGCTAAGGAGAAAAAGAGAAAGAAGAAATCACCCGCTGAGTCTTCAAAACCAAAAAAGGCTAAGGTTCAAATGCCTGAGGCCGATTCAGTGGCCTTAACTCGGGAAGTGACCGAAGGTCTTTGCGCCGAGGGCGAAGAGAGTGATGACTGCCATTGGCACTTAGAGGGAGAAGAAGTGCTGCTGCTTTGAAGTTTTCTGAGCCGAAGGTGGCTGAGCCGGAGGCTGCCGAGGTGGTCCCGACCCGAGATGGGGGAATGGTCGAGGGGAATTCGAACGAAGTCCCCGAACCGACCAACGATCTAAGCACATTGGGTGCCGAGGGGCACCTAGTTGATGAACCTGAAGAAACCAATAATGAAGCCCCTCGAAGGGGGGAGAGGGCCCCTGTCGAACCGGTCGAGATGATCAACGTAGGTGAGCCTCAGCTGGATGCCCGAGATATGAAAACTCCCATGGTGGGGACATCCCATGGAGAGAATAGTACATTTGAAGGATATTTTTCCGGGGTTGAGGAAGGCCCCGATATAAACGCCTTAATTATCTTTGAGGAATCCGAGAAGCTTCGGCAACAGGTAATCTTGACTTTGACCGTTGTATGTTGAGTTTTGATTCTTGTTTTTCCGACTCTCTTCTTCTGTATCCTCGGGCCTTAAAGCTCTCTCACCATGCCTTTTCCAAGTCTCAAGCAGAGTTGGCTAGATGTGAGGACAAATTTAGGAAGCTCGTTTCTGAGTTGGATGAGCTTAAGACCCTTTATGCCCAAAAGGAGGGGGAGTTAGGTGACCTTCGAGCACATTTGGAAAGGATATCTCGAGATTGGGCCGATCTCGATGAGCAGGTAATATGACCTTCGTGGGCTTACTTTTGTGCCCTAGCCAGTTAAGTGGTAAATGCCTTGCTTTGATTCTTTCAGCTTAAGCGAAAATATGATCTGATGCGAGAGGAGCTTAAAATTAGAGATGGTGAAATCCTCGGGCTGAAGCAGCGCACAGATGAGGTGTCCTCCGATAAAGAAGCCCTTTGAGAGAGGTTGACCTTGGTTGAGCATCAACTCCAAGAGGCAGAGGGAGAAAGTCGTAAATACAGAGATCTCCATTCTGAACTAGCCGCTGAGCTATCTACAGCTAAATCCGAGGCTGCTGAGCTCATGTCCTCATACAAAAAAGATGTTGCTGCAGCAAATGCTCGAGCCAGGAAGGTATCCGAAGAGGTCAAGCTTAAACTGTCTCGAGCTTTGGAACATGCCCGACTAAGATCTAGGAGAAATGCTCTCGAGGATGTATACGCAGGGAGAATTGATTTGTCTGCTGAGATCGAGAGGGTGAAGGCCCTAGAGGAAAAATCAGCAATTCTATTTTCCTCCGATGATGGTTCAGCCAGTGATTCGACCAGCGGCTCGGAGGTTGATGAAGACGAAGATGAAGTCCCCGAGGGGGAGGAGGCCATCAATGTTCCAGGGGTCGAGGGCCAGGACGTTGGAGGCACGATTTCTGAAGGAGCTTCATCTGGTTAAGCAACCCCGGTGGTAGATTAGGTTTTAATTTGTTCCTTTTTTGTGTAAGGACTCCAGGCGTGAGCCTTATAAATACGACTTTGTGAAACCTTACTGTATATATATATATATATATAAGGATTTTTTCTTCACGTCATTTCTTGTTTTCCCTTTGCCTTTTTTTAATAAATTTCGACGCTTGTCGATAACCAGTTCGATGTGTCGAACTTATGATATAAACCACTCAGGTTTTCATGCTCGATGAGTGGTTGATAATAGTTGACCATTTAGGGCTTAGTCCTCGAATCAAATTTTGACTCAGGCTCGTTGACCCTTAGGTTTTCAATATATCGGCCCTTAGGCTCTTTGGGCTGGCTCTTAGGCTTTTACGCGTTGGCCCTTAAGCTCTTTTTAGATTGGGTCGATGCGACCTTTGATATGGCAATAATTTTCCCTCTTTTGGCTAAAGATTTGATTATGCCTTAGCATGTTTTATGCTCGTCCAACTCTTCGACAGCTCAAATAAGAACCTCGATTATGAGTCGATTGTGACGATAATTGAGTACCTCGGGAGGTTCTCTTGAAGGCTGATTTTTTGAAGCCTTTTTGCTGAAGGCTAATTGTCTCGAAGCCTTTTCATTGTTTAGAGCTGATATGATCGAAGCTATTTTGTTTATGCCGAGGGTAGCCTGATTAACCGGTTCTTTTCGAAGTATTTAGACGCCTTTTGTTTCGTAGCGGCAGTCGGGCGTCTCCGAGCCGCGTTAATTTGGCCGGAGGCTTTTGTTTGGCCGTAGCCTGTAGTCCCCGTGTGCGGTGACCTTGGCGTCTATATCGGGTATGACTTTTTAGGGGTCTTACAAGTTCGATATATAGCCTTGGCCTTCATATTGGGGTTATGCCTTTTTAAGGTCTTACAAATTTGAGTATGCCTCGTTGAGGTCTTACAAGCTTGGTATTGCCTCATTGAGGTCTTACAGATTCGATGCGGCCTTACTAAGTTCTTACGAGCTCGAAATTGCCTTATTGAGGTCTTACAAATTCGAGTTTTTGATGGCTTCGACGAGCTGTCTGTTGACAACAGTCCCTGAGTGTTCGAGGGTTTTTGGCCCTTAAGTGGTTTTGCGTGAAAATATTGAATTTCTTCAAGTTTTTTGACAAGTAAATAGGTTTCCCCAATTTTTTGATGTATTTGTACATGTTTTTTGCCTTTGGAGGCTCGATCGTTCTACATGGACACAGTTCATTCGACCGTTTTGCCCAATACAATATTCACCTATCGAGGTCCTCCTGGGCGTAGGTTGGTTTCTTACAAGGGGTGACCTCCTGGGGTGATGCCCCCCACTATTTGAGGTTGACTGAAGAGAAGCCTTGAATACTTGATGAGTTCTCCTTCGGTGGCATATGGATGTTGCCTCATTAAAAACCTCGCCGGTAAAACCCGTCCGGGATAAAATCCGGTCTAAGGGAAAAAGAGTTCAACGCATGCTTAAAAACCCAAGGTCTTCAAGCTGGAGGGCGCTTAGATTCCTCTCGACCGAACACCTGTAGTAAGTTCGTGTAAAACATAAATAAAAAGGGAGAGGGTTGTACCTTAACGATGGTGTTCAAGCTTTGATAAATTCCAACTACTTGTTCCGAGGACGCGGCACGGTCCTTTACTCACTCGTTTGGATGTAGCCGAGAATGTAGGTTGTAGTTGTTAGCTGATTTTTTTTTGCTTGTCTTTTGGCCTCTTTGATGTAGAGGGCCTGGATGCCGGTGACATGTCGTACACCGCAAACATCTCTCTTGTTGTATGCTGCTCCCCGTATACTGCCTTTACTCCATCCTTGGTTGGAAATTTCATCATTTGATGGAGGGTCAAGGGTACTGCCCTCATACTGTGTATCCACGACCTTCCAAATAAGGCATTGTATCTCATTTCACCTTCGATGACATGAAACTTTGTATCTTGGATCGTACCGGCTACGTTAACTGGGAGGATAATTTCCCCTTTTGTTGTTTCGCTTGCTGTGTTGAATCCATTGAGGACACGAGAGGTGGGTACGATCTGGTTGAGCAGTTCGAGCTGCTCCACCACCCTCGACCTGATTATGTTGGCCGAGCTACCTGGATCCACGAGCACACGTTTAATCTAAATTTTATTCAAAAGAAAAGAAATACCAATGCGTCATTATGAGGCTGAGACACGGTCTCGATGTCCTCTTCGCTAAACGTGAGAGCATCCTCTAGTACGTAACTCCGAGTTCGATTTTCCCTAGTGAAGGATATCTTTGTCTGTTTGAAAACGGGTTCCTGTGGGGCGTCGACCCCTCCAACGATCATGTGGATGATGTGCTGTGGTTCTTCAGGTTCGTTTTTCCTGTCTGCATCTCTCTCTCGGAAATGGTTCTTATCCCAGTCACTGAGAAATTCACGAAGATGCCCTTCGTTGAACAAACGCGCTACCTCCTCCCTAAGATGCCTGCAATCCTCGGTCTTATGACCGTGAGTGCCGTGATACTAACACATCAAGTGGGGGTTTCTCTGTGAAGGATCTGATAGTACGGGTTTTGGCCATCTGGCATCTTTGATTTTCCCGATGGCTGATACGATGCCCGAGACATCGACATTGAAGTTGTACTCAGATAGCCGGGGTGCCTCTATCGGCCCTGTGTGCCTATCGAACCCGGCTTTACCCACGAGTCCCCAGGAATTTTGACCTAGATCCATTCTTCGATCGCCTCGAGGCATGTTACGCCTGGGAGCGTTTCTTCGATCTTCCACGTACGGCTGGTAGCTTTATTTGTTTGATCTTGGCTCCCTTTCTGTAAATCTTTGCTCCTTTGTTAAGAGCCTGCTAGGATATACTGAGCCCAAAGGGGCTCCTAATTGGTCGTCTTTGATTCTGATTTTCGACTGATACCTGTTGTGCACGTCCGCCCAGGTCACGGCGGGATACTCGATCAAATTTTGTTTTAACTACCTTGAAGCTACCGAGCTTCGTTCTTTCAAGCCTTGAGTGATGGCCTGTACTGCCCAGTCATCGGAGACTGGTGGTAATTCCATTCGTTCTATTTGAAAATGAGACACGAATTCCCTTAGCATCTCGTTCTCTCTCTATTTGATTTTGAAGACATCGGACTTCCTGGTGGCGACCTTGATGGCACCAGCGTGTGCCCTCACAAAAGAATCTACCAACATGGCAAATGAATCTATCGAATCGGGGGTAGGTTATGATACCACATCATAGCTCCCTTAGACAGTGTTTCTCCAAAAATTTTCATCAAGACGGATTCAATCTCGTCATCGTTGAAGTCATTCCCCTTTACGGCACAAGTGTAGGCGGTAATGTGCTCGTTGGGGTCGGTGGTCCCTTTATATTTCGGGACGTCGAGCATTCTGAACTTCTTTGGGATAAGCTTCGGTGTCGCACTTGGCGGGAATGGTTTCTGTATAAACTTCTTTGAATCTACGCCCTTCAGAATCAGGGGCGCGCCCGAGATCTGATCGACCCTCGAGTTATAACTCTCCACCCTTTTATCGTTATCTTCTATCTTCTTTTCTCCCAATTCAATTCTTTTGGTGAGGTCCTCGAGCATCTTCATAATAGCGGGGTCAGCTGCTGAACCGTTGTTGCTCGATCTCTCCGGTACCTGCTCGACGCGAGGAGCCGTTTCCAGTGTTACAGTTCTTGGGTTTTTTTATGGCATTGTAGCTGAGCAATAGCCACCTGTTGTGCTTGTAACATTTCAAAAATGACTTGAAGACTAACGTCTCTTTCCTCACCGTGCACGCTTGCGTTGGTAGGAGAGCTTACATCGACATGCACAGTGTTCCGTGAGCTTACATCGATGGCGATTTGTGCTGGTGCCTCCCCTGGGTTTTGCGGTGGTACACCGGTATCTGCTGGTGCTATCCCTGGGTTTTGTGGTTGTACACCAGCGTCTGCGCCTTTTTCTCCTTGGAGACCAATGTCGTTGTTTTCATGTGCATTTGTTGAGTTAGACATTTTGTTTTGAAATCAAAGATTCTTGGACAAGAAAAAGTGTGAAGGATAACTTGGGTTTTCAGAAACTAGCACCAAAACAATCACTATTATTTTTAGCCCCACGGTGGGCGCCAAACTGTTTACCTTGAAAATGGTAACTACAATTATATTTGATTTTGTGGTTCTAAAAATACGTGATTTATCTTAATACTAGTTGTTGGGCAATAGATGCTAAATGTGAGTAAAGAAAATAAGAAATGCAAACCAATAAGGTCGCAAGGCTGGGCCTCGAGAAATGCAAACCAATAAGAACAATAATGAATAATGAAAGAATAAGCAATAAATGTGAAGAACAATTGTGTTAACAAAGAGAGCAAAGAATGTTGTATTGTATTCAATATGTTGTGTAATGATTCGTATCCCCGTTACAAAGTGACAAACGCCCCCTTTATATAGTAGGGGTGAACCCCAACAAAGTACATGTCTAATAAATGACGAAGAAAAGCTACCGATACAGTTGTATAACGGCTCAGTAAGGATTAGTACTGTTCTTTGCAGGCTTTGCCAGTCCTCATCACGTGTCTTCAGGAACCTTCCGCCCTTTCATGACGATCATCGATCGTACTGCTCCGAGATCGACCATAATGAACCTTCGACGTGCTTCCTCGAGGGATGCACCTCGGGGTTGCACCTCATGCCCTGCTTCGGGCTTCTTCGAGGTTAGGCGTGGAGCGGCATACTATCCCCAAAGTTGAACTCCCCAATTTTGGTCGTATCCACATTTCAATGTTATCGATGTCCGTTTGGGATTCTGAGATTGGGAATAGCTTCGTATGGTGATTCTGGCATTGGGAGTGCGTACGGAAGTGGATTCGGAGGTCTGTAGGTCGTTTTCACGGCCATAAACCCAGACCCGATCGTGATGGTGCCTCTCGTGCGACAAGGCCAGCCGACACAAACCCCAAGTTTAATTAACAGATATACTGATTCATGATCAAGTAATTAATAATGATAAATCCAAAAATAAAGCGAAATATATCAACAGCGGAAAACAAATTCCACCCCGACATCGGGGTGTCACAAGTCACGAGCATCTACTAAGGTTTGAATACAGCTAAGAGTCTAAAACTGTACTAAATACAGTCTAAGGAAGACGAGAGGTAGAAAAGCAGTGCTGCGAACGCCGAGCAGGTACCTCGTTAACTCCGATGACTCTGTCACTGAGCAGCCAACACCCGCTACCGGGTTCAAAATAATACCTGAATCTGCACACAAGGTGCAGGGAGTAATGTGAGTACGCCAACTCAGTAAGTAATAAAAGTAAATAAAAGCTGAGCAGTAAGAAAACATGTAAGCCACGTCATAACGCTACAGCAAATATAGTACATTTCCAAAACAGTAAAGAAATCATTTACTTCGTAAATCAAGCTCAGTTTAAGTAAAACCTTTTAAAACAACTTTCTATAGTTTCAAAACGAGTGATAAAATAAGTAAGTAAAAATGACAGAAACATAAACAGCACCTCGGGCAAAATATGTATCATAAACCGCCCCTCGAGCATAATATCAACAGAACCAGCCCCTCGAGCTACCTCACAATCACTCGTAATCAGCCCCTCGGGCATAACATGAATCAGGAACCGCCTCTTAGGCAACATAAATCAAGAACAGCCCCTCGGGCATCAATATGAAACAACAATAGCCCATAGGGCTACAACACATCACTCACACTGGGTACCCACGCTCACCGGGGTGTACAGGCTCCGGGAGGGACCCCTTACGGCCCAAGCGCAATAACAAGCCATCTCGTGGCATAGTCAAATAGGCTCTCGACCTCATATCAATCACAAGAAACCTCGTGGCATAATAAATCAGGCCATCGGCCTCTCATATATCACAAATCAGTACCACATGCTGCGGCGCGCAGCCCGACCCCATTATATCCTCACCACACAGGCCCTCGGCCTCACTCAGTCAGATCTCACTCAAGCCCCTCGGGCTGACAGTAAAACAAGTAATCGGCTCAAATTATTTATGAAAGCAAAAGGAGCAAATAAAACCGAGTTATGAAAACAGTAAGAACATAGCATGACTGAGTGTAAACATTAAACCAAAACGGTGAGGAAATACAGTAGTAAAAGCCCCTAAGGGTCCAAACAATCGGCACAAGGCCCAGACACGGTATTTAGCCCCAAACACAATAATATTTTCCAAAATATAGCAATATCAATAGTGTTCAAGTAAAATACGCGACTTGATAGTCATACGGGATGGACCAAGTCACAATCCCCAATGGTGCACGACCCCACGCTCATCATCTAGCATGTGCGTCACCTTGAAGTAGCACAACGATGTGAAATCCGGGGTTTCATACCCTCAGAACAGTATTTACAATCATTACTTACCTCTATCCGGTCCAAACTCTAGCCCGCGATGCATTTGCTTCTCGAATCGGCCTCCGAATGCTCCAAATCCAGCCAAAAGCAGATTCATACCATCAAAATATTCTAAGGGGACAAAGTCCACTCGAAAATAGCCAATTTATACCAAAAATTCCGAAAATGGCCAAACCCGACCCCCGGGCCCACGTCTCGGAACTCGATAAAATTTATGCCAAAATGATCCTCATCCTCCCACGAGTCTAAGCATATTAAATTCATCAAAATCCGACCTCAATCGCCCATTCAAATCTCAAAATGAAATCTCAAACTTTTCTTCAATTTTTCCCCAATTTCCACTCTAATTTCTCAAACTATATGATGAAATTCAACACAAAATCATGGGATTAAACCAAATATGAGTGAAGAATACTTACCGCAATTGCTCCATTGAAAATCTATTCAAATTCCACCTTCTCCCGAGCTCTCAATGGCTTTTATGATATTGGACTTAAACCCTTGATTTTAAATTATAAACTGTCTGCCCAGACATTTCTTCATCGCGAACGCGGCATATCCCTCGCGTTCGCGAAGCACACTGCTTCACTGACCGGAATTTCTTCTACGCGAACGCGATAACCTTCTCGCGAACGCAAAGCACAGCAAACTCAATAGGTCGCGAACGCGACCTCTGCTACGCGAACGCGTAGAACAAAAGCATTGGTGACCCAGTTATCCCGCTTCCTCTATGCGAACGCGACATGAGCCGCGCGAACGTGATGGCCATAGACCTCACACCTTCGCAATCGCGGAACCATCTTCACGAACTCGAAGGCCAAATCCACAGCCTCACACCTTAACCCTTCGCGAACGCGGAACATGCATCGCGAACGCGAAGGTCAAAAACCTGCAACACCTACAGCAGAAATTCTGCAATTTTTCACAACATGAAATGGTCCGATTGACCACCCGAAACTCACCCGAGGCCCTCGGGACCTCAACCAAACATGCCAACATATCCCACAACATCATTCAAACTTGTTCCAACCTTCGGAACGCTCAAAACAACATTAAAACACCAAATTCGCATCGGATTCAAGCCGAAGAAATTCCAAAATCTTCTAAATTACGCTTTTGAGCAAAAACCCAACCAAACCACGACCGAATGACCTGAAATTTTGCACACACATCCCAAATGCCACAATGGAACTATTGCAACTTGTGGAATTCCATTCTGACCCATAAATCAAAATCTCACCTATCAACCAGAAAACGTCAAAGTCTCAATTTCGCCAATTCAAGCCTAAACCTTCCACGGACTTCCAAAATGCATTCCGATCACGCTCTTAAGTCCCAAATCACCTAACGGAGCTAACCAAATCATAAAAATCCCGATCCGAGATCATATACAAATAAGTCAAATCTTGGTCAAACCTTTCAAATTTAAAGCTTCAAACTGAGAACTGTTCTTCCAAATTCTTTCTGATTACCCTATAAACCAAAACCAACGATTTACATAAGTCGTTATACATCACACGGGGCTAATCATGCCCGAGAACTGGCGAGCGAAGTGCAAAAGCTCAAAACGACCGGTCGGGTCCTTACATCCTCCCCCACTTAAACATACGTTCGTCCTCGAACGTGCCCAGAGTTGTTCCAAAAACCATCAAATCGTTGTGTAACCTTACCATGCACACACCCGAGGGTGATCCCACGTCACCCTATCCCATATAGGTCCGATAACACAACATAACTGAAATTCTCAATCCAACCTAGCCCATAAACCTCAGAACCACATTTTCACTTCTGAAATCATCTACAAGATTAGAATCTCATATTTATACTCTGAATAAGCCCGAACAAGCAGTAACAACCCATACCTGCAACCTCAGGTGCAATTACATGACATACCGCATAACTCAAACACTTGTAGCGATAACTTCTAATCACAGCAGTTACTCAAACATCCAATTTTCGATAATAAGCCTTTTATCAAATAAAGCCTCATTCCAACACTTTCGTATACTACCAGTGATCAATGAAACACATAGGAAGTCATAACAACTCCTCAAATCAACCATTCGTGAAGCCACTTCTCCTTTAGCAAGGACCATAGCAAATTTCTGAGCCGAACATCGATATTATCCCTCCAACACGCTGAAACTGAATCCGTTTGTATTCATTCTAGATCCCAACAATCTCATCTAATTCCAACACAACTACTCTGGTGACATGACACACCAATACACTCTAAAGCCACAACTCGTGCAATTCGCGCACCAATAGGCAACAATCTGAACGTACTCAAATCATGAAAATGACTCAAATGAGAGAGCCGTACCACAAGCTTACCAGTAGCACCACACCGAATGCTGAGAACCCGTCACACCTCGTAGAAACAGAACACACGAATCTAGCCCGAAGGATCATACCTCCACATAACTTTGTTAAAATGCGCAGCCCTATCCAAACACTGGTCCGCATGAAACACCTCAAGTCACCATGCCCAAAATCATCAACCAAGCGCAATTTGATGCCTAGCACCAAAAAGTGAATCACCATAACCATGGAGAAGCAAATGACACAATGCCACACCAGTCCGAAGGAACATATCCAATGTGCAACAAATCATTCAACACCCAAATACCCGTCTCATTCAAACCCCGCTATAAAGCCCAAATGAAACCGCACCATACGTGCATATAACCTCCAAATCTCAACTTCTCGTAACACCGGAGAGTAACTCCTAGATCACGAATAAGCTCAACAACAATCGAATGGCACATCTCTCAACAATAGCAGTTCGGAGTAAACAAATCTGACCAGGTGCAGAACACACATCCATGCTGGACCTATCAATGAACCCCAAATCAACTCTGTAATTAACTCTTTGAAGGTTCACAATGACTGAATCATAGCACATACTACCCTCTGACCAACCCTAGCTATTTTCTCACAGTCCACAACCACAAAGCCATCTAATCACGGAAACTCTCAGTTTCCTAATCCATAAAGTACACGAATCACCATATCTGATCCCAGCTACACTGCCCGAACATCTAACACACATTCGATACTCGATCATTCCACGAGGGAAACTCCTATAATTCTTCTGTGCTACCAAGCCAACTTGAATATCAACAGTCGATCCAATAAGAGAGTGCCACAATACTAATGAAGTATCCTTAATTCAAACACATTGCCCTTTTCTGAAGTGTATACCCTTGTCAAGACACACCATTTAGTAATAACATTTACCTAGTCATCTGAAACTGCCGTGCTGTCTAAGAATTTATGACCTTCCTTTCAGAACTGAACAGCGACCTTACACATGCCAATCTCAACCCTACACAACATACCACATATATCATGCCATCCTATGATAAATATGAGAACTTCATAATCCCTTCCGAGCCACAATCAAATATACACTCTACTAGTCAAGAACTTTCCATTTGATCCCATCTAGGAGAAAATCACTATACATCCCATGCTCCTCATTCCAGCAGAAATTATACATCTCTAACCATGGTAGAAATTATCAAGAACTCTACGAATCCCCTTTTGCATAAAACCGAACCATCAGGACTGACTCTTTCTAACTCAACCAAGCAACACAAGCCATCAAAACCTAAGAGTATTGCCAAGAAACACCTGTGGTAACCCACCGCTTCATAAGCACCCAAGAACCGATCATATCCATTACCATGCCGATCCAGCCTACTACCAATCTATCCCATCTATCCGTGTTCCTTTTGATTTACCTTCAACTCGATACTTCTTCTTGCTATAACACCACAACTCCTCAGCCCAGACTCACCACACAAGACAGAGACCCAAGCATAAAACCACATTGTCTAAGGCTCATAAGTCGCTGGATACTCTCTTAAATATTCCCAAATGCACCACATTCAAAATACCTACCCTGAAGTCACTTCCTGCGAATCCATAGCGATTACCTTTACCTTCCCGATACTGATATATATAGAATCCCATAATGATATAGAAGTACCACGAGTCTTGACACCCTCCAATGCAAACCTCAGTTTCTAGCCAAATATACAACTTGAAAATCTCCAATTATTACATGTAAAATCTTGAACCCATTAGAACCATTCTCGAGAGTCATCCACTCTACTCAAATAGCAACTAGACTGATTAAATGAACTCAATAACCTGTGCCTCATTAGCACTCCGACACCGCAGGGTGTAACTCACCTTAATGCAACCAAGCAACTTCCTGTCCTATGCACCGTACATCCTTTACTAATAACAACCCAAGTCATTACACGATTCTCATACACCCATAAAGCATAACCTAACCTTTACTGAAATTTCCTTTACTCGAGTCATCCTCGGTCTCAACCTCCGTAAGCCATAACCGATTCACCAGTATGCCTCAAACTGGAACTAACGTAGCACACAATCGTGCAATCAACTAATCAATAACATACTCCCCCACTTGGCTCAAAGCCATAGATAAAAACACACAATAACTCATAATGCAAATACTCTATTACTACCATAATACCATAGTGAGATTGAACTAATTTCTTCATAAGCTCGTGCAACACAGACCATCTAGTACTTCAAATCTTCTGCAAATCTCGCATTCACCCTCGTAACAGTCAAGCTCACTCTCTTAAGCAATCAACATTCAATTGCAACATGTATACTTCACTGGTAGAGGAGATCTTCCAACAACAACATAAGGATCACACAAACTTCAGAACACTCCGCTGGAGATAGCCCACCTGCTTCA
This sequence comes from Nicotiana attenuata, assembly GCF_001879085.1. Taxonomy (NCBI): domain Eukaryota; kingdom Viridiplantae; phylum Streptophyta; class Magnoliopsida; order Solanales; family Solanaceae; genus Nicotiana; species Nicotiana attenuata. The sequence goes on along the minus strand of NC_031994.1, from coordinate 20,686,138 downwards.
CCTCAAACTAACATCTCTTATACCCTTCCACCATCATAAACATCACGCAGTCACTAAATCTTCCTGAGTCTGAACTCATATCACAACGTGAAATCTACTTCAATCCCCAGTTAGGCAACATGAAAAGATCCTTCAACACAACCATAACTCGGGGCTATACATCATATCACAATGAAAATCAAGCACCAGATAGTTCTTACTGCCCCAAAGCAGACCCTTCTAGTCTTATTCAAATCATTTGAACACATCTCGCAGTCACATCATACTCATCACATAGTCATCCAGCCATCACATCCCCTAATAGGGACACTACCGAACATATAAGTTCAAAAAACATATGCTTACACAATCAGCACCTCATTGCTCAAGCTACAGGCAAAACCCGGCCTCAAGTCCTCCAGACTGGCCCAACATCATTGCACAGAAATCACATCTCGCCCCTCGATCAGGGGATCATAAGCCGTCGATGCATATCTGATACCGAGCGCTCATGTGTGCATACAAACGTGTGGAAGGAATTCAAAGAGTTACACTTCAAGCTGAATCAAGGACGCACGATAAGAGTTCAAGAATATGAAGTTTTTCCTAAAGGTTCTGCAGCCTCCCGAGCATAAGCACAGACGTCTCCGTACCGATCCGCGAGACTCTACTAAACGTGCTCATGACTCGCGAGACCTATGTAACCTAGGCTCTGATACAAAATTGTCACGACCCTAAACCCAGACCCGGTCGTGATGGCGCCTCTCGTGAAGACAAGGCCAGCCGACACAAACCCCAAGTTTAATTAACAGATATAGTGATTCATGATCAAGTCATTAATAATGAAAAATCCCATAATAAAGCGAAATATATCAACTACGGAAAACAAATTCCAGCCCGACATGAGGGTGTCACAAGTCACGAGCATCTACTAAGGTATGAATACATCTAAGAGTCTAAAAATGTACTAAATACAGTCTAAGGAACACGAGAGGGAGAAAAGCAGTGCTGCGAACGCCGGGCAGGTACCTCGCTAACTCTGATGACTCTGTCACTGAGCAGCCAACACCCGCTACCGGGTTCAAAATAATACCTGAATCTGCAAACAAGGTGCGGGGAGTAATGTGAGTACGCCAACTCAGTAAGTAATAAAAGCAAATGAAAGTTGAGCAGTAAGAAAACACGTAAGCCACGTCATAACGCTACAGCAAATACAGTACATTTCCAAAACAGTAAAGAAATCATTTACTTCGTAAATCAAGCTCAGTTTAAGTAAAACCTTTTAAAACAACTTTCAATAGTTTCAAAACGAGTGATAAAATCAGTGAGTAAAAATGATAGAAACGTAAACAGCCCCTCGGGCGATATATGTACCATAAACCGCCCCTCGAGCATAATATCAACAAAACCAGCCCCTCGGGCTACTTCACAATCACTCGTAATCATCCCCTCGGGCATAACATGAATGAGGAACCGCCCCATAGGAAACATAGATCAAGAACAGACCCTCGGGCTTCAATGTGAAACAACAACAGCCCATCGGGCTACAACACATCACTCACACTGGGTACCCGTGCTCACTGGGGGTGTACAGACTCCGAGAGGGGCCCTTACGGCCCAAGCGCAATAACAAGCCATCATGTGGCATAATCAAACAGGCTCTCGACCTCATATCAATCACAAGCCACCTCGTGGCATAATAAATCAGGCCCTCGGCCTCTCATATGTCACAAATCAGTACCACATGCTACGGCACGCAGCCTGATCCCATTATATCCTCACCACACAGGCCCTCGGCCTCACTCAGTCAGATCTCACTCAAGCCCCTCGGGCTAACAGTAAAACAAGTAATCGGCTCAAAATCATTTATGAAATCAAAAGGAGCAAATAAAATCGAGTTATGAAAACAGTAAGAACTAGCATGACTGAGTGTAAACATTAAACCAAAACATTGAGGAAAAACAGTAGTAAAAGCCCCTAAGGGTCCAAACAATCGGCACAAGGCCCAGACATGACATTTAGCCCCAAACACAATAATATTTTCCAAAATATAGCAATATCAATATTGTTCAAGTAAAATACACGACTTAATAGTTGTACGGGATGGACCAAGTCACAATCCACAATGGTGCACGACCCCACGCTCGTTATCTGGTGTGTGCTTCACCTCGAAGTAGCACAACGATGTGATATCCGGGGTTTCATACCCTCAGAACAGTATTTACAATCATTACTTACCTCTATCCGGTCTAAACTCTAGCCTGCGATGCCTTTGCTTCTCGAATCGGCCTCCGAATGCTCCAAATCTAGCCAAAAGCATATTCATACCATCAAAATATGCTAAGGGACAAAGTCCACTCGAAAATATCCAATTTATACCAAAAATTCCGAAATTGGCCAAACCCGGACCCCGAGCCCACGTCTCGAAACTCGATAAAATTTACACCAAAATGATCCTCATCCTCCCACGAGTCTACCCATATTAAATTCATCAAAACCCGACCTCAATTGCCCATTCAAATCCCCAAAAGAAATCTCAAACTTTTCTTCCATTTTTCCCCAATTTCCACTCTAATTTCTCAAATTAAATGATGAAATTCAGGACTAAATCATGGGATTAAACCAAATATGAGTGAATTGTACTTACCCCAATTGCTCCATTGAAAATCCCTTCAAATTCCACCTTCTCCCGAGCTCTCCAATGGCTTTTATGATATTGGACTTAAACCCTCGACTTTAAATTATAAAGTGTCTTCCCAGACATTTCTTCATCGCGAACGCGGCATATCCCTCGTGTTCGCGAAGAACATTGCTTCACTGACCGGAATTTCTTCTACGCGAACGCGATAACCTTCTCGCGAACGCGAAGCACAGCAAACTCAACAGGCCGCAAACGCGACCTCTGCTACGCGAACGCGTAGAACAAAAGTATTGGGGACCCAGCTATCCTGCTTCCTCTATGCGAACGCGACATGAGGCTCGCGAACGCGATGACCATAGACCTCACACCTTCGCGATCACGGAATCATCTTCGCAAACTCGAAGGCCAATTCCACAGCCTCACACCTTAACCCTTCGCGAACGCGAAGGTCAAAAACCTGCAACACCTACAGTAGAAATTCTGCAATTTTTCACAACATGAAATGGTCAGATTGACCACCCAAAACTCACCCAAGGCCCTCGGGATCTCAACCAAACATGCCAACATATCCCACAACATCATTCAAACTTGTTCCAACCTTCGGAATGCTCAAAAAAATATTAAAACACCAAATTTGCATCGGATTCAAGCCTAAGAAATTCCAAAATCTTCTAAATTATGCTTTTGATCAAAAACCCAACCAAACCACGACCGAATGACCTGTAATTTTGCACACACATCCCAAATGCCACAACGGAAATACTGCAACTTCTGGAATTCCATTCCGACCCCTATATCAAAATCTCACCTATCAACCGGAAAACGCCAAAATCTCAATTTCGCCAATTCAAGCCTAAACCTTCCACAAACTTCCAAAATGCATTCCGATCACGCTCCTAAGTCCCAAATCACCTAACGGAGCTAATCAAATCATACAAATTCCGATCCGAGATCATATACAAACAAGTAAAATCTTGGTCAAACCTTTCAAATTTCAAGCTTCAAACTGAGAACTGTTCTTCCAAATTCACTCTGATTACCCTGAAGACCAAAACCAACGATTTACATAAGTCATTATACATAACACGGGGCTAATCATGCCCGAGAACCGGCGAGCGAATTGCAAAAGCTCAAAACGGCCGGTCGGGTCGTTTTAGTCATTTGCCGAAAATTAGAAATTTAAAGGTTTTTGAGAAGTTTGACCGGAAATTCACTTGTTTATATCGGGTCAAATTCCTATTTCGAAAGTTGGAGTAGGTCTGTAATATCGAATGTGACTTGTGTGCAAAATTTGAGGTCAATCAGATGTGATTTGATAGGTCTCGGCAACGAATGTAGAAGTTTGAAGTTCTAAAGTTTATTAAACTTGAATTGGAGTGCGATTCATGATTTTTGATGTTGTTGATGTGATTTGAGTCCTCGAGCAAGTTCGTATCATCTTTGGGGACAGGTTGGTGTGATTGGACGGGGTCCCGGGGGCCTCGGGTGTGTTTCGGGTGTATTTCGGATCATTTTGGGCTACTTTGGATGCTGATTTACTGATATCTGGTGTTGTTCTTCGCGTTCGCGAGGATCCTCTCGGGTTCGCGAAGAATGATTTGGCTTCTGGGATTTTGTTCTTCGCGTTCGCGAAGAAGGAAATCTCTGTTGCACAGGTCTGACTTCGGAGGCTCATATCTCGCAATCTATAAAGAATTTGGAGATGATCTAAAAATGAAAGTTGTAGCCCTTTGTGTGTAGTTTTCAGAAATGTAAACGAATTAGCATTTGGATTTGTGTACAATGAGTTATGGCTGGTACTCTACAAGTTGTCCGTGAAGATGAAGAAAAATATTGTATTGCACAAGGCTAACTTTGGCAGTTTATATCTCAAAATCTATAAGGAATTGGGAGATGACCAAAACATGAAATTTGTAGATCTTGGTGTCTAGGTTTCACAAAGTTAAACCATTTATCCTTTTTGGAGTTTTGTACAAAATGTTATGACAATTATTTTAGAGGCTGTATAAGAAGAGTTTGGAAATGGATTTCGAGAATTTTGTTCATTGCGAACGCGATGGGAGCCCCGAGCGCGAAGAAGGGTTGCCTGGCAGTCTATAAGTTTGCAAAAACGGGTTTGGCTCATTTCCTCAATGAGAGACGACCTAGGAGCGATTTTGGAGCTGCATCTTCATCATTATGCCTAGGTAAGTGATTCGCACCTATTGCAAGTTAAATACTTGGATTATATATAGATTTTAACATGGAAATTCATGAGAAATTAGTGAAAATTTGGGGTTTGGTAGAAAACCTAAAAATTAGTATTTTTGGATTTTGACCACGAAATTGGGCATGGAATTTGGAATAAATTATATATTTGATTTCGTGGGGTTATGGGTAAAGTTTTTCTTCAAAAAATTTCGAAATCCGGGCACGTGGGCCCGAGGGCTATTTTATCAACTTTTCGAGCGGAGTTGAAAAATTGTTTAAATTGAATTATTGCGAGTATTAGAGTATATTTTTATGGATTTGCACATTTATTGACTAGTTTTGGAGCGTTGGGCACCAGTTTGAGTTGTCGGAAGGATTTGGGAGCCGGTTATGGAACTTCGGAGCGAGGTAGATTTCCTTTCTAACCTTGTAAGAAGAAATTAACTCCATAAGTGAACTAAATTATTATGTGCTTCTATTTGTGGGGGCTACGTACGCACGAGGTGACGAGATCCATACGTAGCTACTAGCTATGCCTATGTCCGGGTAGTTTTAGGCTTACATCATTCCTTGTTGATATTGTTATTGATTTATGTTTATTGTTTGCCTTGAGAGGGAGCGAGATTGAGTTCGCTTATTAAATATTTTGAAAGGAGTTGTAATTGAGAAAAAGTTAGGATCTTAAAAGTTTTCATTTGAACTTCGTATTTTGAAAAGATTGGAAGAATACTATAATAACTTAAGAAATCTATGTGTGACCGCGTCGCAAGTATGATCCGCAAACGGGGTAACTCTTCAAATTTTTATTTGACCGCGTCGCATGTATGATTCGCGAGCGGGGTAATATATGCATCTATGGTTCGCGCCTTTCCACCCTCGGCAATACATAGTTTACATTTATATTGGATCGGTCCAAATGTCCTCGGTGGAATTCGTGTGTGATAATAGAACTGGAAGTCCCATTTATAATTGGTATTAATTCAGCGTTTGTGATCAAATGTTTTAAAGGAAGTGATTTAGGTTCTTAAATATGGGGAAGACCTGTTTAGTTGTTTCTTGTTCTGAGTCTTATTACTGTATATCATGCTTGATTAGAATTTCATATTATCATATTATTGGACCACTAGTAAGTGTCGGAGTCGTCCTCTCTTCACTACTTCTTCGAGGTTAGACTGGATACTTGCTGGGTACGTGTTTTTTTCGTACTCATATTACACTTGTTGTACATTTTATTGTACAGGCACACGTATGTCTATTGACCTTGTGGGAGCAACGGCATGGTTGATACGGAGACTTAGGTGAGCTGCATCTTATGTTACGATCCGTAGCCTGCAGAGTATTTATATTTTTTTTTCTTCTGTCCAATGTTGTATTCCGGACAGTTGATGTATTTTATTTTATTTTTCCTAGTTGATGCTCATGCAATTGTGACACCGAATTCTGGGATGATTATGGGTTATTCGGTATTGAGATTGTGAAAATATTATTATTTACTCTAAAATTTCCATCTCTCTACTATTTAATTGAAGGAAAACTATGATTTTGAAAATACTAAAAAGAGAACCAAATTAATTATTTATTGTTAGCTTGCCTGACAGTGGTGTCCGGCGCCATCACGACCTTAAAAAAAATTTTGGTTCGTGACAAAATGTTTACTGGTTTCAACAAAAATATAACTTACCCTACAGAATATTCACCTTAAAACACTTTGGTTCGGTTCATCTGAATTTAAAGTGCCATTATCCGATCAAACAAATTCCTAAGGGCCACCAAGAAGCATGATTTGACCCAAACAGAAGCTTTAATACCATTTCCACTATCCATCCACTCTTCCCTCAAAACCAGACAGAAAACACCAATATATATACACAAAATAGATGCCTACTCTGATAATCCCTAATATTTCCCATTCGGTACAGACATGCTTCGCTAATTGTATGCCACACACAAACTATAAAAATACACACCATGCAAAACTATAAATGTACACAGTAAATTAAAAACTCTATTTCAAAATCTTCTAATTGATTTATTCTCATCTAGATTGATCATATGAGACAAAATAAAGGCATATCAATGTCTATGCCAGAAATAATTAATGAATTAATGAAATAATATATGATTGTGGCAAACACAATCTATTGAATCTTATTCAAACATAGAGTAGGTGGAATGATAATACCTGCTCACAAATTTTTCTTCAATTAGCAATGTATTTTTTCCAGTCATTTTTCTCATATATATATATAGTGGTTATCCTGAAATTCGTTTGGAGCCAAAAATCCCAAAAACCAATGCCAAAACACGGTTTTTTTCTCCATTTTACAATGTTGTGGAATTTTATATGGTGGGTATCGATGAGTTTGGTGGGTATGGACGAGGTTGAAGTGTTATCATGCCAAGTTAGAAGATTATCCCAAAAAATTAGGAAGTGGAAAAGTGCTTTACCCAAATTTTATTCTAACCATAACCTTTACCTCTCTCTCCCACTAATTCTAAAATATTAGCCGATATAATTGTGACGACCCGACCGGCCGTCTTAAGAATTTACGCCTCGATCCCCTATTAATTGTCTTCCCCAGGTTTATTTCTGCTATTTTTATTTGCGGGACGTTCAGTTTTGAGTTTCGGAGAGTTTTGGGACACTTAGTTCACAAATGAGAGCTTAAGTTTTTGGTTTCTTTTCCGCAATTTAGGCTTACCTAGTTGTAGAGACTAGGTGCCGTCACGATGGTTCATGGAGGGCGAACCGGGATCGTGACAAGTTGGTATCAGAGCTTTAGTTTCATAGGAGTCATAGATCACAAGCCGGTTTATTAGAGTCTCGCTGATCAGGAGTATAGGCCCAATGACTTGTTGATTCGGCAGTTGGGTATGAATTTCTACACACCTCTTCTATGTTGGCAGCATTGTAAGAGTTAGAGCAAGACCTATGTAGGTCATGAGGTGCAATGGGAGCATCAGATTCGTGGAATTTCGACTAATTTGATCAGAGAATGTTATGTGGTCCTGTGAGTAAAGTGGTGCAAGGTGTGAAGTCAGCTAAGGTATGCAGTCATGTTTTGGTACAGCGGGTAGTTATTGATACGGTGAGCGTATGTTGGAACAAGCCTGGCAGAGTATTCTGGATGTAGGAATTGGGCTCTAAGGCTCATTTGCTTAAGTGAAAAGGGATATCTTCAGATTGATCGAGCTAGGGTACCCAGCCGAGTTGTGGTAGCACGGGTAGGTACTCGAGGTGTTAAATAGTGATTTCGGACAACCCCGACACAGTTCTTAGCACGTTCGAGGATGAACGTATGTTTAAGTGGGAGAGGATGTAACGACCCGACCGGTCATTTTGAGCTCTAGCGCGTCGCTCAGCAGTTTGGGTCATGAGCAGCTTCACTTCAGGTATGTCTCTATGCTCGTTCGAGGACGAACGAATGTTTAAGTGTAGGAGGATGTGACGACCCCGCCGACCGTCTTACGAATTTACGCCCCGATCCCCTATTAACTATCTTCCCCAAGTATTTTTGCTATTTTGATTTGCCGGGATGTTCGGTTTTGAGTTCCGGAGAGTTTTGGGACACTTAGTTCACAAATGAGAGCTTAAGTCTTGGAAATTTGACCATCGTCGGAACAGTGTGAAGACGGCCTCGGAATGGAAATACGATGGTTTCGTTAGCTCCGTTGGGTAATTTCAGGCTTAGGGCATGTCCGGAGTGTGTTTTGGAGGTCCATAGCTAATTTAGGCTTGAAATGCCGAAAGGTCGAATTTTGAAGTTTTCGGTTCGATAGTGAGATTTTGATCCGAGGGTCAAAATAGAATTCCGGAAGTTGGAGTAGCTCCGTAGTGTTGAATGTGACGTGTGTAAAAATTTTCAGGTCGTTCGGACGAGGTTTCATAGACTTTTTGATCAAAAGGGGAATTCGGAAGATTTTAGAAACTTAGGCTTGAATCCGAGGTGTTTTGGTTGATTTGATATTGTTTGAAATGTTTTGATGAATGGAACAAGCTTGAATAAGGTATTAGGATATGTTTGTGCTTTTGGTTGAGGTCCCGGGGGCCTCCGGTGAGTTTCGGGTGCCTAACGGAAGTTGAATGTGGACTTGGGAAGATTTTTATTGCTGGTATCTGTCATAACCGCACCTGCGGTTTGGGTTCCGCATGTGCGGAGCCGCAGAAGTGGCTATTACATCGCAGAAGCGGAAAAAGGGAGGGCCAACATAGATCGTAGAAGCGGATGCTCCATCACAGAAGCACGTCCGCAGAAGCAGACTCTTTGTCCGCAGATGCGGAAACTGCCGCAGAAGCGAGATCTCTTCTCGCACCTGCGGGACCGCAGGTGCGGCTCATCTGGTCGCAGATGCAAAACTTGCTGGACAAAATGTTTTAAGTTCTGAGAGAGGCAATTTTCGGGAGATTTTTGAGAAAAACAACGGGGTAAGTGTTCTTAACTTAATTTTGGTTAGATTATTCGAATCTATTACTAGTTTTGGCATTAAATCTGTGAATTTACTTGGAAGAGTTTCAGAACCCCTTTCGGATAGATTTGAGGATTTGAGGGTCGAAATGTTATGGGATTTGTATAATTTTGGTATGGTTAGACTCGTGAGAGTGCGAGGCTTCTGAAAACATAAATTTTACCCGATTCCAAGACGTGAGCCCGGGGAGCATTTTGGTCATTTTACCTAATTTCGCATATTAGCTTAGAATTTAATTGTGGAATCAGTTACTTGAGGTGTTATTTACATTATGAAATTGAAATGAATAGATTGGGGCCATTTGGAGTCAAATACTCGTGGCAAAAATGTGATCTCGGGTTGATTTTGAGCCGATTCGAGGTAAGTGGCTTGTCTAACCTTGTGTGGGGGACCTTTCCCCTTAGGATGGATGTTGTGGTAATTCAAACGCCTCGTACGTGAGGTGACGAGCGCGTACTTGTGCTAATTGTTGGAAATCCAATTTTTTATTTAAAAAAATAGCCTTGAATTGTGTTCTTCCTTTTCTTACTTACATTGTTTGGAAACTAAACCTGCTGTAGCCTAGAGAAGCATGTCTACTTGACTAAATTGCTTTATTTGCCTTAACTGCCTTAATTGTATTACGTGAACCATGCTAGGTTAGGATTACCTGCTTCACTTTGATATGAAATTGATTGGATTGAATTCTTGTTGTTGTTGCGTATTTACTTTGGGACTACGGGACGGTATCCCGCGAGCTCCCCTACATGTTTACTATGGGACTACGGAACGGTATTCCTGGAGATCCCCCTGCACTTTTACTTTGGGACTATGGGACGGTATCCCGGGAGCTCCCCTGTATGTTTACCTTGGGACTACGGAATTGCATTCCGGGAGATCCCCTTGATCATTTATGAGTTGGACTACGGGACTGCACCCAGGAGATCCACTGGATATGATATTTATAGTTGGGGACTACAGCACGGTATCCTGGGAGATCCCCGGTTGTTATCTCGGAGCTGAGTTGTATTCTCTTTCTGTGTTTTACTTGCCAGTGTAATAGTTGTTTAATGATAGGCTATAATTCCGTATTTTAGTCGATTATTACACTCAAATTACTGCACTTTGATTGAGTTTGAGCTTTAATCGCTAGTGTCTTGCACTAACTGTGTGTTTTATGCCTTGTAGGAGTGATTCCGGGCTATATAGATGTTATGGAATGAACTCAAGTGATTTGGAGCTTTGAAGTCTGAGTAAAAGCTCAAGGAATTAAGCCGGAATCGTGTTTGGGGGTCAACGGATGATAGTTAGAGCGAACGAAGAATCGAGTAGGCATATTGCGCACTGTCTAGTAAAATGGATATAACATTTTGCTAAAAACTCCATTTGGTCTCCACAATATATGGTTGGAAAGCTAACTCAAAGGGCTACAACTTTCATGTTTTACGTTTTTCCAAATTCCAAACGGAACGGGGCGAAACGCGCAAGATTTGAGCCAAAACGAACGAAACCGGGAAAAAGGGCCAGTTGGGCGCCACAGGCAGCGCCTGGCGCCACCTGTGGCGCCAAAAACAGTATGCACAAGTATGGGGGCGCCGTGGAGGGCGCCTGGCGCCGGGCTGGGCGCCGGTGACATGAAATGTGTCCTATATCGCCCGGGACAAGGTTATTTCGGCCCTAGACCTACCCAACACGTATAAAAGCAAGACTATACCTATTTTTGAGGGGAGAGATGCCACTTTGGAGTAAAAACACACACGAGATCGTGAGGAAGCGGAGAATTCTCAGTTTTCTTTATCTTTTTCTAGTATTTTCAATTGATTCAACAATTATGCAATTGTTTGATTACATCATGAGTGGCTAAACACTCATTGTTCTGGGGTTGTGATTTAGCCATGAATATTGTTGTTTGATATTAGCTTGACCTTGATTATAATTCACCAACATATGATTGTTTCTTCAATTCTGTGTTTAATTGCTTAATTGTTTGGCCAGCAGTTACGCTCTATTTACTATCTATGCTATGCTTGGGAAAGCCGTGTTTAGATTAGAGAAGAATTGAAGAGAGCATGATCTTAACCCTTAGGGGGAGAGGATTTGTGGTTAGGATAGGAATATACCTAGTCACCATGCTTAATTAAATATCATGATCTTAATGCGTTTTTAATAGATTGATTTCATAGGAATATAGGCGTTAATCTATTGAGAATAGGTGAGTAGTACTTCGGGAGAAGGATATGAGAGCACTTATCGATTAATTAGCAACCATGAGTGAATTATATGAAAGGGAGAGTTAATTAGAACACTATACGATTGGTGAATCGATCACAACCCTGGAATATTTGTCTCTACTGAATACACAACAATCAATTCGTTACTTGATAATTTAGTTATTATTTAGAATCGTAGTATAGTATAAACATATTATTGGACTTTGCTTTTAGCTAGATTGAATAACAATTTTAGTGATTTAGTGAGTAGTTTACACAAGTCTCTGTGGGTTTGACACTCGACTTATCATTTTATTACTTGTCGACCACGTATACTTGCGTGTGCGTTTGGGAGCAACAAGTTTTTGGCGCCGTTGCCGGGGACTTGAATATCTAGTTTTTGCTTTAATTGTTTATTTCGTCTAGTCTAACGTTACTCGATTGTTGCTCTAATCTCAGAAACTTTGATTGAATGCGTAGGGTCAGAAGCCAGGACAGACTCAACGGCTTTGACCCGGAAACTGAGAAAACATTTCACAGGAGGTTGAGGGAAGCAAGGGATACAAACAATATTCAAGCACTCATTCAATTTCCTGTGAACATGGCAGAGGAGCAACATATGGCTGTTCAGGAGGTAGCAATGCCCAGTATTGCTAATGTTACCTCCAGCATAGTGAAGCCCAGGATCACTGGGCACTTTGAGCTGAAACAGAGCATGATCCAGCTACTTCATGCAAACGGGCAGTTTATGGGTCTTCCGCACGAGGATCCACAAAAGCATATTCTGAACTTCTTGGAGATTAGTGACACTTATATCACTAACGGGGTCACTCCAGATTATGTGAGGCTCACACTTTTTCTATTATCTCTGTTGGGCGAAGCTAAGCGATGGCTAAAGGCAGAACCAGCTAATTCCATTACATCATGGAATGATTTGGCAAGAAAATTTCTGGCAAGGTTCTTCCCTTTAGGAAAAACTGCAAAGATCAGAAGTGAGATAGTTGCTTTCAAATAGAAAGCAGGAGAATCTTTATACTCTGCTTGGGAAAGGTTCAAGGGGTTGCTCAGAGACTGTCCTCATCACAATCTGACGAATGAAGTGTTAGTTCATAGTTTCATAGAAGGGCTCCATCCCCAAACAAAAATTGTAGTAGATGCTGCAGCTGGAGGTCAAGTATTGGAGAAAAGCTTTGATGAAATTTATGCATTATTGAACAAATTCTCCAAAAGCAACCCGGATTGGCAAGGAGAGATGGGTAGAAACATGGTACAAATATCACCAGGGGTTCTCGAATTAGATGTTGTCTCAGCATTGTCAGCACAGGTCTCTACGTTGACCAACCAAGTCAATCAGATGACCATGATCATTAACAAGAAACAAGCCCAGCCAGTGCAACAAGTTCAAATATTTTGTGAAGTATGTGGAGAGGATCACATGAGCAATCTATGCCCAGCAAATCCAGAGTCTGTATATTTTGTGGGTAATGCAAATCGAGGCCAAACAAATCAGTATGGGGACACTTACAACCCCAACTGAAGGAATCACCCAAACTTCTCTTGGGGTGGAAATCAAGGCAATCAGAATCAATACCAGCCTCAAGCACCTCAACAACAATCCAGACCACCTCAGGATGAACAACAAGCTAGCCTTGAGGAGATGATGAAGAAATTGATAGCAGATCAGCAAGCCTTCAATCAGAAATTAATAGCAGATCAACAAACTTTCAATCAGAAAATAATGGCTGATCAGCAGGCTCAAGCCACAACACTGAGAAATTTGGAGCACCATGTGGGCCAACTTGCCAGAGCCCAAAATACCAGACCAGCAGGGGCTCTTCCTAGTGATACTGAGCCCAATCCTAAAGCTCAAGTCAATGCGGTTACCTTGAGAAATGGAAGAGCATTAGAAGAAGTTCCAATGAAAAAGAAGGATACAGCTCATCCTGAAGGAGAATTAGTTCCCAAGCCAGTTGAGGGGAATGAGAAAGATGATAAAGGACCCGAGCCAGTAATTGAGACTAGGCCACCACCTCCGTTTCCACAAATACTGCAGAAGCAAAAAGATGATGCTAAGTACAAGAAATTCCTAGATATTTTGATCCAAGTGAGTGTGAATTTGCCTTTGGTGGAAATTTTGCAGGAAGTGCCTAAGTATGCAAGGTATCTCAGAGATATTGTGGCAGACAAACGAAGACATGCAGAGTACGAAACAGTTGCACTTACTGAAGAGTGCAGTGCCAGAGTTTAGAGTAAACTTCCTCCTAAGTTGAAGGATCCTGGGAGTTTCACAATTCCTTTGTCTCTTGGAAAACAAGAAGTTGGTAGAGCTCTATGTGATTTAGGGGCTAGTATAAATTTGATGTCATACTCTTTGTTCAAGCAACTTGGATTGGGGGCGCTCAGACCTACTACAATCACTTTACAGTTAGCAGATAGGTCACTAGTCATGCTCGAAGGAATTATTGAGGATGTGTTAGTTCGAGTGGGAAAGTTTATTCTTCCTGCTGATTTTATTGTTCTTGATTACGAGGCAGATGAGGAAGTGCCCATTATTTTGGGGCGACCATTCTTGGCTACTGGTGGAGCAATTATTGATGTAAGGGCAGGGAAGTTAAAAATGAGAGTTGATGATGAGGAGGTCACTTTTAATGTGTACAAGGCACTTAAGCTCCCTAAGCATTATGAGGACTTGTGCATGATTACTGTGGTAGAATCGAAGGGGATAAAGCAGAGTCCTTATGTGAATTGTAGTGATCCATATGGGACAACTGAATTAGAGGAGGTAGTGTTTCCAGCTGAGCGTGTTAAGATGGTTGAGAAAAGAGCCAGAGATGAAAGAGGAGACCTTCCGAGAGAGTGCAAAAAGGCTAGAATTCATGGGAGAAAGAAGCAGAGAAAGCGCCCAGCCTGAGCAGAGTAGCAGAGTCGTGCCACGACTATAAATAAGGCGCTTGTTGGGAGGCAACCCAACATGTATATCTTTTAGCTATTGATTAATATTTTTTTAGTGTCAAGTTTTGTGTTGTTTTTGTTTTGCAGAGTAGGGGAAGTCTGAGTACCCAAAGTTGAAGCTGAGGAGCATGTTTGAGCTTAAGTGTGGGGTCGTCCCGACCCTTAATATTGAGGATCATGTCCGAGCTAGGCCCGAGAGGGTCTCAGGAAGTATTTCTCACCCTTGTTTTAATATTTTTCTATGATCATGCATCGAGGACTATGCATAATATAAGTGTGGGTGGGAAAACTACTTTCTGAAGTGTAATTGTATAAAACTATTTTTTTAGTTTTTCTTTTAGAACTCGTAGTAGACATAGTCTAGGTTTTAAAATAAAAATAAAATAAAATAAAATATAAAAAAAACGAAAATTAAAAAAAAAATTGAGAAAAAGTTCGGACGTTTCCCGACGATGGATCTTTTGGACAATTTTCTTGAGGGATAAAAGTCCGATTTAAAAACACCAAAAAGATTTTTGTTTTCCTTTTATATTTTTTTTTATTTTCTAATTTTTTTTAGAATAGCTAGGTAGTATTCCTTGGTTTTTCTTTAGGCACCGGTTCTTTTCCAAGGGTGTAGCTCGAACCGGGCACTTTAATTTCTTTTTAGGAGTAGTTTAGGAAGAAACTGAGTTGCTCTGAGATACTCATTGACATGTTTGATGCCGGCACATTAGGCTATGGCATAAATTCTGTTTTCCCGTGTATTTGGTTTGAATTGTGAAGCCTAAGTAAAGTAAATAACCTATTTTGTGACGCCTTTTCTCAGTTGTTTGAATCGTATGCCACATAGTGCAATATTGCTTAAATTTCTCAATTATGTGTGCTTGCTTGACTTGAGAGTTGAACAGAACCGTCTTGATTGAGTCATGTGCAACGTGTGTGTGAGGAATTGTGATTTTCTATGCTAACCTGTGTAGTCTAGAACTTGCCCCGTGTGTTAATTGAAGCGAAATTGTAAGTGTGCTAATCTAGGAGATGAAGTAGGCATTTTCTTGCTTGATCATGGATGTGCTTGTCACATAAAAATAAAATTTTCCGTTGCTAGCCCCTTTGAGCCTATAGACCTTTCTTTGGTACCCACATTATAAGCCATACCCCTATTTTGTTCTTAATTTGATATTGATTGAACTTGTACCTCCTAAGGCACTTAGTCGCTAAAAGAAGTAAGGTGAAATATTGGGGAGTAGTTTTCGAGTGGAACCATGGAAGGGCCCGTTGGTGCACTAAAGTTGAAATCAAAGGTCACTAGCCGATGAAATTAATTGTATGGAGTGTGTGAAAAAGAAAAAAAAAAAGAAAGAAAACTTTAAAGAAAAATAATGATAGTGAAAGTATGTCGAAACATAAAACACCTCCAATTCTTATTGATTTGCGCTAGTGAAAAGTAGAGAAGTGCTTAATTGAAAAGAGGGCTATGTTGTATATGCAAGTGATGTGGTTGAGAAGAATATGTGCTTGAATTGTGAATGTAGTGTAATAAAGTGCTTAGGAGGGTTAGCCACTATTCCAAAATATATCCTACCCGTCCCTTAGCCTACATTACAACCTTAAAAGTCCTAATTGATCCTAGATTTAGCTAGCTTAAATTAGTAGAGATATACACTACCGGCAAGCTTATGGTACGACCACGGGATGCATATGAACTCTTTGTGAGAGTGAGCGAATTTTGTTCAAATTGTGAGATGTCCGTAATCTATATTCAAAAGTATGTTTGAATGTATGGACTATCTATAGTCACTCTTTTGTTTGTTGGTAAGGGCACATGATCTCATGAATGATTGGTAATGTTGTAAACTTTCTTGTTAGGTAAGTGCATGAATTGAGGGTGCTTAGTGGTTACAAGTCGGCTTTTGAGGTTGGGTGGTGACAAATAGGTCGTTGGAATTGATTGAAGTGAAATATTATACTTGGGCATGCTTAGACGGGACGAATGTGAATTTTTGTGTGTTCATGCTTGTGTGCCGGTATTGATCGTAGTCAAGGGTATATTGTGTGGGTAAAAGTTAAAGTACTCCTCTATAGTTGATACTTGTACGTAGTTGGGGGGGTTCATTAGATAGTCCCATTGCTCGAGGACGAGCAACGTTTAAGTGTGGGGTGTTGATGATAGGCTATAATTCCGTATTTTAGTCGATTATTACACTCAAATTGCTGCACTTTGATTGAGTTTGAGCTTTAATCGCTAGTGTCTTACACTAACTGTGTGTTTTATACCTTGTAGGAGTGATTCCGGGCTATATAGATATTATGGAATGAATTCAAGTGATTTGGAGCTTTGAAGTCTGAGTAAAAGCTCAAGGAATTAAGCCGGAATCGTGTTTGGGGGTCAACGGATGATAGTTAGAGCGAACGAAGAATCGAGTAGGCATATTGCGCACTGTCTAGTAAAATGGATATAACTTTTTGCTCAAAACTACATTTGGTCTCCATAATATATGGTTGGAAAGCTAACTCAAAGGGCTACAACTTTCATGTTTCACGTTTTTCCAAATTCCAAACGGAACGGGGCGAAACGCGCAAGATTTGAGCCAAAACGAACGAAACCGGGAAAAAGGGCCAGTTGGGCGCCACAGGCAGCGCCTGGCGCCACCTGTGGTGCCAAAAACAGTATGCACAAGTATGGGGGCGCCGTGGAGGGCGCCTGACGCCGGGCTGGGCGCCGGTGACGTGAAATGTGTCCTATATCGTCCGGGACAAGGTTATTTCGGCCCTAGACCTACCCAACACGTATAAAAGCAAGACTAAACCTATTTTTGAGGAGAGAGATGCCACTTTGGAGTAAAAACACACACGGGATCGTGAGGAAGCGGAGAATTCTCAGTTTTCTTCATCTTTTCTAGTATTTTCAATTGATTCAACAATTATGCAATTGTTTGATTACATCATGAGTGGCTAAACACCCATTGTTCTGGGGTTTTGATTTAGCCATGAATATTGTTGTTTGTTATTAGCTGACCTTGATTATAATTCACCAATATATGGTTGTTTCTTCAATTCTGTGTTTAATTGCTTAATTGTCTGGCCAGCAGTTAGGTTCTATTTACTATCTATGCTATGCTTGGGAAAGCCGTGTTTAGATTAAAGAAGAATTGAAGAGAGCATGATCTTAACCCTTAGGGAGAGCGGATTTGTTGTTAGGATAGGAATATACCTAGTCACCGTGCTTAATTAAATATAGTGATCTTAATGCGTTCATAATAGATTGATTTCATAGGAATATAGGCGTTAATCTATTGAGAATAGGTGAGTAGTACTTCGGGAAAAGGCTATGAGAGCATTTATCGATTAATTAGCAACCATAAGTGAATTATATGGAAGGGAGAGTTAATTAGAACACAATACGATTGGTGAATCGATCACAACCCTGGAATACTTGTCTCTATTGAATACACAACAATCAATTCGTTACTTGATAATTTAGTTATTATTTAGAATCGTAGTATAGTATAATCATATTATTGGACTTTGCTTTTAGCTAGATTGAATAACAATTTTAGTGATTTAGTGAGTAGTTTACACAAGTCTCTGTGGGTTCGACACTCAACTTATCATTATATTACTTGTCGACCACGTATACTTGCGTGTGCGTTTGGGAGCAACATTGTTGTTGTCCTTCATATCCTGTGTTACTTATTTACACTGTTTATTTCATACTGTTAAACCTCATATTATTATTTAACCTCAATAGGGCCCTAACCTTCCTCGTCACTACCCGATCGAGTTTAGGCTTGGCACTTACTGAGTACCGCTGTGGTGTACTCATGCCCTTCATGCGCATGTTTTTCATGTGCAGACAAAGGTACTTTGACTCAGCCCTACCATCCTTGAGGCGAGGCGACTGCTATAGCGACTTCGAGGTATATCTGCCGCGTCCGCAGACCGAGGAATCTCTTTCCATTCATGCTGTTTAGTATTAGCCCTTCTGTATTATCAGTTCTTGTTAGACATTCTGGAGTTAGAGCTATGTAGTACTTCTTAGCTTGTGATTCATGAGTTTTCGGGTCTTGGATTTATGTGAGTTGGTTTTGAGAGTTAAATATGGTGTTTGCCGAGCGGCACATTTATACACTGGTTATTTCTTATTTCTGTTTTAAATTGTTTTACTTCCGCAAGTTTTTGGTTTCTTTTCCGCAATTTAGGCTTACCTAGTTGTAGAGACTAGGTGCCGTCACGATTGTTCACGAAGGGCGAACCGGGGTCGTGACAATAATACTACAAATCTACAACCAACTCATGTAAAAAATAGTAAAAAGAAACTTTACCTTGTGAAATAACTTTATTTTAGAACGTATCCCAATTCTGGATGACTTTCTGTTATAAATAAGTTATATGAAATATGTACTACAGTAATACAATATTCAAAAGAATTATTTTAAAAATTGATTTAACTATCTTGGCATAAAATAAAATGTTAAACAAAGGGTATTCATGAGAAATTGAACTAAATAGAATGGATCAAATCGGAGAAAAAATTGACATTCTTTATTTGATTTGATTTTGATTTTTTAGTTTTAAGAACATATATAAAATTTCATTATTTGATTTTAAGCAAAACTTAATCGAAAAAGTCAAACCAGATTGATTATATAAATACCTATTTAGAAATTGTAACTATATAAAATTTTACATTATACATTGATTTTTGCGCTCTTGGTTCGTAGCCTAATTTTTGCACCTATAGTATAGTTTATATTCTATTTTGGTTTGTAGAATCTATTCCATGTTAAAAATAACCTTGAGTCCTTAAATTATTCATAATTATTCAATTATTGTCAAAATATCTTGAGAATTAACAACTTTTCTTAATAAGTAATTCGATATAATTGCTATAATATGTGTTTAATAATATTTGTCACGTCTTTTTTTTGAGAAACTGATAGAAAAATCGATAAAATCGAACCAATAATAAACCAATTTGGTTTGGTTTGTTTTGATTTTAATATAATTATTGTAGATGCTGAAAATACACCAATTAGATTTTGGATTTAATTTTTAAAATTTTTGGATTTCGGATTGGATATTGAATTTGGTACTTCGAATTTTTGAATATTCGAAAATTTATTAATTTTATATATTATATTTAGTCCATTATTCATATCCTTTTCCTCGGTGAGTTATTTTTCTCTCTATTGTTATTTTTCTGTTTTAAATAATTTATAAGTAATTTATTTTGCATACAGGGAGCATAAAGAAGAGTTGATGAAGCATGTTGTTGCAAATATAAAAGAGAAACATTGAGAACAATTTTCTTTATGGTTCAAAAGGAAAGTAAGTAACTTTTTAAGATAAGTATCATCTTAATGTGTTTAAATTCTAATTTGTTTTCCTATTTACTAATTAAAAGTAATAATTTTTTCATTGTAGATTATGCAATTACATAATAAGGGAAAGTCAGTGTCTATCAATCAGTTATATCCTTTGGCAATAGGACCTGATGTGCGTGGAAGAACAAATAATGAGTGTACTGTAAATGGTGTTAGGTACCATATTCAAATACGCGATGAACTACATAAAAGTCAAAATTGCGGTTTAGTTGTTGAAGGATATCATGAAAATGAGGTGATTGATTTTTATGGTATTATAACTGACATGATTGAGTTAGAGTATTTTAATTGCAATCCAATTCTGCCATTTAAATGCAAATGGTTTGATCTTCGCAAGAAGACAGGGATGCAAAAAGATAAAAAAAATTACGAGCATCAATGTTATTAGACTTTGGTATGAACATGATTCTTTTGTACTAGCTACTCAAGTAAGGCAAGTATTTTATATTGATGATCCGAAATAGGGAGAAAATTGGCGAATCCTAAAATTTCATAAACACTTATATGATGTGCCAGAGATGCAAAATTCAGAGACAGAAAATGGCGAATTGTATGTTACAAATGATGAAGTATATCAAGATGTATCACTTGAAAGTAATTCAATTGTCAATGATACGGATAATATGTTGAGTCAACTACATAGAGAGGATGTTGATTCGATTACCCTAGATGCAACTGTAATTGAATTGGAGACTCAGACAGAACATGAAGTTGGTTATGACGAAGAAAATTCTGACGAAGAGGATGACACAATGGTAGAGTACATCAGTGATCATGAGGAGAATGAGGGGAATGAAGATAATAATAGTACTAATGACGATGAAGTCGATAAAACAGATGATGATGACGACATTTGGTTTATGATGTTACCTCATAACAGTAAGGTCAGTAACCTAGCAACATCTTTTTTTAATATATTATGTTCGTGATGGGGTGAATGGGAGGTTTTAAATAATTACGCCATTTATAGATGTCTTCAAATAATATCTGCCTATGTAGGTCTCTCTGTCCCCTATTTATTCTACTTTAAATGTCTGAAGCAGATTCTCTTTTTATTTTCTCTTAAATGTTAACTTTATTAGTGTCTATCACATGAACTCTGAATAGTGAAAGAGTAAATAAATCATCCGCTTAATGCTTTAAGCGTTATGAACAGATGGTTGGCATATTGCTCTTCCTTTCTTTTATGTATCACCAACTTGCTGAGTCCTTTCGTTTTATTTGGAAATTGTCTTGGTCCTCTTGGATGAGGGGGCTTCAAGAACTCATTCCTAGCAAAATTCTTCATCATAGAGATGCCTTGCTAATAACCTCCAAGAGATTCTGGGAGACTTGGCTTCCAGATAGTCAAAAAAGACAACTGAAAATAACCAATTATTTCATGTCCAATTTTTCCATAACAGTCACCCCCTATACGTTCAATGGCACTTACAAAATTGGCCTGTGGGGCTGAATCTAATCTGGATCCAATTACTTGAAAGTCTGTTAGCCCACGTGGTCACTTTCCTGAATAGATTTACATTTTTGAGACCTCAAATCATTCATCATGTTGAAGATTTACAATGTGATTCGGTGGGAATCCTCGTTCTTTTTAGGGAAAAGTCTATAGAGACTACACATTTTTTTCTTCTTTTCTTCCTTTTTTTTCTCCTTTTTCTGTATTTTACATTTGATCTTATACCTGGTAAGAATGCTTTTATTGGTAATAGATAAATCAGTGGTTATCATACTAATATTTTACTGAGTTATAATTCGTACTCATTTTCTTTTTAGATATAACCCTTATTTAATCATTACTAGAAAGAATCTTAGCAAACTTTTGATAAGTATATTAATATATTTATGTTAAATTACTTATTTGTGGTGTTGTGTGTAAGGATATTTATTTCTTTGAGATTCTTTTTGGTGAATAATATGGTCTGTCACATAAAAATTTATTGTCAGGCTAGGAAAAAAGAAAAAGAAGCATCAGCTTTGGTTTGAGTGACATTTGTAGAAAAGAGATGGGAGAGGCTTCTCTGCCAAATGAGACAACTATTGAAATTCTTGTTCTCTATCTTATTTTGTTAGAATACAACTTAAAAGTAGGGATATGACTCTTGTTAGCTCTAACTGTTGCAATGGATCTTGTAAACTCCTTATGTTCAGATGCCTTTTATTAGCCATGTGTACGGTAAAGTATTTGCAGACTTGTTGAGACTCTTGATGGTTTTGACAACTTAATTTGTAACTTTTTTTACTCAGAGTATCGTGATGTTTTTAGGCATTTTATTTATTTTATCACATGATATGTCAACAGTATAGTCTAATTATCTTACAAGAGTTCTGTAATATAAATGGTTACTTGTAGTTCTGCTTTTGGTAACTTGACAGTGTAAAAGTTTTTCTACGATGTCAGTGCATAAAATTGAAACTCTATGTTAAATGATAAACAGAAAAGAACCTCATGTGTGGTTTCATATCCAATGAGAGGTATTACAAGTTGAGCTTCATGATCCATATCAGATTGTAGCCTATCTTGTGAAGATAACAATTTTGTACAGCTATCTGACAATAACAGATCCGGGACTTCACCAGAATCCTCTATGTTGACAGTTGAGGTAATATGTTGGACTCCATATGCTCGGATTATGTTATAGATATAAGTCCATATATAGACTACTTCCATCTACACAATATGAAATCCAAATTAGAGGCCAACATTCAAACTTTTCTAGCTAGGGTCAAGTATAAATAGAATTTCATACATATAAATTTAAGAATCCACTTCAAGAAATTTTGAAGTGGAAGCTAAATTTTTGTAGCAGCAAGTGTTCCTTGGGTTAATCTGGTTTTTTGGTTTTCTATTTTCTAAAGTTAGATATGGCAATTGAATCAAAATGAGTACGGTTTCAATTGATTTCTTCAATTTTGCAGGCCATATAGACTTCATAATAGAATTCTATAAAATGGAATTCAACTTTCTCGAACTTGATAATTTTTCAAGATGGGTGCTTCAGTCATAAGGTTAATTAGTCCTAAAGTAATTTTATGTATCATACATTAACAAAACTATGTCTTTTAGTTTTTAACTTTGAATTTTTTTTGTCGCCAATAATTGTACTATTCAACTACAAAATTCAAGTTGTATCCATTTAAATATTATATTTTTCGTGATAAAAATTTTGTTGTGACTAAATTGTAGGTTAAACATAAACAATTAAATAATTATCACTAATTGTTTGCATTATTAGTGACAAAAACTAATGTCATAATAAATTATAAACTTTTGTAGCTAAAGTTTACCATGTTTAACTACAAATTTTATTTTGTCACTATTGTAATAAGTGACGAAATTTTTTCGTGTCCAAAGTTTTACCAATTTTAAGGTAAATTATGATTTGTCACAAATTGGATACATCATTGGTGACAAAATAATATGTCACCAATAATATAAAATTCGTGGCTAATGGTATTAAATAACGGCGCCAAGTTATTTTTTGGTGGGAAACTTTAGTGGACAAAACTTTTGCTACGAAATCTTATGTTTCGTCACTGAAAGTATGCGGATTATGTATCTAAACACGAAATGTAATTTTCGTCACGAAAAGTGAATAATTAGTGACGAATTTTGTGTCGTGGCTAAAAGTTTTGTAGCTACATATCACATTTGTTGTAGTGAGATCTTCATTTTTGTTCAAACTCTATAGGCCTGTCTGTAATATTTAACCACAATTTATTAGAAATGTTTTATAAGTACTAAATTAGTCGGGTAAAATATGGTCCGAACTTGTGTTTTCATATGTTGCCAAGATATAATAGATATAAAAACCATATATATAGTATATACATTTCAATGCAGCACTTCTCGAAATTGTACGGGCCTGACCTAGAAGTTATTCAAATTCTATTGGAATTCAGCTAAAAAAAATGATGTGTTAAGATTTGTGCGTGTTAACCAATTTGCTTGCAAAGGGATGGGGACCAAGTTTACGTTTGTCAAACTTTGGAATTCAAATATGGAAAGCTTCCTAGCTGCAATACAGAAGAGCCAGAAGCTTCTGGAAGATCGACTGAAGAGAGAAAAAGGAGAAGAACAGAGCTGGAATCTCTAATTAAGGAAAATGAAACTCAAAATCAATTATGATGCAAAGTATCTATAACAGGAAGCACTAACTAACTAACCACCTGGAAAATGACAGCTAAGCTACAGGTAATAACTAACTACTATAGTGGTAACTGGCATATGGATAAATACAGTTATAGTCTCAATACCCCCCCCCCCCCAAGTTGGAGGTGAGGTAAGCACAACCAACTTGCCTAGAATAGTAGCATGTTTGATCCCAGTGAGAGACGTTGTGAGGATATCAGCTAGCTGATCACCAGTCCTTATGTGATGAAGCGAAATGAGACCTTCTTGGAGCTTGGAGCTTGGGTCTCACAAAGTGACAGTCGACTTCAATTTGTTGAGTCCACTCATGAAACAAAAGATTTATGGCAATATGGAGGGTAAACTGACTATCACAAAACACAGGAATAGGCAAGGTGTCATGACCCTAAAACCAGCCCGGTCGTGATTGCGTCTATAATGGAACTAGGCCAGCCGACACAAACCCCAAATCAAACCAATATTTCATAAAAAAGATGTTTTAAACTGTTAATTAATAAAATTTCTATAACATGAGTCTAAATAACAAGTTCGGAAAACAACACAAGCCCGACATCGGGGTGTCACTAGTCATGAGTATCTAGAGTACAAGTCTGATTGTAACGACCCGACCGGTCGTTTTGAGCTTTTGCATTTCGCTTGCTAGTTCTCGGGCATGACTAACCCCATGTGATGTATTATGACTTATGTAAATCGTCGGTTTTGGTTTTCAGGGTAATCGGAATGGATATGGAAGAACAGTTCTCAGTTTGAAGCATAAAATTTGAAAGGTTTGACCAAGTTTTGACTTGTTAGTAAATGATATCGGATTGAAATTTTTATGATTTGGTTAGATCCATTAGGTGATTTGGGACTTAGGAGCGTGATCGGAATGTGTTTTGGAGGTCCGGAGAAGATTTAGGCTTGAATTGGCGAAATTAGAATTTTAGCGTTTTCCGGTTGATAGGTGAGATTTTGATATAGGGGTCGGAATGAAATTCTGTGAGTTGCAATATGTTCGTTGGACCATATGTGATGTGTGTGCAAAATGTCATTCGCACCAGGTTTGATGGACTTTTTGATCAAAATCAGAATTCAGAAGTTTTTGGAACCTTAGACTTAAATTCGATGTTATTTGGTTGATTCGATGTTGTATTAGGGGTTTCGAAGATTCGTATAAGTTTGGATAGTGGAATGTGACTTATTTGTGCTTTTGGTTGAGGTCTGGGGGGGGCTCGGGGTGATTTCGGATGGTTGACGGGAAGTTGGAATTGGGAAGTTGCAGCTGAAGCTGCTGAAGTCTGTCATAACCACACCTGCAGCTTGGGGACTGTAGATGCAGGCTCGCAGAAGCGCCCAGAGGGTCGCAGATGCAAAATTGGCCATGAGGAGCTGGAACCACAGAAGCGGCTATTCGAGCGCACCTGCGATAGCGCATGTGCGGGTGTTTGATCGCAGGTGCGGAATTGGGATTTTAAGTGAAAATCGCAGATGCGGTGCTTTGGCCATTGATGTGGTACCATAGGTGCGCTATAGGGACCGCAGGTGCGAGAATACTGGGTCATAAAGTATATATTTCATCCTTCGCGATTTTCAGCCTTTCTTCACCATTTTTAAATCAATTTTGGAGCTTTTTGTGAAATTTTGAAGAGGGAATCCAAGGGAACTTCATTGAGGTAAGATTTTTTAACATAAAACTCATTCCTATGGTGTTATTTCATTGATTAGACTTGAAATTTATAGAAATTTGTGGGTAAATATTGAAGAAACTAGGGCTCGAAATTGAAGATCTTTGATTAAGGATTTGAGGAGTCATTTGTTGTCGGATTTTGGCATTTTTGGTATGTATGGACTCGTGGGAGGATAAGGAGTTTATTGATGTAATTTTTATCGGATTCCGAGATGTGGGCCCGGGGGCGGGTTTGGCCAATTTCGGAATTTTTGGTGTAAATTGGATATTTTCGAGTGGGCTTTGTCCCCTTAGCATATTTTGATGGTGTGAATCTGCTTTTAGCTAGATTTGGAGCATTCAGAAGCCGAGTCGAGAGGCAAAGGCATCGCGGGCTAGAGTTTGGACCGGATTGAGGTAAGTAATGATTGTAAATATTTGTCCTGAGGGTATGAAACCCCGGATTTCACATCGTTGTGCTACTTTGAGGTAACGCACACGCTACATGACGAGCGTGGGGTCGTGCACCGTTGGGGATTGTGACTTAGTCCGTCTCGTATGACTGTTAAGTCGCGTATTTGAGTGAAAATTGCTTGATATCATTGTGTTTTGGAAATTATTACCATGTTTTGGGCTGAATGCCATATTTGGGCCTCGTGCCAACTGTTTTGGGACCCTTAGGGGATTTTTACTACTATTCCTCACTGTTTTGGACTTCATATTTGTACTCAGTCATGTTGTATTTTACTGTTTTCATAACTCAGCCATATTTACTCCGTTTTGATATTTTTAAATGATATTTTGGGTTGAGCCTCATGTTTTACTGTTGCCCGAGTGGCTTGAGAGATTTTTGACTGAGTGAGGCCGGGGCCTGTGTTGTGAGGATATTATGGGATCGGGCTACGCGCCGCAGCAGTGTGGTACTGATTTATGATTATGAGGCCGAGGTCCTGATTTGTTACGCCACGAGGTGGCTTGATATGAGGCCGAGAGCTTGTTTGATTATGCCATGAGATGGCTTGTTATTGCGCTTGGGCCGTAAGGGGCCCCTCCCGGAGTCTATACACCCCCAGTGAGCGCGGGTACCCAGTGTGAGTGATGTGATGTAGCCCGAGGGGCTGTTGTTGATTCATATTGTTGCCTGAGGGGCGGTTCTTGATCCATGTTTTGCCTGAGGGGCTGATTACGAGTGATTGTGAGGTAGCCCGAGGGGCTAGTTCTATTGATATTATGCCCGAGAAGCAGTTTATGATACATGTTTTGCCTGAGGGGATGGTTACGTTTTCTATCATTTATACTCACTATTTATTCACTCGTTTGAAACTATTGAAAGTTGTTTTAAACGATTTTTACTGAAACTGAGCTTGAATTACGATGTAAATGATTTGTGTACTACTTTGGAAATGATCTACATTTGTTGTAGTGTTATGGCATGGTTTACGTGTTTTCTTACTGCTCAGCTTTCATTTACTTTTACTACTTACTGAGTTGGCGTAATCACATTACTCCCTGCACCTTGTGTGCAGATTTAGGTGTTTTTGAACCCGGTAGCGGGTGTTGATTGCTCAGGGGCAGAGTCATCGGAGTTAGCAAGGTAGCTTCCCGACGTTCGCAGCCCTGCCCTTCTCCCTCTTGTCTCCCTTAGATTGTTTTAGAATATTTTTAGACTCTTCATTGTATTCAGACCTTAGTAGATGCTCGTGACTTGTGACACCCCGATGTCGGGCTCGTGTTATGTTTCTGCACTGGTTATTTAGACTTATATTATGAGTTTTCTTGTTCATTAATGGCTTAAAATGATTGTTAGAGAATAATGGTTTGATTTGGGATTTTTGTCGGCTGGCCTAGTTTCACGATAGGCGCCATCACGGCCGGGTCGGTTTTAGGGTCGTGACAAGTTGGTATCAGAGCCTAGGTTACATAGGTCTCACGAGTCATGAGCAGGTTTAGTAGAATCTCGCGGATCAGTACGGAGACGTGTGTACTTATCCTCGGGAGGCTGCAGAACCTTTAAGAAATTTCACATTCTTGAATTCTTATCGTGCGTCCTTGATTCAGCTTGAAATGTAACTCTTTGAATTCCTTCCACGGATTCGTATGCGCGCATGAGCGCTCAGTACCAGATGTGCATCGATGGATTGTGATTCCCTGATCGAGGGGCGAGATGTGATCTCTGTGTGTTGATGTTGGGCTAGTCTGGAAGACTTGAGGCCGGATTTTGCCTATAGCTTGAGCCCTGAGTTGTTGATTGTGCGAGCGCATGTTTTTGGATCTATATGTTCGATTGTGTCCCTATTAAGGGAAGTGATGACTGGATAGTTACGTGATGAGTATGATATGACTGCGAGATGTGTTTATATGAATTGAATGAGACGAGAAGGGTCTGCTTTGGGGCAGCAAGAACTATCCGGAGTTTGATTTCCATCGTGATTTGATGTATAGCCCCGAGTTGTGGGTGTGATGAAGGATCTTTTCATGTTGCCTAGTTGGGAAGTGAGGTAGATTTTACGTTGTGATATGAGTTCAGACTCAGGAAGATTAAATAACTGCATAATGTTTATGACGGTGGAAGGGTATAAAGAGATGTTAGTTTGAGTCGAAGCAGGTGGGTTATCTCCTGCGGAGTGTTCTGAAGTTTGTGTGATCTTTATGTTGTTGTTGGAAGATCTCCTTTACCAGTGAAGTATATGTGTTGCAATATAAATTTGAGTCGCTTAAGAGAGTGGGCTTGACGGTTACGAGGGTGAACGCGAGATTTGCGGAAGATTTGAAGTACTAGATGGGCTGTGTTGCACGAGCTTATGAAGGATTGAGTTTAATCTCACTATGGTATTATGGCAGTAATAAAGTATATTCATTATGAGTTATTGTGTGTTTTGATATATGGCTTCGAGCCAAGTGGGGGATTCTGCTATTGATTAGTTAATTGCACGGTTATGTGCTATGATGGTTCCAGTTTGAGGCATATCACTGAATCAGTTATGGCTTATGGAGGTTGAGACCGAGGATGGCTCGAGTAAAGGAAATTTCAATAAAGGTTATGTTTCCGCACTGGTTATTTAGACTTATATTATGAGTTTTCTTGTTCATTAATGGCTTAAAAATGACTGTTAGAGAATAATGGTTTGATTTGGAAATTTTGTCGGCTTGCCTAGTTTCACGATAGGCGCCATCACGGCCGGGTCGGTTTTAGGGTCGTGACACTGATACAGTCTACTAAAATGACAAAGGAGTCTATAGTAACTGAACAACTATAATATAGGAGGGAGAAAAGCAGGGTTGCGATCGCCAAGCAGCTGCCTTACTAACTCCGATGGACCTGCCACTGAGTAATCAACACCCGCTACCAGGCTTAGAAATACCTAGATTTGCACACAAGGTGCATGGAGTAATGTGAGTACGCCAACTCAGTAAGTAACAGTCATAAATAAAAGCTGAGTGTAGTGATGAGCAGTAAAATCACATAAAGTTCACAATATAAAGTTTCAGTGAAAAATAACAAAGGTCGAATCAGTATTCCAGTCAAGATATCTCATAAAACTCCTGTTTCGATGAAAATTATATAAAAGCATTATTTTTTTGTTCAACAGCGTTCAATAGAGGCTCAATATAAAAGAAAAGGGGTGAAAACAGTAATTTCATAAACAAGCCCCTCGGGCGAAGTGTCACTCATATATATAACCTCTCGGGCGAAGTATCGCTCATATATAGCCTCTCGGGCAAGTATCACTCCTTTATAGCTCCTCGGGCAAGCGTCTCACTCACTCGTGGCTCAACACTCATCAACCAGCACTCATGCTCAATAGGTACCGTATAATAACCGCTGCGGTGTGCAGCCCGATCCATAAATATATAGTCGACTGTGCTCACTGGTGGTGTGCAGACTCCGAAGGGGCTCCTACAGCCCAAGCGCTATATCGCTGCGGCGTGCAGCCCGACCCAATATCGCTGTGGCGTGCAACCCGATCCATATATCGCTGTGGCGTGCAGCCCGATCCATATATATATATATATATATATATATATATATATATATATATATATATATATATATATATATATCGCTGCGCCGTGCAGCCCGATCCATAATTGTATAATCCTCACCATCAGGACCTCGGCCTATCTCAGTCATCAACCTCACAAGTCACTCGGGCATTTCAGTAAAAAAATCAGGGAACTCAACCCAAACAACTTTCATATATTTAAAAATAGAGTAATGAATCTGAATCAAACAATAAGCAGGTAAAAATCATGACTGAGGATATGCTTTCGAATCAAAACAGTGTGAGGATAGTGGTAAAATACCCTTAAGGGTCCAAACAGTACGACACAAGGCCCCAAACATGGCATTCAGCCCAAGTTAACAGAATAATTTCCAAAACACATAGATATCATATAGATTTTATCAAAATATGCAACTCTACAGTTACCACTGGACGGCCAAGTCACAATCCCTATGGGTGCACGCCCAACCGCCCGTCACCTAGCATGTGTGTCACCTTGTGACGACCCTAAAGGGGTCATCACCGGATTTCTCTCTTTTTTCGTGCTTCCGAGGCCTTGAAAACCTCACCTTTAGTTGCCTCGATTTGCGTGCGCAGTCCGGGCGCCTAGCCGGAAAGATTATATGTTAAATTCAGTGAAAAATTTCAAAATGTGGCTTTAAAATGATTAAAGTTGACTTCGGTCAACATTTTTGGTAAACGGACCCTGACCCATGATTTGACGGTCCCGGAGGGTCCGTAGAAAAATATGGGACTCGGGCATGTGCCCGGAGTCGAAATCCGAGGTCTAGAACCCGAGGAAAAGAATTTTTCTGTGAAATTATTTTTCTGGAATTATTAAGAAAAATGGAAATGAAAGTTTATTAAAATACTATGGTATCGGGCTCGTATTTTTGTTCCGACGCCCGGAACAAGTCATAAATATGTGTTAAGCGCTTTCTGTAAAGTTTGGTCGAAATCGGGCGTCATTTGACGTGTTTTGAACTAGAAACTCTAAACTTGATGTTTTGTGGAAATTTGGAAGAAAATCATGGGTCTTGAGGCCTAATTTGATGATTTATGATGTTGTTTGGGCGATTTGATCGCACGGATGAGTCCGTAGTATGTTTTTGAGCTTATATGTATGTTCGGTTTGGAGCCCCGAGGGCTCGGGTGAGCTTTGAGTAGGTCCCGGGAGGTCTGAGGCTTAGAAATAGCAGATGGTTGCAGGTTCAGGGGTTGCAGGCCCCAGCGCGCCCGCGGTCGACTCCGCGCGGTCCGCGCTGGAAGCCGCGCGGCCGCGGTGCATTTCTGTGCGGTCCGCATGGCTAGGTTCAGAGGGCCAGTAGTCCTAGGTCGCCCAGCGCGGCCGCGTGCCATATCAGCGCGGTCCGCGCTGGGAGATTCAGAGAGTGGGAATTTTGGTCCATTCCTCCAGCGCGGCCGCGCACCAAATCATTGCGGTCCGTGCTGGGTGGGTTCAGAGATGGTCATTACCAGTCCCTCAGTGCGGTCGCAGTGCACTTTTGCGCGGTCCGCGCTGAGCCTCCAGTAGGGTATAAAAGGTCGGGATTTTTAGTTATTTTTCACTTTTTCAAAACCCAAAACATAAGAGGCGATTTTCTAAACGATTCTTCTTCTTCAAAACGATTGGTAAGTGATTTCTAACTTATTTTCTTTACTCCTTAACATCTTTAAACATAATTTCAACTTCAAACCAAAGATTTTAATGGAGAAATTTGGGAATTTAGGGTAGAACCAAGGTTTTCTAAAATTGGGGGTTTTGGACCTCAATTTGAGGTCCGATTCCAAAATAACTTATATATTTGAGTTCATGGGGGAATGGGTAGTCGGGTTTTGGTTCGAACCTAGGGTTTTGACCATGTGGGACCGGGGGCATTTTTGACCTTTTGGATTAAATTGATGAAAAAGCTATAATTAGTCATTGGGTTTGAATTGTCTAGCACATGTTGATAACACGAAGTCATTATTTCATAGATTTGACTGAGTTGGAGCCGAATTCGAGGGGTAAAGCTATACTAGAGGCTTGAGTTGATTTTGGAGCATTTGAGGTAAGTGTTTGATCTAACTTTGGCTTGAAGGAATAGGATTAGAGTGTTATTATTTGCTAATTGCTAAATGATCGAGTACGGTGTATAGGCATGGTGACGAGTATCTATACACCGGTGTCTAGCATGACCGTGGGTCCTTGTAGGTACTTATCCTGATATTGTTATGACTCTTCCATGTTAATTGATGAATTCTATACAATGTGAAGAGTATGAGGACTAGTTATGAATTGTAAATTCTTTGGAGCGTTGGCTCGAACGATGAAAAGACTATTGAGTAAGAAATGAAAGAAATAGAAAGTGATATGATTAATCCCTTGCCAGGATGGTTTGAGTATATTGATTATCTCCCTTGCCGGGATGTGAAAGTATTGTTGTTGCTCCCTTGCCGGGATTTAGCTGTTGATTGTGTAATTCCCTTGCCGGGACATTTCTTATTATTTGTTTATCCCCTCGCCCCGTTTGGTTGTGATTACTGTTTGGGTGAGGAAGAGTGATAATGCACGAAGGGTCATTCCGTGTCATGTTTTGATTATATTTGCACGAAGGGTCATTCCGTGCCATGTTTTGATTATATTTGCACGAAGGGACATTCCGTGCCATGTTTTGATTATTTATGCACGAAGGGACATTCCATGCTCTGATTTGATTATAATTGCACGAAGGATCATTCTGTGCCATGATATGAGAGTTATGTGAGGGAAAGCACGAAGGGTGATGCCGTGCACTTTATTTGATTGCTTTTGGTGATAATGAGAGTAAAAGCACGAAGGTTGATGCCGTGCAAGTGTTGATTTTCCTGCTCTCATTAGTTATTGTTATTGCCCTGTTTCTTACTTAAATTGTTGACTTTATATCCGGACTGTGCTTCCTCTTCTACCGCGCAGCAGCCCGAGCCCCCAGCAGCAGCTCCTGCGAGGGGTAGAGGCCTAGGCCGTGCCAGAGGCCGAGGCAGGGGCAGAGCTCAGCCCCGGGCAACAGTCCCAGAGGTGGAGCCTCATATTGACTATGATGAGGAGGTTCCAGCCCCAACAGCTCCGGTGGGCCCAGCTCAGGTCCTAGGAGGGGTCATGGCCACCCGAGATCTACAGGACGCTTTAGTCAGACTGGCATCACTAGGGCGGGTTTGCTTCTAGTAGCACCAACCACTTCTCAGGCTGGAAGACGAGTTCAGACTCCCGCTACACGTACTCCAGAGCAGGTAGCTCCCCAGGCTCATGTTCCAGTGGTTCAGCCAGCTGTGGCAGCTCAGCCAGGTATTGCGACCCAGGCCGGCGATGGAGCGGCTATGTCTTCGGATGCTTTGTGGAGACTTGATAGGTTCTCCAAGCTCTTCACCACCACTTTCAGCGGTGCTTCTTCAGAGGATCCACAAGATTTCTTATTCAGCTGCCATGATATCCTTCGGACTATGGGTATTGTGGAGACCAATGGGGTCGACTTCGCCACCTTTCGGCTTGCAGGATCCGCCAAGACTTGGTGGAGGGACTATTGTTTATCCAGACCAGCAGGGTCGCCATCATTGACATGGGATCAGTTTGCAGAGTTATTTTTGGAGAAGTTTCTCCCAGTTACTCAGCGAGAGGCTCTTCGCAGGCAGTTCGAGCGCCTCCAGCAGGGCTCCATGACAGTTACCCAGTATGAGACGCGGTTCATTGATTTGGCACGCCATGCTATTGTTATACTCCCCACAGAGCGAGAGAGGGTGCGAAGGTTTATTGATGGATTGATTCAGCCGATCCGTCTCCAGATGGCTATGGGAGCTGGTAGTGAGATTTCTTTTCAGGAGGCGGCCAATGCGGCCCGTAGAGTGGAGATGGCTCTTGCACGAGGAGGTGGTCAGGTGTCGGATAAGAGGCCTCGTCATTCTGGTAGGTTCAGTGGTACCTCGTCTGGAGGTAGGGATTCTTATGGTAGAGGCCATCCACCGAGACCCTTTCAGTCAGCACTCCAGGTTTCTCATGGTACTCCAGGCGGCGGTGGTTCTCAGCAGCATTATTCTGATCAGCAGCCCATTAGTGCACCGCCACTTTAGAGTTTCCGGGGAGGACATTCAGGTCGACAGGGCCAACAGTCTCAGCAGCCGAGGGCTTGTTATGGTTGTGGTGACCCGAGTCACATTGTCAGATTTTGCCCTCGAGCCTCGGGTAGTTCTCAGCAGCAGGGTCCTCGCCCCATGATTCAGGCACCAGGTGATCCACAGCTTGCCCAGCCAGCTAGAGGCGGGGGTAGGGATCATAGAGGTGGAGGTAGAGACCGTAGAGGTGGAGCTCGGACCGGCAGAGGTAGGGGTCAGCCAGTAGCAGATCGTCCCAGAGACATGGTTCAGGGAGGTGGGGCCCAGCCCCGGTGTTATGCTTTGCCAGCCAGGCCAGAGGCTGAGTCGTCAGATGCTGTTATTACAGGTACTATTCTGGTCTGTGATAGGGATGCTTCAGTGCTATTTGACCCTAGGTCTACGTATTCATATGTGTCGTCCTATTTTGCACCCTACCTGGCTATGCTTAGTGATGCTTTGGGTATTTCTGTTTATGTATCTACACCGGTGGGTGATTCTATAGTGGTCGACCGAGTTCATCGTTCCTGTGTGGTAGTGTTTGAGGGTCTTGAGACCCGTGTTGATTTATTGCTCTTAGACATGGTGGATTTCGACGTTATATTAGGGATGGATTGGTTGTCCCCGTATCATGCTATCTTGGATTGTCACGCCAAGACCGTGACCTTGGCTTTACCAGATTTGCCCCGTTTGGAGTGGCGAGGGACCCCAGGTCATGCCACTCGCAGTGTTATCTCATATGTGAAGGCTCGACGCATGGTCGAGAAGGGGTGTTTAGCTTATCTGGCGTATGTTCGCGATTCCAGCGCAGAGGTTCCTTCTATTGATTCTGTTCCTATTGTTCGGGAGTTCCCCGAGGTTTTCCCTTCGGACCTGCCGGGTATGCCGCCCGACAGGGATATCGATTTTTGTATTGATCTGGCTCAGGGCACGCAGCCCATTTCTATCCCGCCGTATCGCATGGCCCCGCCAGAGTTAAAAGAGTTAAAGGATCAGTTGCAGGATTTGCTCGAGAAGGGTTTCATCAGACCCAGCATTTCGCCTTGGGGTGCGCTGGTGTTATTTGTGAAGAAAAAGGATGGTTCGATGAGGATGTGCATTGATTACCGGCAATTGAACAAAGTGACGATCAAGAACAAGTATCCACTGCCAAGGATTGACGATTTGTTCGACCAGCTTAAGGGTGCAAAGGTGTTTTCAAAGATAGACTTGAGATCTGGCTACCATCAGCTAAGGATTAGGGCGTCCGATGTCCCTAAGACAGCATTCCGCACTCGGTACGGGCATTATGAGTTTTTGGTCATGTCATTTGGGTTGACCAATGCCCCAGCCGCATTTATGGAGTTGATGAACCGAGTGTTCAGATCGTACTTGGACATATTCGTGATAGTCTTTATTGATGATATTCTGGTGTACTCCCGCAGCCAGGAGGAGCACGAGCAACACCTCAGAGTGGTTCTTCAGACTCTAAAGGATAGTCAGTTATACGCTAAGTTCTCGAAGTGCGAGTTCTGGTTGAGTTCGGTTGCATTTTTGGGTCATGTCGTATCAGCAGAGGGTATTCAGGTGGACCCGAAGAAGATTGAGGCAGTCAAGAACTGGCCTCGACCAGCATCCGCTACTGAGATTCGGAGTTTCTTGGGGTTAGCAGGTTATTACCGCCGGTTCGTGGAGGGGTTTTCATCCATAGCAGCCCCGATGACCAGATTGACCTAGAAGGGTGCCTAGTTCAGGTGGTCAGATGAGTGTGAGGCGAGCTTTCAGAAGCTCAAGACAGCTCTGACTACGGCACCGATATTGGTTTTGCCCATAGGCTCAGGGCCTTATACAATTTATTGTGATGCTTCCCGTATTGCGCTTGGTGCGGTATTGATGCAGGATGGCAGAGTCATTGCTTGTGCTTCGAGGCAGTTGAAGATCCACGAGAAGAATTATTCGGTTCATGATCTAGAGTTGGCAGCCATTGTTCATGCTTTGAAGATTTTGAGGCATTACCTATATAGTGTGACGTGTGAGGTGTACACTGATCACAAGAGTCTGCAGTACTTGTTCAAGCAGAAGGAGTTGAAGTTGAGGCAGACGAGGTGGTTGGAGCTATTGAAGGATTATGATGTTACTATTTTGTACCACCCGGGGAGAGCCAATGTGGTGGCCGATGCATTGAGTAGGAAGTCCGCCAGCATGGGTAGTCTTGATTATGTTCCGGTCAGCCAGAGACCGCTTACTTTGGATATTCAGGCCCTGGCCAATCGATTTGTGAGGTTGGACATTTCTGAGCCTAGCAGAGTGTTAGCTTGTACGGTCGCTCGTTCTTCATTATTGGAGCGTATCCGTGATCGGCAGTTTGATGATCCCCATTTGTGTGTCCTGAGAGACACGGTTCAGCGTGGAGGTGCCACGGAGGTGACCTTAGATGATGATGGTGTTTTGAGGTTGCAGGGGCAAGTGTGTGTGTCCAATGTCAATGGGATCCGAGAGTTGATCTTAGCGGAGGCCCATAGTTCTCGGTATTCTAATCACCAGGGCGCCGCGAAGATGTACCAGGACTTGCGGCAGCATTATTGGTGGCATAGGATGAAGAAAGATATCGTTGCATATGTGGCTCGGTGTTTGAACTGCCAGCAGGTCAAGTATGAGCATCAGAGGCCTGGTGGTTTGTTTCAGAGGATTGAGCTTCCCGAGTGGAAGTGGGAGAGGATTACCATGGATTTCGTTACTGGACTTCCGATGACTCGGAAGAAGTTTGATGCTATTTGGGTCATTGTTGATAAGCTGACCAAGTCATCGCATTTTATTCCTGTTTCAGCGACTTATTCATCGGAGAGGTTAGCTGAGATCTACATCCGAGAGATTATTCGCCTTCATGGGGTACCGGCATCTATCATTTCGGACCGGGGTACGCAGTTTACCTCGCATTTCTGAAGAGCAGTTCAGCAAGAGTTGGGCACCCAGGTTCAGTTGAGCTCAGCGTTCCACCCTCAGACGGACGGCCAGTCCGAGAGGACTATTCAGATATTGGAGGATATGCTCCGAGCCTGTGTCATCGATTTTGGAGGCTCGTGGGACCAGTTTTTTCCCTTAGCAGAGTTCGCATACAACAACAGCTACCAGTCCAGCATTCAGATGGCTCCATATGAGGCGTTGTATGGTAGGAGATGTCGGTCTCCAGACGGATGGTTTGAGCCGGGAGAGGCTCGGTTATTGGGTACAGATTTAGTTCAGGAGGCCTTGGATAAGGTCAAGATCATTCAGGACAGGCTTCATTCGGCTCAGTCGCGGCAAAAGAGTTATGCGGATCGTAAGGTTCGAGATGTAGCTTTCATGGTTGGTGAGCGGGTCTTGCTCCTAGTGTCGCCCATGAAGGGCGTGATGAGATTTGGGAAGAAGGGCAAGCTTAGCCCTAGATTCATTGGCCCATTTGAGATCCTCGATCATGTGGGAGAGGTGGCTTACAGACTTGCCTTGCCGCCCAGCTTGTCAGCCATGCATCCAGTGTTTCATGTGCCCATGCTTTGGAGGTATCACGGCGATCCAGCCCACGTGTTAGATTTCAGCACTGTCCAGTTGGACAAGGATCTGTCTTATGAGGAGGAGCCGGTAGCTATTCTAGACCGGCAGGTTCGACAGTTGAGGTCGAAGAGTTTTCCTTCAGTGCGTGTTCAGTGGAGAGGTCAGCCTCCTGAGGCATCGACCTGGGAGTCCGAGTCTGATATGCGGAGCCGTTATCCTCATCTATTTCCCGACTTAGGTACTTCTTTCTTTTGTCCGTTCGAGGACGAACGGTTGTTTTAGAGGTGGAGAATGTGACGACCCTAAAGGGGTCATCACCGGATTTCTCTCTTTTTTCGTGCTTCCGAGGCCTTGAAAACCTCACCTTTAGTTGCCTCGATTTGCGTGCACAGTTCGGCCGCGTAGCCGGAAAGATTATATGTTAAATTCTGTGAAAAATTTCAAAATGTGGCTTTAAAATGATTAAAGTTGACTTCGGTCAATATTTTTGGTAAACGGACCCGGACCCATGATTTGACGGTCTCGGAGGGTCCGTAGAAAAATATGGGACTCGGGCATGTGCCCGGAGTCGAAATTCGAGGTCTAGAACCCGAGGAAAAGAATTTTTCTGTGAAATTGTTTTTCTGGAATTATTAAGGAAAATGGAAATGAAAGTTTATTATGTTATCGGGCTCGTATTTTGGTTCCGACGCCCGGAACAAGTCTTAAATATGTGTTGAGCGCTTTCTGTAAAGTTTGGTCGAAATCGGGCGTCATTTGACGTGTTTTGAACTAGAAACTCTAAACTTGATGTTTTATGGAAATTTGGAAGAAAATCATGGGTCTTGAGGCCTAATTTGATGATTTATGATTTTGTTTGGGAGATTTGATCGCACGGATGAGTCCGTAGTATGTTTTTGAAATTATATGTATGTTCGGTTTGGAGCCCCGGGGGCTCGGGTGAGTTTTGAGTAGACCGGGAGGTCTTAGGCTTAGAAATAGCAGATGGTTGCAGGTTCAGGGGTTGCAGGCCCCAGCGCGCCCGCGGTCGACTCCGCGCTGGAAGCTGCACGGCCGCAGTGCATTTCTGCGCGGTCCGCGTGGCTAGGTTCAGAGGGCCATTAATCCTAGGTCGCGCAGCACGGCCGCGTGCCATATCAGCGCGGTCCGCGCTGGGAGATTCAGAGAGTGGGAATTTTGGTCCATTCCACCAGCGCGGCCGCGCACCAAATCAGTGCTGTCCGCGCTGGGTGGGTTCAGAGAGGGTCATTACCAGTCCCTCAGCGCGGTCGCGGTGCACTTTTGCGCGGTCCGCGCTGAGCCTCCAGTAGGGTATAAAAGGTCGGGATTTTTAGTTATGTTTCACTTTTTCAAAACCCAAAACATAAGAGGCGATTTTTCAAACGTTTCTTCTTCTTCAAAACGATTGGTAAGTGATTTCTAACTTATTTTCTTTACTCCTTAACATCTTTAAACATAATTTCAACTTCAAAACAAAGATTTTAATGGAGAAATTTGGGAATTTAGGGTAGTAACGTAGCTTTTCTAAAATTATCTTATATATTTGAGTTTATGGGGGAATGGTAGTCGGATTTTGGTTCGAACCTCGGGTTTTGACCATGTGGGCCCGGGGGCATTTTTGACCTTTTGGAGTAAATTGATGAAAAAGCTATAATTAGTCATTGGGTTTGAATTGTCTAGCACATGTTGATAACACGAAGTCATTATTTCATAGATTTGGCTGAGTTGGAGCCGAATTCGAGGGGTAAAGCTATACTAGAGGCTTGAGTTGATTTTGGAGCATTTGAGGTAAGTGTTTGATCTAACTTTGGCTTGAAGGAATAGGATTAGAGTGTTATTATTTTCTAATTGCTAAATGATCGAGTACGGTGTATAGGCATGGTGAAGAGTAT
Source organism: Nicotiana attenuata (assembly GCF_001879085.1). Taxonomy (NCBI): domain Eukaryota; kingdom Viridiplantae; phylum Streptophyta; class Magnoliopsida; order Solanales; family Solanaceae; genus Nicotiana; species Nicotiana attenuata. The sequence goes on along the minus strand of NC_031994.1, from coordinate 20,647,049 downwards.
CTATACACCGGTGTCTAGCATGACCGTGGGTCCTTGTAGGTACTTATCCTGATATTGTTATGACTCTTCCATGTTAATTGATGAATTCTATGCAATGTGAAGAGTATGAGGACTAATTATGAATTGTAAATTCTTTAGAGCGTTGGCTCGAACGATAAAAAGACTATTGAGTAAGAAATGAAAGAAATAGAAACTGATATGACTAATCCCTTGCCGGGACTGTTTGAGTATATTGATTATCTCTCTTGCCGGGATGTGAAAGTATTGTTGTTGCTCCCTTGCCGGGATTTAGCTGTTGATTGTGTAATTCCCTTGCCGGGATATTTTTTATTATTTGTTTATCCCCTCGCTCCGTTTGGTTGTGATTACTGTTTGGGTGAGGAAGAGTGATAATGCACGAAGGGTCATTTCGTGGCATGCTTTGATTATATTTGCACGAAGGGTCATTCCGTGCCATGTTTTGATTATATTTGCACGAAGGGTCATTCCGTGCCATGTTTAGATTATATTTGCACGAAGGGTCATTCCGTGTCATATTTTGATTATATTTGCACGAAGGGTCATCCCGTGCCATGTTTTGATTATTTATGCACGAAGGGACATTCCGTGCTCTGATGTGATTATAATTGCACGAAGGATCATTCCGTGCCATGATATGAGAGTTATGTGAGGGAAAGCACGAAGGGTGATGCCGTGCACTTTATTTGATTGCTTTTGGTGAGAATGAGAGTAAAAGCACGAAGGTTGATGTCGTGCAACTGTTGATTTTCCTGCTCTCATTAATTATTATTATTGCCCTGTTTCTTACTTAAATTGTTGACTTTATATCCGGACTATACTCCCCCATAGTATGCTCCCCTCCTTCTTAACTGTTTAATTTCTTTGTTCTTTCCTTTTATTGCATATATATATTGAACTGCACAGGTTGGTTTGGTAGTCCTGTCTAGCCTCGTCACTACTTCGCCGGGGTTAGGCCAGGCACTTACCAGCACATGGGGTCGGTTTTGCTGATGTTACACTTCTGTGCTCTTTTGCACAGATCACGGTACCGGAGCAGTTTTTGGACCACAGTAGTAGGATATTGATCGGGATCTGACTTCAGTCCAGGGACTTACGAGGTAGCCTAGCTGGCGTTCGCAGGCCGGAGTCCCTTTCCATGTTTTCAGTTTGTTTTCATTGTACCGAGACAGACATTTATGCATTTTCTATTCAGACTTGTTTGTAGCACTCTTTAGTAGTTCGTGAGATAGCGACACCAGTCTTGGGTAGAGAAATGTTAAACTTCTGCATTTTTGGATTTTCAGTTATCTATATTTTAAAGACTTCCGCTTTTATTTAAATGACCCGTTATATTTATATTGTTATTGTTGAGGTGAAATCAGGGAATGTTTAAAATGATTGGCTTGCCTAGCTCCGTTAGTAGGCGCCATCATGACTCCCGATGGTGGAAAATCCGGGTCGTGACACACCTCATTTATCAAAATAGTACAAATTTTTCGGGGTTTCATACCCTCGGGTCTAGATTTACCATCGTTACTTACCTTGAACCGGACGAAAATTCGCAATGCCCTTGCCTCTCGACTCGATCTCAAATCGCCCCGAATCTATCCAAAATCAGAATCATATAATCAATACATGCCAAAAGAACAAAGCCCACACGAATATTATCACACTTAATCAAAATTCCCGAAATTGGCCAAACCCGGCCCCCCGGCCCACGTCTTGAAATCCGATAAAAATTGCAAAACTAGAAAGCCCATTCACTCACGAGTCTACCCATATCAAATTCACTAAAATCCGACGTCAAATGGTCATCCAAATCCCTAAAATTAACTCTCTACTTTTCCTCCACTTTTCCCCCGATTTCCACCCCAAATTCCCAATTTAGATGATAAAAATCAAGACATAATCATGGGATTTTGACCAAAACCAAGTGAAAAACACTTACCCCAATCACTCCTCTGAAAATCCCCTATAAATCGCCTTCTCCCGAGCTCTCTATCGATATTTGGAATTATGAACTCAAGCCCTCGTTTTTGAACTTAAACATTCTGCCCAAACGTCTTCTTCTTCGCGAATGCGGTAGTGCCCTCGCGTTCGCAAAGCACAAGCTGCCTCAGACCAAAATTCTCTCCTTCACGAATGCGAGGGCCTACTAGGGAACGCGAAGACCACTCAGCTCGACCCTACTCGAACACGGAACACTCCTCGCGAATGCGTAGCCTTAAACTCATGAACCTTCAAGAACGCGGGACCTACATTGCGAACGCGAAGAACAACTCGGTTGCCCCTCTCATTACCCTTCGCGAACACGGGAGCCCTCTCGCGAACGCGAAGAAGTATTTCTCTGCAACAAAATTCCAGAAAATCTGCCAACTTCCAAAACCAAGAATTGGTCCGTTAATCACCTGAAACTCACCCGAGGCCCTCGGGATCTCAACCAAACCTGCCAACACATCCCATATCCTTAATTAAACTTAGTTGAGCCTTCGAATCATTCAGAACAACACCAAAATACCAAATCACCCTCGGATTCAAGCCTAAGAATTTCAAAACTTCCAAATTCTGCAAACGATGTAAAAACCTATCAAACCTCATCTGAATGACCTGAAATTTTGCACAAACGTCACAAATGACACATAGGACCTACTCCAATTTCCGGAATTCCATTCCGACCCCGATATCAAGATTTCCACTGCCGAACGGAAAATGCTAAATTTCAAATTTCGCCAATTCAAGCCTAATTCTACCACGGACCTGCAAATCACATTCCGGATGTGCTCCCAAGTCCAAAATCACCTAATGGAGCTAACCAAATCATAAGAATCCAAATCTGAAATGGAATACTAACAAGTCAAAACTTGGTCAAACCTTTCAAATTTAAAGCTTCAAGCAGAGAATCATTCTTCCATATCTATTCCGATTAACCTGAAAACCAAAATCGATGATTTACATAAGTCATAATACATCATACGGGGCTAGTCATGCCCGAGAACTAGCGAGCGAAATGCAAATGCTGAGAACGACTGGTCGGGTCGTTACACAAGGCAGAAGGAACAGTCAACTTTGTAAGCACTCGATGCAAACAGACGAGCTCACCAACAACCTTCCTAATATACCTGAAAGAATAGTCAACTTTGTAAGCACTCGATGCAACCAGACGAGCTCCACTTCTTAGACTTCCAGCTAATGGAGTTGTTACCTATAAAATAATATAACCTGTCACTGACTTCCTAGAATCAGGGCATGCAGCCTAATTAGAATCACAATATGCCTGAATTGAGAAGTCACCATCACTTAACATGAAGATTCCCAAAGTAGGATCCTTGAGAAAGTACCTAAGCATGTGATAAGCAGCCTGAAGATGAGGCTCTATAGGATCTAGCATATATTGGCTCAAGTGTTGCACTCCATAAGCTATATCTAGTCTAGTATTGGTGAGAAAGTTCTACTCCCCAACCAACTATCTGTAAAAAGTAGGATCAGACAAAGGTGCTCCTTCCTTAGCTTTTTCTTTAACTAAGGGATCAAGAGGAGAGGAAAGACTGGTGTAGTGTAAGCAATCATAGTCTTTAAGGATTCAAGGACAAACTTTCTCTGAGAGATTAAAATCCCATTGTCTCTGTAGAGTACTTCAAGTCCCAAGAAGTAGTGTACTCTTCTTAAATCTTTGATTTTGAACTGCTCATGCAGGAAAGCTTTCAGCATTTGAATCTCAGCAAGATCATTTCCTATCAGTAGGACATCATCTACATAGACTCCAACAAAAATTACACAATTAGCAATCTTCTTATAGAACAATGAGTAATCATGCATGGAGTGACTATAGCCTTTCGAACACAAGGCTTCAGTGAGTTTAGCATACCACTGTCTGCTGGTTTGCTTCAAACCATAAAGTGACTTGTTCAATCTGCAAACTAGTCCAGGGGAGGATACTGCAAGACCTTGGGGAAGCTTCATGTATACCTCCTCATGCAGATTCCCATGAAGGAAAGCATTGTGCACATCCAACTGAAAAAGCTCCCAGTGCTTCCTGGCAGCAGTAGCAATTAAGGCTCTAACAGTAGTCATCTTTTCTACTGGAGAAATTTTTTTGTGTAGTCAACTCCTGCCTTCTGTGTATATCTTTTCATAACTAATCTGGCTTTGTATCTCTCTACACTCCCATATGCTTTATGTTTAATCGTATACACCCATCTGCAGCCAATGGCTTGCTTTCCAGCAGATAATGGAACCAATGTCCAAGTGTCATTTGCATGAAGTGCCTCAAATTCTTGTGCCATGGCCTCTTGTCAGGCAGGATTGCTTGCTGCTTCTTCATAAGAGAATGGCTCCATGTCATTGCAAACACTTCTTACAACCTGCTGGCTGTCAAGACTCAAGACATCATGAGTAATGTGATTACTTTAGGTAAAAAGGTCATTGAGAAAGAAGGGTGAATTGGTCTGAGTGACTTTGACAGTCTAAGATGGTTTCAGATAGGCACAGACATATATAATCAGACAAGTAGGATGGAACTTTAAAGATTCTACCAGATACTCTTTGATTAGGTCTTAGTGAAGGTAGAGAAGGTTGATTAACTCTTAAAGTAGTTGGAGATGATGTTTGTGGTGAAGTAGTGTTAGGAATAGAAGGTGAGTATATGATATGATTAGGTGACATTAAAGTATATGTAACAGAAGCATCCCTTGGAGGAGTTGTGACACTATGAGAGGGACAAGAGGGAAGTATATCAAAGTAATCATATTGTGCAGTAGTAGGAGGCATGGAAGAGGAGGAAGCTGACACTGATAGAAGAGAGAAAGGAAAACTGACTCATGAAAAACAACATCCATAGACACGCAGATTTTCTTGGTAGTTAGACTCAGCACTTTGTACACTTTTACACAAAAGGAATAACCTACAAACACATGTGGAGTAGCCCTTGGCTCAAATTTGTCTCTATAGGGTTTAGGAACAGTTGGATAGCATAGACAACCAAAGCTTCTCAAATATGAATAATTTGGTTTCTTTCCATACAACAACTAAAAAGGGCATTTGTTCTTTAGAGGTACAGTAGACAGTCTATTAATGAGAAAAGTTGTTGTAAGTACACATTCTCCCCAATATTTCAAAGGGAGTTTGGCTTGAAATAACAAGGCTCTAGCAGTCTCTAATAGGTATTTATGTTTTCTTTCTACTATGTCATTTTATTGAGGAGTGTATGGGCAGGTTCTTTGGTGTTCAATTCCTTTGGAATAAAAAAATAGAGTGGCTTCACTACTGGTGAATTCCAGACCATTGTCTGATCTGATGCACTTTACACTGGTATTGAACTGTGTCTCAACCATAGAGATGAAGCTTCTAAGAGTATGTAATGCATTACTTTTACAGCTAAGTAGATGAGTCCAAGTGGATCTACTAAAATCATCTACTAGTAAGAAAATATTTAAAATTATCATGAGTGGGTACATGATAAGGTCCCCACAAATTAACATGTAAGAGGTCAAATATGGCAGTGGTGTTGGTAACTTTCAAGGGAAAGCGAGGTCTAGTTTGTCTGGCCATAGGACATATAGAGCAAAGAAAAGGTTTTTTTGATGCAAAGGTTATTGGTATATTAGACATTGCTTTCATCTTCCCAAAGGGTACATGTCCAAGTCTATAGTGCCATAAAAGATTCATATTACTTGTATCAATTGAAACAAAGTCAGAGTCACAACCCCTGTTTGTTTTATTCCAGGTGAAAGCATTTACAATGGGAGGAGACGCAGTATTTACAGTAGAACATGGGTGACAGGAATGGGAAGAAAAATGAGTATTTACAGGAGGACAGGACTAACAAGAATGAGAAAACAATGTGCTGCACAATCATGACTATTGTGAATGGAAAAACAGGAAATTGCACTCTTCTTTGATATAGAAGAACTTCCTTTGTTCAAGTAGTTTGAGCACAGAAGGTACATCCCATCATAAGCTTTACCAATCTCCAGAGGCCTTTTCAAAGAAGGGGCCTACAGAAGACAACATGTGTCAGAGAAAGAAGCTAGACATTTGAGATGTGCTGTTAAGGAACTGATAGAGATAAGGTTGCATTTAAAAGAGGGAACAAATAAGACTCTATACAAAACAATCTCAGGTGTAAGTGTCACAGTTCCTACTTCTGTCACCTTGACTTTGTAACTATTTGGTAGCTTCACAAGTAAAGATAGGGTAGGACAATTATATTCTGCATGTGTGTCTTGTTAAAGCTCAAGTGGTGTGAAGCTCTTGAGTCTAGAATCCATAAGTCAGCCTTTGCTTGAAAGCATTTGCATGAGAGTCTATCAAAATCTATAGAAGAAGTACAAGTCACAATACCTACAAAATTTATTGTTCCATTGCCTGCATTTGTGTTGCTCGAAGTGTCTCCTACACCATCACTTTGGAAATGTTGTAGGAGCCTCACTACTTGGTCATATTGCTCCTTTGAAAGATTCATGTTTTGGTTATTGTGACTTCCCTGATACTCCAGATCTTCTCATTTGTTTGTCATTATATTAGATGGCATACCTTGTACACCACTCACAACATTTGTTGCAATACTCTTTCCTTTATTATTCCTGGGATACTGGTTATGATTTTGGGTAGTCAAGTTATTGTTTTGAGCTCCTTGTCTATTGAAGTGTTGTGGATATCCATGAAGTTTGAAACATTTGTCTTTGGTATGTCCTGGCCTTTTGCAAAAGTCACAAAAGGGTCTAGGTCTGTTGTTGTTCACTGATTAATTTGTCTTGAAGCCTCTTGGCATTGTTGTACCAGCATTCATTGTAGTAGATTCAAAATTCAATTGATCTAGGTCGAAATTCTCTTTGTTTCTCCTCTTACACCAGAAGAGCAAAAGTTTGTGCCATGGAAGGCAAGGGATTCATCATCAGTATGCTCCCTCGAACCACAGTATAAACCTCATTTAACCCCATCAGAAATTGTATCAATCTTCTATCCAGTTCAGCTTTGTGCATGTTTTCCTTTGCACCACAGGTGCACTGACAACTACAGAGGGATTCTGTACTAAGATTAGTTAATTCTTCCCATAGTTTCTTCATTTAGTGTAATATCCAGTAATGTCGAGTACTCTTTGACTTAAATCATTAATCTCTTTTTGGATTTGATACAGTTTTGCTCCATTTATTTGATCATTACGATCTTCAAATTCTCTCCACAACTTAACTGAACTACTCACATATTTTACACTATCCGCAATTTCTTTGGCAAGTGAATTCAAAATCTACAAAGTTACCATATCATCACATCTCTCCCATTGTCTAAAATTTATCGACTTCGAATCAGGTTTTTCACATTCGCCAGTGATGAAACCTAATTTGTTCTTAATTGAGAAGGCCCTCAACACACATCTCCTCCATGAACTATATCCTATTCCATCAAAAGGAATTGAAACTAGAACCAGTTCAGGACTGTCAGAAGGATGTATGTAAAGCAGACTACTTATATCGATTGTCGATTGTCGATTGGATCTCGATTGTTGTCGCAGTCGTAGACTCTATACTTTGGTCATATACCGCCATAGTTGAAGTGATCGATTAGTTTAGCTCGAAGTAAAAATTAAAACATAGAGAAATACCAATTGAATGAGTGTATGAAACCACAAAAAAATCAATTGAATGAGTGTAGCTTCGATTTGTTCGTTTGATCAAGAATTAATATCGCACCAAAATGAACACTAATTTTGAGCTCGAAGAAGACAATAGCATGCACAGATCAATTTTGTGGATCGCTAAGATGTGTTAAGGCTATGATACCATGTCAAGCTTTGGAATCCAAATATGGGAAAGCTGCCTAGCTGCAATGGAGAAGAGCCAGAAGCTTCTGGAAGATCGACTGAAGAGAGAAGAAGGAGAAAAACATAGATGGAGTCTCTAATTGAGGAAAATGAAACTCAAAATCAATTATGATGCAAAGTGTTTGTTATATACATGAAGCACTAACTAACTAACCAACTGAAAAATGACAGCCAAGCTACAAGTAATAACTAACTGCTACAGTAGTAACTAACATATGGATAAATATAGTTATAGTCTCAATAACGTTGGGCTATTAAAGCCTGGAAAACGGGTCGTTGTTTTCCATATTAAAATGCTGGAAAGCAGTCTAAATGTTTAACCCTAGTTCAAAAGACCATGCAGATTTGCATTTCACGACCACAACAGCACAAGTAAAAGCGAATGAAAGGACAATTTCGGTAAATAAGAACGGGTCGAGAGCAGAGGAAGATACAGAATTTAAATTCTATGGGTTCAAACCAATTATATTTTTAAAGTTATGAGTTCATATCTACTATATTTTATAATTTTAGTAAGAATTTTAAATATAAATTTATACTCCGCACTAAAAGTATTGGATTCAATTCTACCCGATATCAAAGGGTTGAACCCGCCCCGGGTCGAGAGGGACTTTAGTTGTTACTTTGGATAAATAGATTATTGGCAAAGTGTAAAAATAGATTCTTTAATTTAAAGTATAGTTGAAAATTACAAAGTATTTAATTAAGTTAACCTGCCTCAAAATCAAACTTCAAACTTTTGGGTCTGATTAAATAGTCAAAATCAAACTTTACACTTTCGGGCGAAAGTTAGATTCTGGAAGTTCAAAACTTCAGACCCAAAGTTCTGAAGTTTGATTTCGACGGTTCAGTCTTCTAACCTTCGAGTCTAAAGATAGACGCTAGCAATTCAAAACTTCAAACTCAAAAATCTAAAGAAGAAGAAGGGGGAAGAGTAGCTAGATGAGGTTTGTCAAAATTGATTCAACTTTAAATAGTTTGTAAACTATTGGGATTGTTACACAAATAGCCGGTCATATTCAATATTTACTTTTTCTAGCCGGTATACATAATTTATATATTGTTTATACACAGTAATTCATATATTATACATGAATTTATATATATATACATATATATGCATTCTCGGCTATTTTTAGTTTAAGAGATTAGGTGAGCGGCTATTTGGATTAATTCTTCTATATTTATATTTTAAAGTGTACCCTTAAAATTAGCTACCTGGTGCCATTTCTACATAGAAAAAAGACCAATTGATTTATGAAAATGATTTACTTCAAAAGAATTTTATTCATACGCGGTGTTGGCAACTTTATATGTGTCTTTCATGAACTATTATAGCTTAACCATAGTTAATACATATTATTACATCAATTTTATCACTATAAATTTGCTTGTTTTCATCTTCAAAATTGTCTTTTTTATGTCACCAACTTTTCTTAAATGAATTATTTTTAGCTACCATTGGTTAATCTTTAAGTATTACATCATTTCAAAGTTATATCTGCATAAAAGTATATGAAATATCTTTTCATTGTTCAAAAGTGACAAATTTATACCCCAAAAGTAGAACTCTTTTCCCACTTAAATAATTGCAGCAAAAGAAAAGAAGGTAAAGTTTCTGATTATTGTCACGATTCAGAATCCCCACCTCAAGACAGTGATGACGCCTAACATGCACTTGCTAGGCAACCCGATGTGAAATAGATAATTATCCGAATTTTAATAGTTGAAAAAAAAAATTAACAATGATAATGATAACGATAGAATGACCGATCATTGTGGGTTCAATGGTAGATGCTCGGGACAAAGTTAATATTATTTCTTTTTCTGCTTTTGTGTTAAGTTATTAATTTTTTTTAAATAAATGATTGGCTGCAAAGGGATTTTTTTTAGTGAACGTGTCACAAGCTTACTCCTATTTTTTTATTTTTTTGGTAAAGTTTTTGTAAAAAACGAAGAGTTTAATTCGATTTCCTCTCCTATTTACTACGGCGACGGATAAAAGTCTAAAGCGGAGTGATATAATACTGGACAATGAAATCTAAACATATCCCAAAACCTGGAGTCATGAATACATGAGCATCTACAGTGCTACAATTAAGGTCTGAACAAAGTACAACTGTTTTGAAACTCAATAAAACAGTAATGACAGAAGGGGAGGGGACTTCAGGGTTGCAAATGTCGTGCTACTATATCTCAAGTCTCCAACTGCAACTAGATCCGAGCAGAAAGCTACTAAGCGTCGTTAGGATTAGCACCAAATTTTTCACAGAAGTGTAGTATGAGTACAACCAACCCAATGTACTCCTAAGTGTCGAGACTACGTGCAAAAGTGTAATATGAGTACAACCGAACCAATGTACTCCGTAAGTGTGGAGCCTAACCTCGACGAGATAGTGACGAGGCTATGACAAGACACATACGTAAAATAAACCTATACAAGTGTATATAAAGCAACAAAACAACAGTAAACTATAAATACTAACTGGGAGGGGCATGCGAAAAATGGGAAGATATAATAGATACAGCAAGTAGGAAGATACGAAATAACCAAGTAAATTGCCAAAATCAGAAATAAGTCAAATCAATGATATGAAAATGGCACGTCATCACCCTTCGTGCTTTTACTCTCGTCCTCACCCTGTAATAATATGAATGAAATGGCATGGCATCACCCTTTGTGCTTTTACTCTCATCCTCACCATGTAATTGTCACACCTCCTTTTTTCACTAAACCCCCGGAAGAGAGTATAATAAAGGGAGTTTTTCCAATTAAAGGACAATCGAAACGGGATTGTTTATTAAAAGATTTAGAGTCGCCACTTGGGAGATTTATGGTGTCCCAAGTCACCGGTTTAAAATCCCGAATCGAGGAAAAGAATGACTCTGTTTAACAGTCCGCGAACCAGAAATTCGGGTAAGGAATTCTGTTAACCCGGGAGAAGGTGTTAGACATTCCCGAGTTCAGTGGTTCTAGCACGGTCGCTCAACTGCTATAATTGGCTTAGTTATCTGATTTTAGAACATTTTTGAACCTATTTGCAAATTTTAACCTTTAACCGCTTTTATTTATTTTTAAAGAAGATTGAACGTCGTTTAAAACATGTCTTCGGATCGCGCCACATGAAATGCACCCGCAATCCTAAACACGTTTTATTCAACGTTTTAAGATTTTGATTTGGGTCACATGAAATGCACATCCGAGTTTAGGGAGATAATATTATTAAATAACGCGCTTAAAAGCAACTGCGCGTTGTTAACTTTGCGAGGGCCATGAAAATTTGCTAAATGGCACGCCTCGAAGTCTAAGGTTTTTTTAAAAAAAAACAATTAAATGAGGGCCATGCATTTGAGATTTTATTTGGCATGGCGCACCTCGAATTATTCTACTTAAAAAGGAAAACTAAACTCATGAGGGATATACTATTTTGTATTATCTAACAAGGCTCACCTCTACTCTATTTTTGACAAACCAATATTTATATCAAGCGAATTTATGGAGCTTCTACCTCGTATAAATAAAACCTCAATCCTACTAACTAAACAGCAAATATTGGACTAAAGAGGCATTAAATCCCAAGGCCCAAAATCCCGCGATCTTAAACCTGGCCCAATGAGCCCAGCATGGTTGTGACATAACAGCATCACAAGCTCCGAATTGAGATTTGTCCAGGCAGAAAAAACGAGCATTGATGAGACATGCACCAAATGGATCCAAAAAGGGAGACAGATCGAACCCATACAAATACGAAAATGGCAAAAAAAGAACAAGTGTTGATAACGACTATATTCTGCACAGGAAATGGAACCAACTGGAACTGTAATGAATTACTTAACCCTTATCAATTTGCCTATGTACGTCAAACAACTACTTAGCAGTTATATAAAATTTGAAGAGCACAAACGTCATTTTCTTCTGAATGTGAAACTAAACCATTACTTGGCATGGCTACCACTCTTAACTCTAATCTCAGATTCCAACTATCCTTTCAACACTTGTAAATCAACACAATGTCACTATATAGGATATAATCACCTTAATAATTCCCTAGCTCCATAAGTACTAAGAAGTCCATTATTGTGACCCAAAATACATTTCAGTAAACTACCAATTCTGCACCTACAGCAGCAGTGACACATGCGTGGTTTCAGTATTGAAAGAATCTATTTAAACTAAATACACCACTATTTAATCTAACTAACATAGTTGACACAGAATCTAATTAATGATTCGATTAAACAGATTTCCATCAAATTTGCCAGTACAGAATCAAGTACAATAATATGAGTTCATTTGTCACAAACTATATCTAGCTATGAGGTGCTTGATGGAGAAGAATTCCCACTAGGTTCAAACCACAGGCAGTTCTTAGAAAAGTAATACGAAACATCCAGCAAAGTGCAATACACCATACAACTCAAACAATGTACTTAAAACAAATAAAACTAAACCATGAACAAAAGGAAGGAAAATAGATTGACACTATGCTCCAGGGCTCCAAATCTCCATTTCAACTTCAAGTCAAGCTTTACATTAGGTAAACCTATGATATGTGTACCTGAAAATGAAAAGGAAGATGGAAATGAGGCAACAATAAACAGCCACAGCTCAGTAATCAACCGCAACAGAAATCCATTTCTAAAACTCGAAAGGAACTGAATATCATCCTGAAAATGAGAAATTCCAGAACTCCAAGCAGAAACCTCAATGTAACAGTGTTTTCCAATTAAATAAACTTAAACTATCTGAATTTCAACTCATTCCAACCCCAAAATGACTCAAGGCTACTTCAGAGACTCAGAACTTCAACAAAATCAGCAAGGAAACCAATGGAACAGTATTTTTAGAGAAGCTTCAGCCGCCCCCTTTATTTCTAGATTTTTTAGCCCTGGGAATTCTGTCTTTCTTCTCAAGTAAGGGTGCCTTTATAGGCAAGCTATTATGGCAGCCCCTTAAGAATCAGTTTTGCCCCTTAGTCCCCCCTTAATTTCATTTTGCCAATTAATCCCTCACTTTCTGACTTGATACCCAAGCTAAAGTCTAAATTTCCATAGAAGACCCCTACTAGAAGCTTCTAAAACAGTTACCAAAGATTCCCCCCTTCCCCCATTTCCTAAACTACCCCCAAGTGCCCTGTTTATTACCCCAAAACCAACCCGGATCAAACAGGTAAGGGTCATGAAACCAAATGGGTTCAATGGTCCATTAGACATGGGCTCAGGCTCAAACCAAACCACACTCTCTTGGAATGGGGTCTAGAATGACCTCAAAGCCCAAGCAATAAGGCTGATCCCAAGACAAATTCAGGGAACTTAAACCAAACAAATCGACTAATTAATAGTCATAAACGGGCATAAAACTAATTAAGCTATTAAATTAAGCTAAGTGACTAAATCAAAGGTCACAACAGGGCGATTAATAGAACTTAAACAAATCAGAAAACAAATTAAAAAAGGAAAAGAATAGAGGACGAAATAAGAAAACAAACAAAGAACTAAGAAGGAAAAAAAAACTCACTGAATCAGGCCTCTTAACTTGACTGACTTTCGCATTTGATCTCCAAATAATGTTATCCGCTCATTCTTTGCCAAGAACAAGCAAACAACATTATTTTAGGACCAAACAGACTCTGGATACTAAGGGGACCTTGAGAGGTGCCTCTGCATGAACGACCTTGGCTATGGCTGATGAAGCTTGAAGTTAGATTTGAAGTTCGGAGAGTTCAAGCCATGTTTGAGGCAAACTGACTGTGGGATATGGTAGAGGAGATGAAGGAGGTAATGGGGTGTAAATTTGGTGGTGGTTGGTGGTGGCGCCGCCATGGAAAGGGCTGGGGAATTTGGGGCGGCTAGCTAGGGTTACGTTTGGTCTCTGGTGTGAGAGAAACGATTGAGAGAGGGGGGGTCACGTTTGGACATATATATTTTAAGTGATCCCCAGTTCCGATCCGTTGGATCTTAATTATCCAACGGTTGAGATCAAGCATGCTCAAAACGGGGTCGTTTGGACTTAAGGGGGATGGATCGGGTAATTGGACGGGTTGTGGGCTGGGTTCAAGCGGGTATGGGAGGGATAGATTGGGCCTGGGTGCTTTAAACGGAGACTGGCCCAAATTTATTCTCATTTTAACCCTTTTCCTTTTACTTCTTTTTCACAAATTATATCTTCTTCTTTCTTTTTTTTTCTTTTTTTTTTCAAAACTAAATAAAAATCTGAATTAAATCCTAACATCTAATTAACCTTAAAAAACATTAATTAAACCTAGATAATTATCACAATTAATTGAGAACCGAATTAAAGGAACAACTACCAAAATTTAAAATTAAAATTAAAAGTGCAAGATAACCATTTTTGTGATTTTTCCCAATTTTCATAAAATAACTAATTTACTACTTAATTCAAAAATTCAAGGTTAATTCCTAAATGCAACTGCAACATACTTTTTATATTTTTCATTAATTAAACAAAAATGAAAGATGCACAGACACATGCGAACAATTAACACAAAAATGCCACAAAATTCACAAAATTGCAAATAATGAAAAAAAATATTTTATTTTAAAATTATGGGAGTAATTCATATAGGAAAAAAATCACGTGCTCACAGCTGCCCCTCTTTGCTCGGAAACACGCAGAGTTTTCGGGCAAAGATAAAGTGAGCGGATACGAGCGATTTTTGCCCGTTTGAATACTCCGTGGGAAGCATTTTGAAAGATTCGACCGCACCCTGCTTCTGAAGTTGCCTACATATCCTTGGCTAAAAAGGAATCAGGTCAGTGTAGTTCGGGAAGGTTTGGTAGCTGGGACTACCATGAAGCTGTGGTTTCATTGTTGTTGTTGCTGCTGCTACTGCTTACTGAACCCCCTTATTACACCATGACAAAATAAAAAGAAGTTATACTAAACTATGATCTATGAATTACAAAACCTATCTATATCTTCAAACTTGATCCTGCAGCTCTTGTTGACATGCTGACTTGTATTCTCCTAGTGAAATTTCTCTGTTGTCGACTTGAATTGTGATCTGAGATGTTTTCCCTTTCTTCAGGTGGATGCCTGACTGCCAAAACTTGAACTACATTCTGAGATGCTTTCCTTTTCTCCAGGTGGACGCCTAACTGCTGAACTGTATTTTGAGATGTTGCCCCTTTCTCCAGGTGGACACCTGACTGCTGAACTTGAATTGTATTCCCTTGCTCTCCAGGCGGGCTTCTGATTACTAAACTTGAATGTATTCCCTGCTCTCCAGGCGGGCTCCTGACTGCTGACTTGAAATGTATTCCCTGCTCTCCAGGCGGGCTCCTGACTGCTGACTTGAATTGTATTCCCGTGCTCTCCAAGCGGGCTCCTGACTGCTAAACTTGAAATGTATTCCCTGCTCTCCAGGTGGGCTCCAGTCTGCTGACTTGAAATGTATTCCATGCTCTCCAGGCGGGCTCCTGACTGCTGACTTGAAATGTGCTCCCTTGTTCTCCAGGCGGGCTCCTGATTGCTAAACTTGAATGTGTTCCTATGCTTTCCAAGCGGGCTCCTGACTGCTCACTTGAAATGTATTCCCTGCTTTCCAGGCGGGCTCCTGACTGCTGACTTGAAATGTGCTCCAACAAAATACTGAATTTCTATCGACCCCATTCCAATTCAAAGAATTAAAAAACTTCGAATTCTCAATTCTCTACGACGTCTAGACCATAAAATATTTTCAGGAACAAGCAAATCAAAATGATTTTTGTCTGTATTTATTCTTTGAGTTTGAGGTTGCAGAATGAATTCATCAAAATTCTTTTTATCAACATATCTTTGTTCTGGGTATCTTTGATTAGTTTGGTGTTTACTTTTATGAACCAATGAAATACCTATGGTTTGATACATAATAAATTGTCCGTTATTTTTTACAGACAACCGAATAGGTTCGATAATCAATATCCCCTTCTTCATCAATTCTGTAAGAGTTAAATTCTTCTGAATCAGCATTATATCCAAACTCATTTCTCTCCTTTGAATTGACGATATAGCAATTTTGCTTGGATTTATCAGTCGAAGCAGGAGACAATATACCTTGATATTCTCGATCATTCTTTGATTCAAAGCATCGTTCCATCTCAATTGAAAAAGCAAATAACGNTTCTCCAGGCGGGCTCCTGACTTCAACAAAACAGACAAAACAAAGAAAATTTTCTGCCCCAGTTTGGTGGCTGGGCACATATGTGATTGTAAACTACACCATGTTACCAAATATCAGTAAGAATTTGAAAGCTAAAACTTGAATTGTACTCCCTTGTTCTCCAAGTGGGCTCCTGATTGCTGAAACTTGAATGTATTCCCTTGTTCTTCAAGCGGGCTCCTGATTGCTGAAACTTGAATGTATTCCCTTGTTCTCCAGGCGAACTCCTGATTGTTGAAACTTGAATGTATTCCCATGTTCTCCGGGCGGGCTCCTGACTTCAACAAAACAAACGAAACAAAGAAAACTTTCTGCCCCAGTTTGGTGGTTGGGCGTATATGTGAGTGTTAAACTGAATTATTCTACCAACCATTACTAAGAATTTGAAAGCTAGGTCCTATTATCCAGGGGGTCCTGAGAACTCTTAATTAAACGACAATTATAAATCCAAGGTATTACTTCCGCTGAGTCCTGTATTCTAAGAGGGTCTTAAAACTACATCCTATTATCCAGGAAGGTCCTGACAATTCCTAATTAAACAACAATTTTAAATCTAAGTTATATCTTCTAAAGGTATTACTTTTGCTACATCTTGTTATCTAATGGAAATCTTAAAACTAGGTCCCATTATTCAGGGGGGGTCCTGAAAACTCCTAATTGAATCCTATCTTAAACATGCAAACTTTGAAACCAACTTACATTACTTTATGCTAAGCTATGCTATTCATGATTGTCTTGAAATTTAACTAAGACACATTTTCCAGGAGGGTCCTGCAAGTTTACGATCAAACCTGTTTGGTGCTTGCCTTTCCTTACGATGGGTTTGACCGAACCAAACAAAATTTTCTGCCCCTGTTTCAAATCAAAGAAAAATCTTGTCAGTTTTAAAACATGGTGGTTGGTTTGTGGCCTTGACTTTTGAGGGCGATTGCTCCTTCACTTCTCATGATAACTGATTTCCACTCGAAGACCTTGCTTGTTCATTGACTCACCACTTTCTCTGTCACCCTTATCACAGAAAATACCTCTTCTCCGTTCAAAACCCAATAACCTCTATTTTTGCATTGCTCATGAACCGACATCTACCAAACCTCTGTGTTTCGCATTATCCCCAAAGCGTATTGATTGTTACCAACTTCAGTGCGCATGTTGCTCTTTCATGATTTAAACCACTGGCCTTGGCTTTGAGGTCTACTTCTCCATCGCTTGCCATGATAACTTTTGATTTCTGCTTGGAATATCTTGCTTGTCACTAGTCTAACTCTTCCTTTGTCACCCTAAACACAGAAAATACCTCTTCTCCGTTCAGACCCAATACCCTCTACCTGTTGCATTGCTCATGAACTGACATTTACCAAGCCCTGGTGTTTCACATGAATCTCAAAGCACGACAATTGCCACCCACTCATTGCGCATGTTGTTCTTTCTTGACTTAAACCATTGGCTCTGGCCCTGAGGTCTATTGTTCCTTCACTTGCCATGATAACTGATTCCCGCTCAAAGACCTTGCTTGTTCATTGACTAACCACTTTCTTTGTTACCCTTAACACAGAAAATACCTCTTCTCCGTTCAGACCCAATACCCTCTATCTGTTGCATTGCTTATGAACTGACATTTACCAACCCTTGTATCTCACATGAACCCCAAAGCACGTCAATTGCCACCCCCTCAGTGTGTACGTTGTTCTTTCTTGACTCAAACCACTGGCCTTGGCCTTGAGGTCTACGGCTCCCTCATTTGCCATGATAACTTTAATTTCTACTTGGAAGACCTTGCTTGTCATTGGTTAACCAACTTTGTCAATCTTGCCACAGAAAATGCCTTTGATCCATTCACCTAACACCCTCCATCTGTTGCATTATTCATGAATTGATATGTAACAAGACTTTGTATTTCACACGAATCCCAAAGCATGTTAATTGTTACCAACTCAGTGCGCTTGTTGTTCTTTCTTGACTTATGACACTTTGATGTACTAGCCAGATCCCATTTTGTGCAATTGGAAAGCTGGTGGCAAATTTTAAAATCATTTCTCACTTGTTTTGACCAAACAGACTCAGGAAGAGGAAGTAAACAAGACAAAAGGAACAGAGTAGAGGACAAATGGAAAGAGATGATTCCTAACAAGAAAACTACAAAGTAGAAACCTATCGGATGTGGATACTAACTCTAATGACCATGACATGCACCTGCGGCCTATTCTGTCAAGCAAGTCTAATGTTCAAATCCTGCTATACCCCCAAACCGTGAAACTGGGCCTCGATGCTCCGTCGTTAGTCATCTTTCACAATCTCCGTCTGGTGATTTCCCATCTGATTCTCAATCCTTATTTGACTTGTAATGCCCGAAGGGTTTTCACCATCAAGCCTCTCTCATTTTGTTCTTACTCTCAACTTACAGTCGCCTCAAGGTGCCCGTGAAGGTTTTCACCAATAAGACTCTCTTATTTTTTATTTCTCTCAACTCCCGTCGCCTTACGGTGCCCGTGAAGGTTTTTACCAATAAGACTCTCTCATTTTCATTATTTTCTCCTGCTTGTACCAGAGTGTTGCCCCTGACATGAATCACCTCTACTTGCTCGACTTGGCATCTCTCGAAGACTGATCAGAAGGTCTTTCTTAGGACCGTAACGTGGGCTTTTGGATAGGGTTAGAAAGAAAGGGTATCAAAGGCTCAAAACAATTCAAATGGGTCCAAAATTACAACTTCCGGAATCAGATTTCGTACAACAACCACAACTTTTGCCCCAATTTCTTGCTTGGGGACTTTTGGATTTTTATTTTGATGGGACCGAACCGTGAGGCTGCCTACGTATCCTTAAAAGGAATCAGGTCGAACGTAGTTCATGTCATAGGAATTACTTTGTTTGTTTGTGATCTTTCTTTTCCTTTTTTTTCCTCTTTTCCTCTTTTTGTTTTTCTTTTTGTTGTTTTTCTTCTCTTTTCTTTTTCTTCTTTCTCTTTTCATTCTTTTCTTTCTCTTTTCTATTTTCTTTCTCTTTTTCTCTTTTTCCTTCTCTTTTTCTCTTTTTCCTTTACTTATCTTTTGCGCTTGCGTTTCTGAACTTTTGCTACTGATTCCGAAAGAGGTGTCTGAAAGAAAATAAGTAAGGCTCAAATGGGGTAACAAAGGATAAAGTTTTTAGATAGCAGAACAAAATTCCTTCGTCATTCCGATCTCCAAAACATGCCAAGTACAAACAACATAGTGAAACAAACCAAGGAAAACATTCATAACATCTTCTGATTGTACCAGACTTGATAACCATATCCTCACATTCGCCTTCTACATCTGTTGAATACAAAACACCATTGGACAACACTCTCACTCTCCTTACCACGAACGGCCCCTGTAATTTGGGGCAAACTTGCCTTTGGCTTCAAACCGATGCGGCATGATGCATTTCAATAGTATTTCTTTATGTTCTATCTGCCCCATTTTCACATGGTTCGGGCTTTAAGTGATCTCAAGATGCCTTCACTTATTTCCCTCAAATGTCCCTACATCTTCAAATTTGTTTCATTGCCTCATGACTAAACTGACTTTTTAAGACCAGGCTGAGAATTTTGCATGCATGTCATGTCACTAGAACCAGCATGAAAAGAACTGTAAAAGGAGAAGAGAACTAAACAAAAATAACTAGAAATGGCAGAAAATAGAGAATTGCATTGGACACACGGTGAAAGGGTTTAAACAAGAAAACAAGCAACATAAACTGGGGTACAACCCTAAAACAAACCTAGATAACACTAAATGAGATACTACGACTAAAGGAACTAGACAAAATAAAAGGATAGAAGGATTTGAGTCACAAGACAATATCCGGATTACAACCCTGAAATAACCCGAACAACATAAATGACAACAAAATAAACCACCAAGACTCCACTCTGGCTGACCAAGAAATCGAGCGTGTTCCCAATTACCAAGCACGGCATCTTAGCCACTGAGTTCGCATCAATATTGCCAAGACCATTACCAACTTCAACATTATCATATTTTAATCAACAAGTTCCCAAGAGGATTCGCCTGCTCCCTGCCATTGTTATTGACCACAACTACCCCTTCTTGAATCATTCTTTCTATTTCCCTTTTCAAAGAGTGGCAATCTTCAATGCTATGCCCCTGGACATTATAGTGGTACATGCATCGAACAGCAGGATCAAAGCCTTTCGCATATGGGTCTGGAGTATAGTCGAGGAGCGGCTCAATCAGGCTAGAATGCTTTAACTTTTCAAACAAACTTGTGTAGGATTCTCCGATGGGCGTGAAATTATCTTTTTGCCTTTGTTCCCTCCATGCCTCAGTTTTCTAGGATTGTTGGATGCTTGAAAATGCTGTGAAGGCACACGAGAATTTTGGGATGCTGGTGCTCGCCCTAGGGAGTAACCCGGTGGTTGGACAGATGGCCGGATGTTGTTCGGCGGATAATATTGGGGTAGCTTATGTGGAGTTTGGGGATGTTCACGGGGTCGGTATTGAGGCTGAAAGCATTTAGCAAGAACGACCACTGGACCCTGTCGCCGGTGGAAGGAGTGACCCAGTGGTTGGACATATGACCGGTCATTGTTCGAAGGATAACGCTGAGGTGGATTATGTGGAACTCGGGGACAGGTTTGGGGTTGGAGTTGAGGCTGAAGACGTTTGGCAAGAACGACCACTGGACCCTGTCGTCGGCGGGGCTCAGCGATATGTTTTCTATCAATGGGAGGACTATCCCGAGCAACTTGTTCGTTCCATCTGACCCAAAATTCCCTAAAACTTTCCTTGGGTTTCTTTTCCATCTGAGATAGGGAGGAATGGTTTGGGACAATGTCTTTATTGTACTGAAAATGTCGCACAAAATCTTGAGCCATGTCACCTAATGTAGGCCACTTACCGACATCTTGACGATTATGCCATTCCAAAGCTGCCCCAGTCGGGCTCTCACTGAAATACGCCATCAGCAGCTCATCTTCCTCGCCAACATTTCTCATTTCACTGCAATAACCCCTTAGCTGGGCTACTGGATCTCCCCGCCCATCATACAAATTAAACTTCGGCATCTTAAACCCTTTTAGCTTTCTGGATATCTCATCTTGCTCCACTGTCTTAGCAAGCTTTATAGTCTCACCGGGAGGCTCAACATGAGGAGCGTGAGAGTATGAACCCGAGACCTTGAAAATTGGTTCTGGAGCACAGTGTTGGGCATCGGGGACTGATGGTGGAGGACGCCCACTAATCCAAGCTTGGTATATTTCGGCCATCTGTCTTTTCAACCTTAAGACCTCTTCTTTTAACTCAGATTCTGATTCAACAATTCCCTTAAACGGATCAACCACCCCTGTGTCCAAGTCTTCGCTAGTCATGGCTACCTTGCTTTTTGACCTTGTGTTGTATGGATGAGTTACTTAGAAACCACAAACCAACCATCCTTCTGATTAATGAAGATAACAAAAGGAACAAAATGGGGTCATCCCGTTAGCGTTAGGGCATTTAACAGCAAAAATATCACATTGCGTGCAATGCACCCAGCAACAATTAATGGTTCTAGAATGACTTCGAGGGTCATAAGGTCACTTGGCATCATCCCAATTTGTCCATTTGAATCTTCTCTTTTCTTTTCTTTCCTCACATTTCTTAGCTTGCTCACTTTCTTTCCCCTTTTTCTTTCTGATTAACGCTCTTTTTCTTCCTTCTTATTTCTCACATCCCACAATTCTACCTCTTTTTCTCTTTTTTTTCCTTTTTTTTTCATTTTTCCTTTTTTTTCTTTTAATAAATAAAAAAATAATTCGATCGAACCCTATGTAGGTTGCCTACGTATCATGACCCCGCATGAATCAGATCTTTGCGTAGTTCTGGAAGATCAGAAATAAAGGAAACAAACTGAGGTTCTTTTTTTTTTCTTTTTCTTTTTCTTTTCTTTTTACCTTAATGACTACTCGGATGAGAAAAGAGAAATAAAAGAAGCAAATTTTTTTTTTGACCTTTCTAAACTCAAGCTTAACGGGCATGTTTTTTTCTTCTTTTTTTTTGCTTTTGAAACAAATACTCTATTAAGGAAAAATCCTAGAAGAGAAAAATATTTTTGACTTTTTTTTTTTAGGAAATCATGTTGTTTTCTTTTTCTTCTATGTACAATGTCCTAAAGTTCTAATGAAAATAAAATGATTTTTTTTATTTTTCATTAGTTTCCCAAAGAAGAACCTCAAAAGAAAATCTTTTCTTTTTATTTTTAAAATTAATACCTTAAAGAAAACTCTTTAAAAAGGTACTAAAAGAAAATTCTCTTTTTTTTTGAATTTTTAGTCTTAATATACTAAAGAAAATATAAAAGCAATTTTTATTTTGATATTAATTGCCTAAAGGAAAAACCACCTTAAAGGAATTTTTTTTTTCATTTCTAGAATTAGTATTCTAAAGAAAACTTATAACGAAAATATGAAAACGCAAAATTTCTTTTTTTTTTTTTGCTTTTTTTTTTTTGATAGTTGACTTGTAACACATTTTCAAATATAAAATAAGAAATACAATAACAAGAGACTAGGCAAACTTAACTAGAGTATTACAAACTCTAACATCACTTAAAAGACTGGATACTACTATACAGGACTAGAAAATAAAACATGACCAATTGACTCAAAAACATAAAATGGCTCCTCAAGCAGCTCCTGAATGCAGTGATCCTGGGGTATCTGTCATGCTCAAACTCTGGTAAGTAAATCCACACCTATATGAGAAAATCTAAACCAACATTATGTGAGACAATAACATTTCCTGCAAGACATGGTTGCGATTATTTTTCTTAAATTAACCTATGTGGCTAAAAGTGCAAGATTTGGCTAAGACCCCGCAAAGCCAAGAACCTAAGATTCACTAGGAAGACCGGACCCTATGTGGGTTGCCTACGTAACACGCCCCGAAAGACGAGAATCAGGTATGCGTAGTTCGGGCAGATTGGATACAGTCGAGAATTTTTTTTAAAAAAACAGCTAATTTAGAGAAAATATGTTTTTGTCTTTTTCTTGAAAATGATGAAACATGCAAAATCTTTTTGGATTTTCTTTTCCCTTTTTTTTGATTTTGATTTTTGAAAAATGATAAAAAGTGCAAAATCTTTTTGAATTTTTCATGTTTTTTCTTTGCTGTCTTTTCTTAAAAAAAAAGTAACAAAAACATAACTAGGCCCTATTTGCTTTATTTTCACACTTCATCCTCTTTTTTTTTTCCTTCTTTTCTTTTTCTTTTTTTTTCATTATTTTTTTTCATTTTTCATTTGCCCTCAGCTATTATTGGTCCGTCAAATGACCCTTTTACCCTGGAATAAATGCAACATGTAGCACATAGGATGCATCAAGATGGTCTGTTATTTTGGGTACACCTGTCCTAGACGGACCCAACCCCTGTGTTGAGTCCCCTAAGTCAAGTGCACATGATCCAAACAAGCGCTCCTACTAGGGATCCGGCATGAGGCTGAGTTATTCTAGGTTTAAAAACCTGGGTTTATTGTTCTAGACCTGGCTTACCCGAGCGGACAACTCGAGCCGAGGGGGGGCAGCGTACCGGGAATACAGAAGCTTCGCCGGCTTTGCAACTTATCCGAACCTCGTTCTAAAATTTGGAATATGACTCTAACAGAAAAGAAGTCACACGAAGTGCATACTCCTTCATGATTTAGAAGATTCAGAGAGAGGAGGGATTCGTAATAATTTATATACAGTTCACCAATATTAAAGCAGTAAAAAGCAACATTTAGCACATTAGGCCCAAATATGTAACAAAATCAGACAAAGCCAAATATAACAATTTAATCTAAGCTCGAATTCTTGAACCCTGAACCGCAGTTCTGGGTTCTTATCCCCAGCAGAGTCGCCAGAGCTGTCACACCTCCTTTTTTCACTACACCCCCGGAAGAGAGTATAATAAAGGAACTTTTTTCAATTAAAGGACAATCGAAACGGGATTGTTTATTAAAAGATTCAGAGTCGCCACTTGGGAGATTTATGGTGTCCCAAGTCACCGGTTTAAAATCCCGAATCGAGGAAAAGAATGACTCTGTTTAACAGTCCGCGAACCAGAAATCCGGGTAAGGAATTCTGTTAACCCGGGAGAAGGTGTTAAGCATTCCCGAGTTCCGTGGTTCTACCACGATCGCTCAACTACTATAATTGGCTTAGTTATCTGATTTTAGAACATTTTTGAACCTATGTGCAAATTTTAACCTTTAACCGCTTTTATTCATTTTTAAAGAAGATTGAACGTCGTTTAAAACATGTCTTCCGATCGCGCCACATGAAATGCACCCGTAATCCTAAACACGTTTTATTCAATGTTTTAAGATTTTAATTTAGGTCACATGAAATGCACACCCGAGTTCAGGGAGATAATATTATTAAATAACGCGCCTAAAAGCAACTACGCGTTGTTAACTTTGCGAGGGCCATGAAAATTTGCTAAATGGCACGCCTCGAAGTCTAAGGTTTTTTAAAAAAAACAATTAAATGAGGGTCACGCATTTCAGATTTTATTTGGCATGGCGCACCTCGAATTATTCTACTTAAAAAGGAAAACTAACTCATGAGGGCTATAACTATTTTGTATTATCTAACAAGGCTCACCTCTACTCTATTTTTGACAAACCAATATTTATCTCAAGCGGATTTATGGAGCTTCTACCCCGTATAAATAAAACCTCAACCCTACTAACTAAACAACAAATATTGGACTAAAGAGGCATTAACTCCCAAGGCCCAAAATCCCGCGATCTTAAACATGGGCCCAATGAGCCCAGCATGGTTGTGACATAATAGCATCACAAGCTCCGAATTGAGATTTGCCCAGGCCGAAAAAACGAGAATTGATAAGATTTGCACCAAATGGATCCAAAAAGGGGGACAGATCGAACCCATACAAATACGAAAATGGCAAAAAAAAAAACAGGTATTGATAACGACTATATTCTGCACAGGAGATGGAACCAACTGGAACTGTAATGAATTACTTAACCCTTATCAATTTGCCTATATACATCAAACAACTACTTAGCAGTTATATAAAATTTGAAGAGCACAAACGTCATTTTCTTCTAAATGTGAAACTAAACCACAACTTGGCATGGCTACCACTCTTAACTCTAATCTCAGATTCCAACTATCCTTTCAACACTTGTAAATCAACACAATGTCACTATATAGCATATAATCACCTTAATAATTCCCAAGCTCCATGAGTACTAAGAAGTCCATTATTGTGACCCAAAATACATTTCAGTAAACTACCAATTCTGCACCTACAGCAGCAGTGACACATGCGTGGTTTCAGTATTGGAAGAATCTATTTAAACTAAATACACTACTATTTAATCTAACTAACATAGTTGACACAGAATCTAATTAATGGTTCAATTAAACAGATTTTCATCAAATTTGCCAGTCCAGAATCAAGTACAATAATATGAGTTCATTTGTCACAACCTATATCTAGCTATGAGATGCTTGATAGAGAAGAATTCCCACTAGGTTCAAACCACAGGCAGTTCTTGGAAAAGTAATACGAAACATCCAGCAAAGTGCAATACACCATACAACTCAAATAATGTATTTAAAACAAATAAAACTAAACTATGAACAAAAAGGAAGGAAAACAGATTGACACTATGCTCCAGGGCTCCAAATCTCCATTTCAACTTCGAGTCAAGCTTTACATTAGGTAAATCTAAGAAATGTGTACCTGGAAATGAAAAGGAAGATGGAAATGAGGCAACAATAAACAGCCACAGCTCAGCAATCAACCGCAACAGAAATCCATTTTTAAAACTCGAAAGGAACTGAATATCATCCTGAAAATGAGAAATTCCAGAACTCCAAGCAGAAACCTCAATGTAACAGTGTTTTCCAATTAAATAAACTTAAACCAGCTTTAAACTATCTGAATTTCAACTCATTCCAACCCCAAAATGACTCAAGGCTACTTCAGAGACTCAGAACTTCAACAAAATCAGCAAGGAAACCAATGGAACAGTATTTTTAGAGAAGTTTCAGCCGCCCCCTTTATTTCTGGATTCTTTAGCCCTGGGAATTCTGCCTTTCTTCTCAAGTAAGTGTACCTTTATAGGCAAGCTATTAGGGCAGCCCCTTAAGAATTAGTTTTGCCCCTTAGTCCCCCCTTAATTTTATTTTTGCCAATTAATCCCTCACTTTCTGACTTGATACCCAAGCTAAAGTCTAAAATTCCATAGAAGACCCCTACTAGAAGCTTCTAAAACAGTTACCAAAGATTCCCCCTTCCCCATTTCCTAAACTACCCCCCAAGTGCCTGTTTATTACCCCAAAACCAACCTGGATCAAACAGGTATGGGTCATGAAATCAAATGGGTTCAATGGTCCATTAGACATGGGCTCAGGCTCAAACCAAACCACACTCTCTTGGAATGGGGTCTAGACTGACCTCAAAGCCCAAGCAATAAGACTGACCCCAAGAAACATTCTTAAACCAAACAAATCGACTAATTAATAGTCATAAACGGGCATGAAACTAATTAAGCTATTAAATTAAGCTAAGTGACTAAATCAAAGATCACAACAGGGCGATTAATAGAACTTAAACAAATCAGAAAACAAATTAAAAAAGGAAAAGAACAGAGGACGAAATAAGAAAACAAACAAAGAAATAAGAAGGAAAAAAAAAACTCACTGAATCAGGCCTCTTAACTTGACTGACTTTCGCATTTGATCTCCAAATAATGTTATCCGCTTATTCTTTGCCAAGAACAAGCAAACAACATTATTTGAGGACCAAACAGACTCTGGATACTAAGGGGACCTTGAGAGGTGCCTCTGCATGAACGACTTTGGCTATGGCTGATGAAGCTTGAACTTAGATTTGAAGTTCGGAGAGTTCAAGCCATGTTTGAGGCAAACTGACTGTGGGATAGGGTAGAGGAGATGAAGGAGGTAATCGGGTGTAAATTTGGTTGTGGTTGGTGGTGGCGCCGCCATGGAAAGGGCTGAGGAATTTGGGGCGGCTAGCTAGAGTTACGTTTGGTCTCTGGTGTGAGAGAGACGATTGAGAGAGGGGGGTCACGTTTGGACATATATATTTTAAGTGATCCCCAGTTCCGGTCCGTTGGATCTTAATGATCCAACGGTTGAGATCAAGCATGCTCAAAACGGGGTCGTTTGGACTTAAGGGGGATGGATCGGGTAATTGGACGGGTTCTGGGTTCAAGCGGGTATGGGAGGGATAGATTGGGCCTGGGTGCTTTAAACGGAGACTGGCCCAAATTTATTCTCATTTTAACCCTTTTCCTTTTACTTCTTTTTCACAAATTCTTTCTTCTTCTTCTTTTTTTTTTCTTTTTTTTCTTTTTTTTTTCAAAACTAAATAAAAATCTGAATTAAATCCTAACATCTAATTAACCTAAAAACATTAATTAAATCTAGATAATTATCACAATTAATTGAGAATCGAATTAAAGGAACAACTACCAAAATTCAAAATTAAAATTAAAAGTGCAAGATAACTATTTTTGTGATTTTTCCCAATTTTCATAAAATAACTAATTTACTACTTAATTCAAAAATGCAAGGTTAATTCTTAAATGCAACTGCAACATATTTTTTGTATTCTTTGTTAATTAAACAAAAATGAAAAATGCACAGACACATGCGAACAATTAACACAAAAATGCCACAAAATTCACAAAATTGCAAATAATGAAAAGAAATTATTTTGTTTTGAAATTATGGGAGTAATTCATATAGGGAAAAAATCACGTGCTCACAGTAATAATTTGAACGAAATGGCACGACATCACCCTTCGTGCTTTTACTCTCGTCCTCACCATTCAATAATATAAATCCGAATAATAAAAAATGCGGGGAATAATTTAACTTCAATTATGGTGCCAAGATATCATACTTCAACTTTCAAAATATTCCACATCTCTAAAATTAGCAATAAATATGAAACAAATAATTAAAGAAGTGATAATCTAAACTAAGCATGAATAACATAATTAGTGAAATAATATAATACAAAGAGACAAGTTCCACTCGCATACTTTAATCCAATGAAAATGCAAAAGTACTCGTCACCTCACATATATGTTGTCCCCATACATAAAATACGTAACAAATAGACCAGCAAGTCATAATCCTCAAGTCAAGGTTAACCACTGCACTTACCTCACTTCCAAAATTAAATTAATGCTCAACCGCGATTTTTTCTCTAGAATTAGCCTCCAAACCAATCAAATCTAATAAAATATAGTTCAACTAATTCAAAATAAGATTTCGATACTACCAATAAGTGAAAAAGATTCAATATTTAATGATTTTGGAAAAAGTCAACCCCGGGCCCGCTTGGTCAAAATCCGAGATCCTGACCCAAAATCGAATTATCCATTCACCCCTAAGCCTGGTTAAGAGATTAGTTTCGACATCCAACCTCAATTTGAGGTCTAAATCTCAATTTCAGAATATTTTTAATTTCTACCTAAATCCCTAATTTCTACCATGAAAAGCATAGATTAAAGGTTAAAATCAATGGGTGTTTATGGAAATATAAGGAAACAAGTTAAAATCTACTAACCTATGAAGTTGGGATAAAAAAACCTCTTCAAAATCGCTTCTATGCCGAGTTCAAACTTGAAAATGATGAAAAATAGGATAAATCCCGACTTTGGGTTGTTCTAAATCACTGGCGTCAGGTGTTCATCGCGTTCGCAAAGACACCTGACGTGATCGCGAAGCTT
Source organism: Nicotiana attenuata (assembly GCF_001879085.1). NCBI lineage: Eukaryota > Viridiplantae > Streptophyta > Magnoliopsida > Solanales > Solanaceae > Nicotiana > Nicotiana attenuata. Next base: position 20,618,331 of record NC_031994.1, on the reverse strand, counting down.
TGCAGCCTAAATGGACTTCGCGTTCGCAAGATGTTGTACGTGTTCGCGGTGGCATGTCCCCAACCCCCCCCCCCCGTCCCCGAACATATACCAAGTTTCGAAACCAAAATCCGAACCCGGTAACCATAAAGTCAACCTACGGTCAAACTTCGAATTCTTTAAACCTTCAAATTACTAGTTTTCAACAAATCACATCAAATCAAGTTAGGGACTTCCGAATTCGATTTCGGGTATATGCCCAAGTCCAAAATCATGATACATACCCGCCAAGATCGTCAAAATACCGATCCGGGTCCGTTTACACAAAATATTGACCGTAGTCAATTCAAATCATTTTAAAGCTAAAATTCATATTTTATTCAATTTTTCGCATAAAAATTTTCTGAAAAAGACACGGACAGCGCATGCAAATCAAGAATCACTATCGAGGTCTCAAAATATTGAAATAAGTGCTATAACTCAAAATGACCTATCGGTCATCATAGTTATACTTTTACATTTACCAGATTTTAAACGTATGGAAAAAAGGCGTACTCCTTTTGTGATTGCTTCTTTTAAAAGACATTGCATCCTTATTAAACTAAAAGCTGTCATGCATGAAATAATAAAATTTGGGACATAGTAGAAAATTTATTTTTTGGGGCATTGTGGATTCACTCTTTTCTTTGGGCGGAGGAGGAGGGAGGAGATAATTTTTAAATTATATCACATTACACACAATTTTAATTCTATATTGGTAGTGTTAAAAAAAATTATATACTATTATATATAAAAATAATAAACATAGATTTTCAGATCATCTAAAAATAATGATATATAAATTTTCATAATAAATAAAATTAAGAACATGAAAGATACAATAAATAATCTAGTATAACATATTAAAATTTGTTGATAATATAAAAATTCTATATACTTTTAGTTAATATAAGTTATAATGGTAAGTTAAATCCATTATACAAATGGAATAACTATATATAAGAGGGCAAATATAATGAGAATATGTAGCTATAAAAATGTATTTTGAATTAACACGAGGCGTAGGTGAAAGTGAAGTTCAATAACATGTAGTAGTTACGATGCCTTAATGTGACAAGACAAATGTACAGAGTATCCCAAGACATTGGATTCGTCCAAAACAAATGCAAATGCAAATTTGACATTGTTACGCTGAATGTGGGCATTGTTGGAGGACAGATTCCCTTTTGTAAGATTTATTAAGGATGGATAAAGAATTGGACCGTGGATCCACATCTAAAGATTCTTGCTAAGTTAAAAATGTTCTTTCGATCATCGATCGCACTCTATGTTTGACCAAAGATCAGGTGAATTTGATTCAATGGAAGTAATTTTCTTTAAAAAAAATATTATAAAGAATTCATATTTTTAATGTTTGGTTACAAGTTTTTCATTAAAAGAGAGAAAGTGGCTTTTCTTACTTACGAACATAAGTTATTTTATCGTTTGGTTGCAATATTGGG